>NC_058031.1:18631233-18955305 GCF_019176455.1 Solea senegalensis
GATTTGTTCTTATCTTTCTTATATCATTGAATATCAGGTTCTCCAGCAACAGGAGTGCAAACTGCTGTATCCCCGGAAAGAAGGCCAGAAGCCAGAAAACAAGAGTAAAAACAGATACAAGAATATCCTCCCCTGTGAGTCGTGCAGCAACCTGCCATTTCCTGTCTCTCCAACTTCCTGTGGAAACTGTGACACAATTAGACAACAGACAATGTTCAGGCCACAGCACAGCCTCAAGATTTATGTTTGATAACTCGCAGCCCGTCAGTTGACATGTGAACATTTTGGCATTAAAAAATGTTGACATTTTGTGGTGCACTAACGACAGTTTGTTGTTTCCAGTTGACACAACTCGTGTTGAAATCAGGGAAAGTGATCCAGATGTCCCTGGTTCAGACTACATCAATGCCAACTACATCAGAGTGAGTCTTTTCAGCTTTATACAAGAGCATGCAGCAACACCTACTGTATGCTTTATTATACACAGTATTCGTTAAACAATCAAGGCAAGTGAAATTTCAGGGAAAGTTCACTGTGACGTAATATTATTGTTAGTCATTTTGCTTCAAAGGGAAATACACCTATTAAAAAATGACTCATTTATGAGTCAACATTGCTTTGTCTGAAACAAACTTCTGGTTTTAAGCAGTAATAAACCTTTTCTTAATTTCTGTATGTGTTCTGTCTGTGTCCTCATGAAGTGAAACAGTTCTGTATATTTCTCTATTATGTACATAGATATTTGACCTCAAAATACATTACTATCTTCGTTTATTGTGTAACTTTTTGTGCTGTACAGAGTAAGCACGAAGAGGGGCGCCATATGGAGGAGGGCAAAGTTTATATCGCCACCCAGGGATGCCTTCAGAATACAGTCAATGACTTCTGGAAAATGGTGTATCAGGAGAACACACACGTAATCGTCATGACCACAAAGGAAATAGAGAGAGGACGGGTGAGCATTTGGATCCAACCATTGAGCAAATATTGAGTAGTACATACTTTGCAGTACAGTAAATACTGGAGATTATTGTGGTTGCTTCTGTATGCCATAATGAAGTATATATATAAGTATATTTTTTAATTTTTTTTCTGTAGAATTTGATCATGTCACAGAATACAAAAAAAACTATGGCATTACACATTTAAAATCCGTTTGTGAACGTGTCTCAAACTGTTTTAGCTTGTTTCATTAAACATCAAACTATTCTGCATCAAACATTTTGTTCTGTGTTTTCAAGATCTTTTCACAGAGAAGAGTGGATATGCATTGTAGATGATGATGTGTGTTTATGTTTGGGTGTGTGTGTGAGTGTCTGTGGGGGGGGGCAGTGAGAGACGGCTGACAAGGATAGTATGACAGTTAAGATGATTTGAAAGCTGCTTGAGATGAGCTGCTTCTTTAGATTGTGTAATGCCCCCTCCCTCCCTCTCTCACACACTATCTCTCATTCCCTCTCTCTGTCTGTCTGTTTCCTCTGATTTAGAACAAATGTGTCCGTTATTGGCCGGACCTTAATGCCACCAAGGAGTTTGGGAAGGTGTTAGTGAGGAACATGGATGAACGTCCAGCACAAGACTATATCCTGAGGAAACTGGAGGTGACACGTCTGGACCGGGTAGGAAGAGATGTGTACTCAGTCAGAGCTGACCCACTAACCTGGGGTCAGATTATCTAACACCTCATACACATACACATACACACACACAATCCCCTAGCACATGCTCAAGCTTGCAGGAGGATTGAAAAGGTTTAAAAACATGGATCTGAAAAAAACAAGAAGCAGATTCAGAATTTCACACTCAATTTTTGCAGTAGGTTTTCTTGCACGAACACACTTGTGTTTTAAATTGACACTAAAAACAATATGTGTTCAGTAGGGACAAATAAAAATTGGTGTATAATGTTTGGATAACCAGTCTTGATGTCAGTGAAGTCATCTTTCCTGCATCTTCTTCTGTTCTTTTCCTCTTTTCAAAACTGTAATGGTGGAGCACACAGCACACCAAGCCCTTGTAAAAACAACCTGGCACTGTTTTCACTAGACTGTCACCAAAGTATACTTCTGGCCTATATGTGTGTATGTTAAATAATTCCAGCCAAATTTAAGAAAATCTGTCACTTATTCTTACATCATTCTATATTGTGCTCACAGATAATCAAGCTAACAATCATTCTGTACAAGTAAAAGTCTAAAGTGGACGTACAAATCTGCCCATGTGCACTTTCACTGTACATGGCAATGGCTCATGGTTGCTGTAATTCTCCACACTGTTTCCAATCAACAATTCCTGAATCTCCTGTAACCACGGAGGAACATTTTTCTCAGAAGAATTAGTGTACTTCACTGTTTGTTTCTTTGTTGTATCTCTGTTACAGAAAGAGCCTCTGAGGTATATCTGGCACTATCAGTACCTGAGCTGGCCGGACCACGGTGTACCCAATGAGCCTGGAGGTGTGCTCTGGTTCCTAGAAGAGGTCAATCGCACACAAAGCACCATTCCAGACAGTGGTCCTATTGTCGTCCATTGCAGGTACAACCAGGAGCATAATGGAGGGCAAAAAGTATGGAGATTTTTTCTACTCACATTGCTATCTTACCTAAGAGATGGAGGACACTTTTTAAACATTAGGATTCTTCGAGTTGATTCTGGTTCTGGTTCATTTGTGCTGGGTCAGGTTCATAATAAAGGCTCTGTGAGCTGCCAACACAGATCATCAGCAGATAATCCACATCAACAGTTCCTTAAATCCCGTTTTTTGTGTGCACACTTGCACACACCAAGTGCATAAATGTAGTGAATGCTTTTGTTTAACAAAGGAATTTCTATAAAATCTTGCTTCAGGTGCAGCTCTTTAGAGGTTGCATTTTTTTTCCAAAAGTTATGCCTGCACATTTTTGTTAGACATAAACCAAAATGAAAGAGGATTCACATGTGGTGCCAAATAAAAATCATCTTACGGAACACAACAACGTCCACCAAGAAAAGAAAAGAAAATGAGAGAGAAAGGAAAAACAAACCATTCTTCACCCCAAACAAAACACAGGGTGGTAGTCACCTTTTTTGAATAGAAACTGAACTTTTAACCACATTTTACCTTCACATCTTTCAAAATACTCAGCTACCTAAACACAAAGAAACCGACTTATTATTTCTCTCAGTGATGAGTGAAGGCTGCAGATAAAGTCATTTTTTGTGGTCTACTGCATATTTATCGCTGTTTCTACGTTTTAAAAACTTTAAAAAACTACAACAATCAGGAATGCACTTAGTAAATAAGTTTTTTTTTTGCTAGCCCAGATGTTGTGTTTAATTTATGCATTATTTGATTTCTTACAACTCTGTTCCTCCCACAGTGCAGGCATCGGCAGGACAGGAACCATTATCGTCGTAGACATTCTCATCGATATCATTAATCGCCATGGTATAAGACAACAGAAATGTGAAAGTGACAAAGTGGATGTTTTATATTCCTCCATATGTTTGCACTGTGTCTGTGCTAATGGTCCCAATGTGTGTGTTCTAGGTCTAGATTGTGACATCGACATCCCTAAGACGATCCAGAAGGTACGGCAGCAGAGGTCAGGCATGGTGCAAACAGAGGCCCAGTATAAGTTCATCTACATGGCTGTGCAGCAGCACATAGACACGGCTCAGAAGAGACTGGAGGAGGAACAGGTACTCCACTGCTCTCTCAATCAAAATGTCAGCGTGGCTTCAAATGGCAGAATGAAAAAGAAAACTCTTTGACAAATTAATGAAGTCTTAATAATAGGGATGTCAAGTTTAATGTGATAATAGAAATTCCTTTTCTGTTGCATGATTACAAAATTCTTCTGATGATTGAAATCCAAAGCAGCTGTTTTAAGACACTATGAAATGGCCTTCAAACTCAAATTTCTTTGGCTGACAGATATTGAACACAGATTCTACTCCTGACCTGAAATCAACAGAGCTGAACAGGACAGAAGCAGAGGTCAAAGTGAAAATAAAAAGTTTAACTTTGATCTCTGCTTCCTGATAATATCTGATATTCCACACATTGTCACTTTCAGATCTGCCTTCTTCAAACTAACTTCACTGCAGTCATTATGAGGGGGGAAAGGCAACAGATTTGAAATTATGTTTCTACATCAGAGGGGAATTCTCTTCTCCTACAAAAACAAACACCTGTGCATGTGTGAGTAATGTGGGGTCCACAGTGTGTTGAGTTTAGAGGAGTGGCTAAGAGATGCATTCAGTGACCCTCGTAACTTTCATCACTTCTGCAAACACAAATGCAGTCCATTAACCAAGTGCTTCTTGCTGCTGCCACCTTGTGGTAATAAATGCACCACTAATTAGGAAGTATTTAGGTAATTGGAGAAGTGTTAGCGTTACTATGTATTGTTACATTCTGGTCAGTGTTCCCATCTGTTGTTTGTTGGGCTTGAGTTTGCCATGTTACACTGTCAGCATATATTGTCATCATGCAGTGTTATGGAGTAACATTGTTATTCAGGAAAATAAGTTTTTTTTATTGATTTGAAATGTAACAATTATAATTAAAAGAAACATTTTCATGGTACACCAAGTATATTTGTTCACTCTCATGTTGATAATAGATTTTATTTTTAAAGAAAACTTGGAAAATATAGTGAATGACATTAATGAATAAATATTTTAATAAATTAACAGCTCTAGTTTGACCCAGCAACATGTTTGACCTCAGAAACAGTGGCCAGTAACCTTCATTGTCTTAAAACAGCTAGAGCAGTGAAGCAATCAACAGTAAAGCAGCCATCGAACCAAGTTTCCATAGTGCTGTCCTGCTGTATGTGAACACCATCTGGCACCGTTTAAAGTTTAATTCAGGCCTTGACATGGCGCATTGTGCGAGAACTCCATGAAGGATCTCAGCTTTTAAACTCAACCTGACTGATTTATGTGCACACTTTACAGCGGAATAAGATGAAGGAAAGGGAATATTCCAATATCAAATATCCCCAGATGACCAACTCGCGATCCAAACCCAGCATTGCATCCTCACGCTCTTCTTCTGTGTAAGTACAACACGTACTGTGGGCAAGGTGAAGTAATCATTAATCTGATATATAAACACAAAATCACAGAACTGTGGCAGGCATGAGGTTAGTGCAGGGCATTAGTTGACTTTTAAAAGACCTTAAAGCTATGAAGCTATGAGGCTGTGATTATAAAAGTCTTGAATATTTATGTGATTGCAGGATATTAGGAATTGTTAGTACTCTAATCCTTTTTGATTCGCAATCAAAATGTTATTCTTTTACCAGTATGATCATGAAAGTGGTATTAAATTGCATTTGATTTAATATTAGGCTTAAAATTAAACTTAGTGAGCTTCCCTGATGAAGTTTGTTTTGTCACTAATTATTTTCTCTGTGTTGTCGTAGGTTGACAAATGACGATTCGTCGAGTGTGTACGAGAACATACACTTTAAAAGCCCGCAGACGTCTTTTAGCAGCAACTCCAGGAGGTAAAACCATCGGGAGCTCCTCATTTCTGTTTGCCTCTTAGTAAGTACTTCACTTGTTTTAGTTCAACTCTCTGGTTTAAAACCAGCATCTGATATTAGCTGCTTTACTCCTGCAGATATGTTGGTGAATGTACTCTAGGTTATAGCCCAATGACAAACAAGTCTGGTGAAATAGGGGATTTTTGATTTTTTTCAAAGATAACTCTGCTCAATAATCATTATTTCTTAGTGAGAGTAAATCATGTTATAGTACCACATATAGAGTAGGTGTTGGTTATTGTGTACCTTGGTCGAAATCCAATTTGACACTGTTGGCAAATGCTCAGCCTTGGTGGAGATTAGCACTCTCTGGGTGCTTTTCCGATACGTTTTTCTTTTCTTTTTTTAAGAGTAGTGCTTTATTTGGTATAGAGTTTGGTATCACACACCAGAACCCATTAAGTTTCAATGTGCAGCTTCTGAAAAATATGAGCCATAATTTAGCTCTGAACTTGAGGTTTTTATGTACGTATCATAGTAACTGAATCTGCCGCTAAATCAGTTCTCACTGTGCTGCTGAAACTTCTCTTCTGTTAGAGAACAGTTCAGTTTCTTCCACGAAATCCAATTAATTTTGCTCGTGAAAGTATAAGACTAAAGTTCTCTTATTTTCAAGGTTTGAATTATAGGGTTGCCAGGAGTATCTGAGCTTCCTTAAAAGAAAAACTGACCCCCCCCCTTAAGCATCAAAAGATTTAATTTAGGTTCCATTTATGAAACTCCGCTTCTTACATTCTCTTTCATTTCTTGCTCAAAGTGATTAATAGAACAGACAAGAGATTTCTTAGCTCCTCTTTAGGTTTTATGCCTCTGTGCAGACGGCCGAGTCGTGATGATTTGTTTCTCTCAGACTAAAGAATGAACTTTTTAAATTCTTGATATCACAGATGAAGGTTGCTGTGCTTTCAGAAAGCGCTTTTTTTTTTTACATGATGATCTTCAATCATCACTACATATAAGCAAATTGTCTGCTTGGTATTCAAGTGTGACTCAGTAATTCTCAATGTAGACTTGAATAAATAAGGATTTAATGTTTGTGTATTTTGAAATGTGGGTCAGACGATGTTGAACACATTATCATCTTCAGAACCATGCTGTCAAACATCAGCTGTCAAACATCAACAGTCAACATCCCGCTCAATAAATCATTTGGTCAAATTTCCTTTTCCCTCTTTTAAATATTTCACTGCACTGATATTATAAATATAATAAAATGTTAGTGAATGGGAGGTTGTGTGACTGGTTGAAAGTATTATAACAGAAAATGTCAGAACACACACATGGACAAACTCTTAACATACACACGTTACGTGTCCACATGACAAACTGCATCAGACTCTTATTGTCCAATTCAACCTGTCTGCTTCTTTGCTTCAGTTTCAGTCAAAGTGTTGCATCGTCAGCACCTGAAAATCCCTTGGAGGGGGAGGGGGAGGAGGAGGAGGGGGAGTGGCGCTCTGACCGCACCCCACCACAGTGGACGCTGTGAAGATGGCAAGCTTACTCCTGCTCAGCTGATCTTCTCTGTCTGGAGTAGAACTTCTACCTCCATGGAGAGGAGGACTCTGCAGCAGAGTGTCTGTGCTCAGGGCCTCTGTCCCCCAAACTTTCTCTCCACTGTGCCCCAGCCCTCTCTCTCTCTCTCTCTCTCTCTCTCTCTCTCTCTCTCTCTCTCTCTCTCTCTGCCTCTCTCTCTCTCTGCCTCTCTTTTAAACCAGTGAGTGCCTTCTCACAGAACGTGTCTGTAATCTGTCCTTCCAAAACCTGCTGTTGCACTGTTACTATTCTCCAATCCCTAAGCTGATTTATGAAATAAAACTAGGTTTTCTTTTGGCTGACAAATATTGAACACAGATTCTACTCCTGACCTGAAATGAACAGAGCTGAACAGGACAGAAGCAGAGGTCAAAGTTAAGCTCTTTGTCTGCTTGTTGAAATCACTCTCTTCCCTCTCCCTCTCCCTCTCCCTCTCTCTCTCTCTCTCCAGCTGTGGTGGTTATTAATTTGACCCGAGTGATCGTAAGGACAATTTCATAACAGCTTCAGGATCCAGAAGTGCAGCAGGGCAAGCAAAGCTATTCCTGCTCCTCATTTTATATTTGGGTCTAAATGTGGACTCTTATTTTTCATTATATTTTCTGCAGATGTGACCAGTTGTGAATGAGTTGCGCGTTGTATCCTGTGCTGTTGCAAACATCTGTTCTGTCATTGTTCTGTAGTGGAACATGAGAACATTTGGACTTATTCCTCATGGTCACAATCTCATCTTTCATCTGAACATCATGCCTCCGCTACTCTCACATTTTTATTTTGGTCAGCTTCTTTTCATTATTTCTTCATGTGTTTTTTTTATGCTGTTGGCTTCATGGTTATGTAGCATATGAAATGTATATTTTTTAAATATATCTATATTTATAAAAGAGCATACTAGTGGAAAATACCCATGTTTTAGCACAATGGCCAGAGCAGCACTGTTTTTGATTTGTATCGTCGTCACATTTTGAAGTCCAGGAAACGAGGTTGAGAGGATTCCTGAAGAGGTTGGTTGGAGGTGAGCTTAGCTGACCGCCGTCTCTCGGCTTCATTTGTCTGGCTCTTCTTGTTAATCAGCAGGTCTGATGCGGTTCAACATCTGTCGGGGGGAAAGATCGTCACAAGGAGATAAGGCAAAGGGGCCGATTACAGTGGGCCAGATGGCCATCTGCCTGAGATTGAAGAATAGATTTGTCTCCAAAAAGTAATTTAGAAGATGGCCATAATCCAAGCCTGACGATAGTGGTGGGAGCAAGCCCACGTCACTGATGTGATAAGGAAGACAGTGGTGTTGCGCTCTGCTTGCTGCTGTCTGGCAGATTGTTCATTATTTTTAGCCTCCAGATTCAGCAGCAAAATATTTTACTGTGCAGATATGTTGATGAATTGTGGCTCAGCTCCTGTTAAACCGTCACGACCGTCATGGTCCTTATTATAAAAAGTTGTTTTGTCTCTCACAGTAGGATACTGTAATAATGATAATGTGTGATCATCGAGTGAGGGACCCCTGGTGGTGTTTGTGTGCGCTGACCATTCCTCTTTTTCACCAGCACAAGTGTCCAGCTGACCTGGTCAAGGACATTCACAGGCTGGACTCGCTTGTTTTCTTTAGACATGCATTTGCCAGTTTTTTGTTTTTCTTACTGCAGCTCAACAACACTCTAAAGAGACGTCATTTGAAATCCAACCAACACTTTCATTTTGATTCAGTAACTGATTATTAAGGTACTGTTTCTCTTCAATTCTCAGATTTATCTTGGTTTTGGCCATTATTCTGCCTGGTTTCAAACTTTGCCTGTTCAAAGTTGTTTTTGTATTTTTAATAAAATGAGCTATGTTTTATTTAATGTATGTCCTGGCTGCCCTGTGTGTGTGTGTGTGTGTGTGTGCGTGTGCGTGTGTGTGTTACATTAGTGAACCGTGCGACTCAACTTGATGAACTGAAATTGAGCACTGTGTGAATCCCCTGGGTTTGTTTTTTTTCCAGTTTGAACTGTGATCATGATCTGATCGAGGATAAATGAGTTCAGTGGTATTGTCTCTGTGTTTCTGAACTGTCTTGCACTGTGGATATAATAATTTTCTTTCTTTCTTTTTTTGTATTTCACTTTGCCTTTGTTGTGATTTGGTGAAACATCAATACTTGAAAGTGTGAACTTGGCTTCAGGCTGTTTGGATGTCCACTGGCTGTGGGAGTGTTTTTGTTAGTGCAGGGTTTTTTGCCATCAGTGTTGTTGGATTCATTTTTTTTATTGTTTTTTTTCTGATTGATTGTTCTATTATTTCATTTTTTATTATTTAGATTGTGATTATAATCGTTGTTATGTCACTGTTGAGTTGAACTAGTGCACATGGAGGTGTGCAGTAGTAACATGCAAATATTGTTCTGCTTGTCCTTGTACATTTACTTGACATTGATGGGGTTTGTTTTATTTTAATTCCTTGTTACTCTGTTGTTGGCAGTGTGGCCGAAGTGAGTGATGATGTACTGATGGCTCCCAGTGTTGTTCAGTGGAGAATCTTCCCCTTTCCCCTTTCCTCTTTCTCTTGCACTGTCTCTGCCCAAACGCCTTTTTGCTGTATAGGCTGTAGGCAACTGCTGATGCAATGAGCTGCCAGAAAATGACATCAAATGGTTTATTATATAGTTTAATAAATAAAAAAAAAACTACTGTATGTAACATCGCTTGTTGTGTTCTGTTGTGTGTAGGTGGAAAAGGGAGTTTTTGTATTGTCATAGTCCCTGTGGTGGAGAAGCAGCAGAAAATATGAAGGGCGTGTGTGTGTGTGTGTGTGTTTGACGCTGCTGTGGCTCTTCCCGGTCGAGTTGTGTCTTTGTATAGTAACGCGTCCTCCACTGAAAAAAAATATCAACAAACACCAGTTTAACTTTTCAATTAGGCCATTGAAGTTAAAAAGCAAGGCATTTGAGACAAAAACCACTAATTTCACCAGCAATAACAGCCTTCATGGTTGAAGCAGCCTGTAAATATTGTGCATAATTCCTCACAATATAATAAAGAAGAAAGAAAATCAAACGAAATGGAATTAATTTGTCTACAGTTTCATGTAGCTGCTATCTGCAAGAAAACAGGCTGTTAATTCTGCTCCATGAGAGACGAGTACAGACAAGACAGAATAAAATACATGGCCAGTTTTGAGTTTAAATAAGCTGCATAAAATTATACCAACTAACAGGACACAAAAAAACTGACGAGACATTTTTTTCTAGTCAATATTTATCATTTCCCTTCACTGCTGGTGACATACATAGGGAGATTTAAATATATGCTGCTCTTATTTTGTGTTTATCTCTTTTTCAGCACAGAATGAAATAAACTAAATTAAACTAATTGATTATTACAACCTAAGCATGACTGTGTGTAAATCTTATCTGATTCACTCTGTATTTAATGGTGTGTTCACTAGGATTTCGGATGAAGCTCCAGGAAGTTCTACTTTTATTATTATGTCTCCTCCTAAACAAAGGCTGGGCTTTCAAGTGTGGTCTTATTAACCATGTCATACGTGAGTAACTGGAAACATCGCAGTCTAATCCAGGAATACATGAAAACTACTTCCTGGCAAGACTCAGACTTTTATAGTCAAAGGTTCAAGGTTTAGATTGGAAGGAAACGACACAAGGAATGATTTGACTGTTTTCCAGTCAGTCAGTCGTTGTGAGATGAAACCACTGTTTATGCTGTTGTGAATCTTTTTTTAAAAAAAAATCAATCGACATATTCATTCTAAATACCGTAATGAGGTTGTTATTCACAAGGATTTTATTTCTCAAAAACATGATCTGAGTTGGAACCTCGCTTTACACTTCTGTAAACAAGGACACAGTCATAAAAAATACAAATATACAAATACAAAAACAAAACAAAAAAAGTTGGCACATTAGGATCACATACATTCTCATTTGTGATATACTTGGTAATCACTATAAACATGACTAGCCGCTGACTGTTCATCAGCCACGTATTTACAAAGCAGAAAATTCACATCATGAATGAAAGTCAGTATTTTAAACGTGTGGGGAACACTGACTTAACACTGATGCTAGAAAAGAAACTGATTCCCTTATGAATATTCAAACACACCAGCCAGATCTAAAACCCTGTTTTCTCATTTCAAACTACAGCGTGTGTCAGCGGTTGTGTTTGATTCTCCCAACATGCTTCTGTGGAACATCAATAATAGCAGTAACTGTCTTTTACAGGTCGCCATGAACCACTCAAAGTTGTGCTTTGTTGAGTTAAAGCTGCAAATGTGCATATGGAATATCATAACACATGTCCTCGGATAATTGCTGCAGTCTGTCTATAAACTACCACTAGGGGGCAATAAAGTCAGACATTTAATAAAAAAAAAATAAACCACATAGTGGCTTTAACATATGAACTTCTGATGAAAGTTTAGAATCTTTGTTGTTTACATAGACTGTATATAAAAAATGAACTCAATGGTCTCAACAGCTAGTTTCAGGTCTTTGTCAATATTTGTAAATCATTTTTCCTGTGTAGAGGAAAAGTGATGCAAGTACAGCACATGTGAGTGGACACTGTGTGTTTGAAAGCTGGAATTGCACATTTTTTGCATCACTAAAACGTATATCCATTTTTATATACTATGGTAGATTACTGCTGTCTGTAGTAATAATCAAGTGCCCTTTATGAAAAAAAAAATATGAGTGTCATACAATATTATACACATTAGTCCAGTTACTCTGTGGGTCTAGGCGGTCTGGTGGAAGGGTTGTAAGTAGCGGTGGTTGTAGTCATCATGGGGTTGATGGTTTCTCGTTTACAGCGCATGTTTCCTGTGGTGAAAGCACACTGTAGAGGCCACAACACGATGATAATGAGCAGCACAATGAGCACAATGAAGAGCACCAGCCTCTTCCATTCTGCCAGCCGGCCCAGCAGGCTATATGTGTTTGACTGTGTCTGGATTGGTGCGTCCACTGTCTTGGTTGTTCCAATATCAATGCAGATGCAGAAGCCCGTGGGACTGTCGGGAGTGTCCAGACCAGTGCTGTGCCCGGAGCTTTTGTAGCACAGCTTCTCGCCCTCCAGCCACACCGGCTCCTCTTGCTGCTGGTGGTGGGGAAGTTTGCACAGGACCTCGCGGCTGGTGGCCAACGCCGGGGGTCCCTCCTCGGAGAGAATGGTGGGGTGGCGGCAGAAGGGGCAGGAGAGGCGCATGCTGCCACTGCTGCTGTCGTAGTCGGCCTGTGAGACAACCATGAGGCGGGAGAGGCACTCCAGGCAGAAGGTGTGGGTGCACTCCAGCAGCTTTGGTGTTTTAAAGACATTGTCGTAAGTGTTGTAGCAGATGGAGCACTCTGGCTGGCCCATCACCGACACCTTCTTCTGTAGCTCCCCAGCTATTTCCTGCACGCGCCAAACCTGTGCAGTGTGTTCCATTTTCCAGAATCGAGCCTTCCCTCTCCTTTGTCCAGCCTCCTTTGGACTCTGGATGAAGGCAAAGATTGAAAATTAGAGATTCGTTCTCAGGCTGAGGCTACAAAGCACATCAAAGTGAAGTCAGTGAAGTCATACAGTCCAGCTGAATGTTGACCTTTGAGCTTTTTGTAACCTGCACGTACAGCACATGCAAAAAAACAAAGCTTTTGGTCAGTCAATAAATAGTTGTGGGTGTGAGGAAAAACACTGAGTGATAATATAAACAAAAAGGTTTCAATGTGATGCTAGTACGGGACTGAAAAGGACATTGTCCACCCCCATATTTGTGTAAGCACTTTTGCAGCAACAGGAGTGTTTTTGTTTGAATTTGACAGTGTTCTGAACGGACACACACACACACAAAACTGAATTTTTGTTATTTCAATCAAGACTCAAGCCCAGCATAACAAGCTGCACTTCAGAAACGTACAAATGTAGTGCGTAGCTTTTAGATATTAACACATGTGCGTAGAATAAAACCACTGTCAAATGACTGACCAGCTCTACGCGTCTCTCTGTGTTTCTCAGCATTGCAGATCTCATATTGCCTGGTGACATTTCTGGGCTGCACACAGGAAGTGATAGGTTTTATGTGACGGCTGCAAACAGATATATTCCAGGGTATACATGCAAACGCTCCCTCAGTCAGATCTGATAGTATTGCTCGACAGATAAAGGATGCAGCATAATACAATAAATAATGTTACATACTGTTCAGAATAATAACATCAACAAAAATCATCAACATGTTACACACTGCAGCTTTAATTAAAAAATGTAGCCCTCTGTTGCTGTATATGTGATAAGTGAATGACATAGTGTTCCAGTTATTCACTGAGGGTCATAGTCACTGCAAAATGGATCACCTGATTTTCCCGCTGCGTCCATTAATAATTAGCCAGTGGTTGTAAATGTGAAGCATGCTGAAGGGTCATGATTTTCTGCTGGCCCCACACTTGGGCATAGAATTGAACTTTGACACAGAGCTTTATAGTCAACATGTGGAGACAATGATAAAAGGACATTTTTTGACATTTGAAGCTCCCTCTGCCATACCTGCTCTAAAGTAAATACAGTGAAAGTATGTTATGTAAACAAAAATTAGCCGCATCACGCATTCTCTCCCACAACAGTCAGACAACAGGATCCTGTGCTGTTCAAATCCATAGATTTATATACCACACCGCCGCATATGTAGTATAGCCAGCAGTAGCAGAGACGACAGAGCGACGGGAATCTATAGGAACCGGAATCTAACGCTTATTAGTGTCAATGTCTTGTTTATTTTTAAAATGGTCTTATTGCGTTGTCTAAGCGTTCTCTGGGGCAAGATGAAGAAAAGTTCATTATAAAGTCTGTTTCCATTTTCATGAAAAGCCCCCTGGAGAATTATAGAGGTGACATACAGTACTGTACAAACTACTACTGTCTTTTTACTGTTTAATTATTTCTCAATCACTGAATTGGAACACATCCAGAGAATACGGGAAGACGTAATACATGTTACACTTACACAACCCTGGCTCTCTTAAACCTGGAGTGGAACCCTAATTAATGTCACAGGTGAAACCTATGCATGTACTTTTTATGTCGACAAAAGTCGGCTCTGAAAAAGGTCTATTGTGTGTCAGTGTCACTGTTGTAAAATATAAAATGGACAAAAAAAACTGAGTGTTAAAAGCTGAAACAGCAACATAATGGACAAAACTGACATCACAATGAATCTGTGGAAATACTAACCACAAACTTAGTGTAATTACTGCATGTGCACAAATCTCTACATACCTGACACAGATATTTAGACTCATGTCTCATAAAAATTCCTGGAATCAAAATCAAATCAGGTCAAAGTATTCAGTCTTTATGATCCTGCTCTCTGGAACGAGCTTCCAACAATGACCCATTATAGAAGATTATAGAATCTTTCCTTTCTTTCGTTGCTATTTTTTGTTATATATATGAAAAAGACGGAGGGGTACGTGTGTGTGCATGATTATTCTTTTTTTGGTCTCATTTTTAATGTTCTCTGTGATTTTATTGTACAGCACAATGAGTTTATAAATATAAATAATGATGTTAAGACAACAACTGTTTTATCTTAAGGAGCTTGTGCTGCTGACATTTCATTTGAGATTTGACTTTTCTGTATGGGATTATGTGGCTCTACATCCTTCATTATTGTTACTTGTCAGTTGGACATCACAGAAACTAATAGACCAGGTTTCATGTCTTTGTAAATCACTTAGACCAGGTTTAGAAAGTATAGAATATGCAGGACACTGATGACCAGGTCTCCTCTCATCTTATCTCCTCTGTTTTGTTTTTAAGGGTGATGAGAATATAACATGGTAATGACCTGTTGTTCAGGTATTAAAGGGCACTAATGTGAAGTGTATGTGTGTGTGTGTGTGTGTGTGTGTGTGTGTGTCAGGGATGAAGGATGGTCAGAGCACAGGTGTTCTCTCTGTGCCCGTGGGGCTGGTCTCCCCCTATCCCCCTCCCTCCCCCCCCCAGCCCACTCATCCACACAAAGTCTACGCTTGTTCTCCGTTTAATCGCTCCATCTGCCCTTGAAATTCTTGCACCGCCAACACACACACAACTCACACACTCGCTCAGTGTCAGTCTCAGCTGAATTCAAACATGCTTTAGGGGGATGATGACTGTATTATTACACTGTGTCTTATCAGCTTAAAGGCTCCCTCATGTGTCGACCCTGGCTCAATTTACCCATTGCTCGAAGTTGTGTTATCAGGTGTGGACACAGTGACAATTGTCCTTAAACGCTAAGAGAGAAGAAAAAAAAAAACACCACCTGTGTCAAGTGACTGAAAAATTCATGGAGGTCCCTCAAATGCTCAAATATTTGCACAGTTGTTTCTTAGCCTCAGACGGGGAGTGTTCTTATTGCCACACAAATGACAACAAACAGACACAAAATCGACAAATATCTATTGTAAAAACCACTTAAACATAACCTGTAGCTACAGCAGGGACTACTGAACTAAAGAGGTGGGTAATGAAACCACATCCACTAAGGACTGACTTTGCCTTTTGTTCTCCACTGATACAATCATTTGGCTGTTAGCATATTAGCATAATGTTACACAAGGTGTTAAGTCATCACGCACATTAAGGTAATGAATAGGTTAATCAGTATATGTTGTGTTTAGTTCACAGGCCACAGATCAACCTCAAGGTCTTAAGGAGGAGAGAGTTTTCTTAGGCCTCGGGCTGTTTTTCCTGTAGTTCAGACGCTCAGTTGCATTTTCTTGCTTAAAAATGCAAAAATATGCTTATTACTGTACATCACGATCTAACCCTGCAGTAAAATGTACACTATTAATCTCTATGACTGCACTGGGAACAAGTTAATAAGTGGACAAAATAGTTCCCTTAGTTTCCTGGAAAATCATCTTGATGAAAAACCTGAAATCCTCTAGTGAGGAGATTATTGTTGTTGTGGTGCAATTTGAAACTGGAGTTGTAGACACTTAAAATAGAGTGAAAGTTGCAAAGAAAGACCTAACAACTCGTCCTAATGTGTAAAAAGTACTGTGGATTTACTTAGTTTGACACGACAGGCTGCTTATGTACATGTTTGAAGAAAAGCATTAATCATTAGCCATTCACTAATGCATCACGACAGTAAATAGTCTGTCACGTGAAAATGTAAGACTCTATAGCTCCAGAGTCCAGGTGAGGAAGTAAAATCAATAGACTGTACAGCAGATTAACAAACATTAACTAGCTGCTGAAATATCACATTCAAACGTGAGATCTTATCTAAGACTGCAATATTTTTTGCTTCAGGGGCCACTTCATGGCCTCTTATTGTTATCAGTGGCACATGTTCCTCTTCACTTCTCCCACTGACCTACACATATCGTACAAATATCACTTTGTCAGTCACGAGTCCTCATTTGTAAGTTAGATGGATGTTTTTTTGTTTGTTTTTTAACCTCCTCATGCAGTTTTCTACCCTCAGTCCCTTTGTGTATTCGACTCAACTCTGAGTATCTTGAACCATATGTTGGACTCAACCGTCAGCCACAATGCTGCCCTTCCTGTTCTCAGTGTGAAAGAACAGGTAATGGGGGTTTAACTGAACTGAACCTGAGCATGTAGGGAAAGCATGTGTAAATACGGCAGACAATGCAGGAAACATTATACACACACACACACACTCGCACAGAGAGAGTCCTAACTGAAAGACAGGTGCTCATGGCTGCTGCAGCTGCTCAATTGTCCACCTCATGATGAGCTCACCAAGCGGGGCTGTCCTGCTACAGGTGTTTGGCACATAAAGTATAGACAGTGCACCATTGATCACAAACTCCATGAATCACTTATGTGGTGTTTTCTTATCTGTTAATTCGCTGTGCTCTTTATAAAGCAGATTCAGGTCATATTCACAATGAAAGTTTTGAAAGTCTTGAAGAATTAAGCAGAGACTTAAGCAAGGTTGAATTTACCTGGTAAGTGAAGAAGATGTCAGATGATCTCCTCTGTATCTCTGCAGGACCCAGCACTCACTTCACTCTCAGTCAGAAATGCATTTTTATTTTCTTCTGAAGTCAAAGCCAACTGACTTCTGAGATCCCAGCAGGGAAGAGGTGGGGATTTTGGTGTTCAATTGTGCCTCTGCCCAGAGTGAAGTCCTCCTCTGGACTGTCTGAACAATGTGCTGGGGTTACAGGTGTGTGTGTGTGTGTGTGTGTGTTTGTGTAGGAGGGTGTGTGCTCAGAGGCTGAGTTTTAGCTCTCTCTAGATCCTCCTTCCTCGGTATCCGTTGGTTGGTATCACCTGCTCTGCACTGTCAGCTCCCTTTTTAGCACTTCATGCAAATTAGTTTAAACAGTGTCTTGGAACTGTGTGTGTGTGTGTGTGTGTGTGTGTGTGGAGGGGCACTTTAAGGAAAGTAATACACACACCTGACTACACACCACCACTCCCTGTTTCCCTTTATGCAGATATATTTCTTTTCTTGTTTCCTTCTTTCACCTTCTTCTACCAGTTTAGTGTCTCAACCACCAATATAACAGTCACACACACACACACACACACACACACACACACGCACGCACACACCAGATAGAATAGAATAGAATAGTAACCAAATAAAAACACTACATACATTCCTACACAGACACACACAAAACTATATTTAAAAAAATAAATAAAAAATACAATAACTAAATAAAACACAACACCACACTGAAGAATTAAATATAAAAGTGATATAACAGTGGGCCCAGGCCGAGTATAAATTAGCCTAGGCCAGACTTTACCCCTCTATGCCTGAATATAGCCCTCTTGTGTAAAGAGGTTTTGATTGTATTTACACAAGAATGACTTCATCCCAAGAACCCTAAGTGTGTTAGTGATTAGAGACTTATTTTGGATAAATATATGAAACCCACTAAAGTAGTGGATGACTTCTATATCTTACATTTTGTTAGGTTGCTGTTGTAAAAAAGCTAAAAACTAATTTCAAGAACAGGTTTTATTTCCGGTTAAAATATAGATTATTCCAGGGTAAATACATGTTTCTGTTTATAAATATTAGTGAGTGAACATACTGTGTAAATACAAATTAAATACAAATGTAAATTGGTCACTCTAATTTGAGCGTCGATTACTTCCTTTTTTTTATTCGATTTGATGCTTTTATGCACCATGTATTTTTACTATTTTATTAATTCTGCTGGGTTTTGTGACCTGTCTTTTTATCTGTTGTCCAGCTGAGGCTCTTAGAGAAGGTGAAGCACTATATCTTTCACCAAATTAATTCCAACAAGTGATTCATGTGTTTATTACGTCTCGTTTGGACTATTGTAACCCCTTACACCGCAAGTCCTCACTGTGACGTCACACTGACTGCACCCTGCAGCTTTCTCATCAGCCGCTGTCATAAAGCAGCACAATACATATAGATTAAGGGTTCATTTCCATTCAGTGAGTGATAAGGTAACAGGTGGTGAAACAGGACTATCTTCCCACTGGAGCAGACTGTGTGAACAGCCTCTGTGTCCTCACAGACACTCAGTCTCACTGCTTGACCTGTTTATCCAAAGTTAGATGTATCTCTTCATTAAATCTGCACCAGGTGCAATGGTTGTGGTGTCATGTCTGGTCTAAGCAGAAAACGATTTAGAGAGATTGATTGTAAAGAAACGTGATCTTCAAGTCCGTGTTCAGTCAATATTACAGAGGAAATAAACACAAATAAAACACAGACATTCAGCGGGAAGAGGCTACACTTTTAAAACGACTTGGAGGGTGTTTGGTGGAGGTTTTTCTTTTTATTTGATTACTCATTTTATTTTTATGGTAATGACTAATGGACCATCAGCTTTAGCATGTCCCAGTATAAGCCGCCTAACTAACTTGGTTATTAAGTAACCCAGACTCAAATACTGCCATATCAGATCAACAAAGTCGTTTATTGGGTTGTGAGTGGTGAGTGCTCTAAGGAAGGAGACGGTATACAATTAAATAGCTGTTTTATTCCCTTGCCTGGAATTCATAAACCTGCAGTCATAATAAACATGTCAAAGCTTGGGTGGATCACAGGGTGAAGCATACTGAGCTACAGTCAACATGGCAGCATGTGGAGGGAGGGGGAAGCTGCTGCTCCTACTGCTCCTACTGCTCCTGCATCCTACTGCTCCTACTGCTGCTGTTTCTGCTCCTACGACTGCTCCTGCTATTGCGCCTCCTACTGCTGTTGCTGCTGCTCCACACGTGAGTAGGCGGGTTATAAAATATCTCAGTGTATAACGTCACACTGCTCTTTATACAACATTCACTCAACAATTAGATTTTCATACTCCACCAGTGCTCACACACACACACACACACATACAGTTATATTATATTTAAATTATTGTCAAAGTTCATGCAATGCGAGCAGTGTCTTAGTGAAAGGAGTTACACACTGGAGCTTTAAAACCCTAACATCAGCCGAAGATAAAAACAAGAAACATGCAATAATAATTCATAAATGAAGTAAAACAAACTCTATCTATTTTGTCATTCTGAATTTTATTTTTCTTCCTTTTATTTTATGGGCAGTATCATCATCTTATTATTATTCAGAATTTTGACAAAAAGTCATAGTTTAGTATGTCGTCCAAATTTTGACAAAAAAAGTCATAGTTTAGTATGTTGTCCAAATTTTGACAAAAAAGTCATAGTATAGTATGTCATCCAGCTTTGACCAGAACTCTTTTTCACTTTTAGGTGATTATAAGAAGAACTGCAAGTCATATGAAAAATGAAAACAACAAACAGGATTAGACTATAGCTCCGTTTTGATGTAAAAAGAGTTTGTTTCTTGTGATTATTTTTCTGGATCTCAGCGAGTGTGTCACTCTGGCGACGCCCATGCACACACACACTCATACACTCATTGCAGAATCGGAAAACAAAAAAAAAAGTACAACACGTAAACTAAGGTTGTTTAAAAATCGTAATATATATCAAAACTTTGAGTCAGGTGAAAAAAGTCCCAACTCTTGTGACCCGTTTAAAGTTCCAACCACGTTTCTACGTTAAAGTTTGACGACACTGTGATGCTGCAAAGTGGGCTTGGTTTTTCTCCTTCTTTCGACCGGTTCCCATTCATGTGTATGTGGAAATTATTAATAAATTAAATTCAAGCTTATAACTCCTGTTTGATCATCCCTACATTATTAGAGCCTCCATTTTCCTGAGCGAACACAGTACAGTATATTATAAAACGATATAGTAGATTTCAGGGGGACACACTGTCCCATACACCATACCTGGCACTGTCCTGGCAAACAGCAGCAGTCTGTCCAGGTGAGGTGGCACAACATCACACAGTCCATCTACTTCCTCTGTGTCTGGCCACTCAAACATCTGCCACGCAAACACACAAGAAGACAAAAATATGAATGTGATGTGGGTTTTTGTTGTGTGATAAAGTGTGTTTCTTTCCTCACTGTGACTCACTCTAATGTGGCTGTTGTTCTGTGCTCTATACAGTCGATGAGCCTCCACCATCCTGTCCACAATGTACTTCTGTTCTTGGGTTAAACTGACAGTCAAAGCCTGATCAAGATTGAACACACACACACACACACACACACACACAGAGTCAGATTCGACAACGTAGAACGCTTATTGCAGTTTGACCACCTGTAACACTTTTGGCTTGTCTTCAATCTTTCATCTAAATTAGTGCTGTCAAACGATTAAAATATTTAATCGCAATTAATCGCATTAATGTCATAGTTAACTCGCGATTAATCGCAATAGATTAATCTATTCTAAATGTCCCTTGGTTTCTTTTTGTCCCATTATTTTTTCTCATTTTAATGCTCTTATCTACATAGAAAAGTGGATTTTTATTATTGTGACAATATCTCTGTCACCCTGCATATTTTGAGTTATTCCTCTTATTGTGAGAGCCGCACAATAATAAGAGAGGCTGTGTATCACCCTGCAGGTGCTGTGAGTAAAGTGTAGTGCCAAAAAGAGACTGCTTGCCGAAAAACATCTGCCCCGACGGGAACGCACATCAGTTCAGAGGAAGTGAGCGTAGGTCTACTCGTAGATATAATATATTGGTCAGCTGGCAGGCGCAGCACTGAGAGAAATGTTTCTTTTACTGTGCAATAGAAATGTCCTGTAGCCCAAGTGAAGAGGCTACGGAAAAAGAACGGCGCAGATTAAAAAAAAAAGTAACCTGATGTTTTCATAATGTAGGCTAGTTGTCAACAATTGATAAGGGTAGATGCTTTACCTTGCCACTTTTATTGTTGTTGTTATCGTCGTTGCAGTGTGATTTTACACCGCTTTGATCTTTAAATAAAGTTATATTTCAATACCAATACAATTTCAATGATTTTATAAAGATTAGGAAATAAATGCAGAAAACAATGTAGAAAGACATATTAGAAAGAAATCTTATAATAAACACATAATGAGGAATCAGTAAGTGCTATCAGAGGTGGGTAATAGCTAGTTACAATTACATTTAATTAAGTAACTTTTTGGATAACTTGTACTTTTAAGAGTATAATTATGAATACAATAATGCAGTATATATAGAACTGTACATTCTGCATAACATTCTCTGCCCTGCCGAAAAGTGACTGCACCCTTTATGTCTTTATAGCAAGGAGTGATATTGAACACATTAACTGTACATGCACCTGGTTTCCTCTACTGTTCATGCTGAAAAGACAGAGAATGTAACCCCTACCAATCAAGAATTACAAGGTGCTGGTCACCATGTACTGCTCTGTATCCTTCAAGGTATGAATAAAGCCATTGATTGATTGATTGATTGATTGATTGATCCGGTGTGGTGTTGTAGTTTTTCAAATATTACTAGTTGTTGCAACAGCATGTGGAAAAAACTACAAAGTTTGCTAGGCCAAAAGGAACGTTAATCTCACGATTAAAAAAAATTGACGCCGTTAATAACGCGTTAAACTGACAGCACTAATTTAAATATTTAAATTCAACATCTTTTAAACCAACATTGAAAAGTAACCTACAGATACACTAACATGCTGATGTTTACCAGAAACAAAGTCACCCAAATAACCAATAAACCAACCAATCACAGACTCATTCCACAGCACCTGTACAGGTAGTCTGCTGGTGGAGCTGACCTTCCTGCTGTCTGTGTTCTCCTCCTCGTCCTGTCCTCTGCCTTTACCTCCTTTCCTCAGTCGCTTGGACTGACACTGCACCTCCGTCAACAGGCCTGCGGAGCAACAATACATGAACATTTACAGACACACACACACATGTCAAATGCACATGGTTTTAGAGAGCATTGATTACAGTCACCAATGCTTTGATCGTGTTAAGGGAAACTAAGTAAGACTAAGACTAAGACTAAGTATCCCTTACACTCTGCCAGCATTCCCACAGCTCTGCATTTCCTCAGCCGACAGTCCTGGCACTTCCTCCTCATGTACATGTCCATCTCACAGGCTCCACCACTCTTACAGTGATACACGGCGTTTTTAGTGACACTTCGCCTGAAGAAACCTGCAGTGACGGAGGAAAGAAGGAGCAGGTGAGGTTTAAAGCTGTGGCGTGTATAACTTCAGAACATTCAAAACAGTGTCAGACCATGTTTGTACAGTCCTGATTAAGCCTATCAGCTCCACATGATTCCATCTGTGTGACTCTCCCTCTAACAGTATAGCAGTGTTTTGTGTCCATGTCTCTCGTGACATTCCTGCGCTGCACACAAATGGAAGCAAGGCAGAAGCACAACAGCTCCACCATCACAATTTTAGTCAGAAACAAGGTTGTCCAACAATGAAAATATGTGCTCCAATAGTAGAACACGAGGCAAATTACACACTTGATAAACCATGTGTGTACTTGTATTTATATCTTTGCGAGGTCCTAAAAAAATGTAAAAATGTAAAAAAATAGGGGCTAGGGAATGTATTATGTCGATGATATGTCCTCGCTAAGATATAGAAAAAAAATGTGTGTGTTCTTGTATGTGTGGCTTTATTTTTGAGGCCCAAAAATCAAATAAACCTAGAGAGAGGACATTTTGGAAAAGTGAGGACATTTCGACTGGTTCTCAATTCTTTAAAGGGCTTTTTGGGGGTTAAGACCTGGTTTTAGGGTTAGGATTAAGGTTCAGTTAAGGGGCTAGGGAATGCATTATGTTTATGAGGGTCCTCACTATGAATGCTGCACCTGTGTGTGTCTACGAGGACTGGAGCTGGAGCTTTCGACTAAAAGTAAATGAATAAAGAAAACAAAGACAACGAGGTACAAATACCTTTACATCCCTCACAGGTGAGAGCATTGTAGTGATACCCTGATGCTTTATCTCCACACACCACACACAGCTCGTCCTGACCTCTGCTCTTCCCTCCTGAGCCCACCCGTGACCTCCGGCCCAGAGGAAGTCCAACTGCTCCGAGCCCCTGAACCAGACCCCCGCAGTAGGGGTTTGGACTGGGATCACAGGGGGCTTCCAGGTAATGAGAGTTGTAGTGGTACGAGGGTTGGCAGAACTGCGATGAGGAGGAGGAGGAGGATGGTGAGGAGGTAGTGGAGGGTGGAGAGCTGTAGAGGGAGAAGGGCAAGTTGGCTGAGCTGTATTGTTGTTGGCTGTAAGGGAGCAGCTGGAGGTCAGGGTCCTGCAGGGGGAATCCCAGTGGGTCAGCCAGCATGTCTGAAATGGAAAAGGATTGAGATTCAGAATTAAATATGAAATACATTCATTGTTCGCTGGCCAGCTCTCAACAATGTCCCATGATGCACTATTATGTCACCTTATGTTCACCCTGGGTCAGCCTGGGATTGGCTCCAGCTCTATTTAACCATCCATCCAACAGTTTATTTAAGTACAAGTAAAAGTACTGGTATAAAAATGTACTCAAGCTAAAATTTAATAAAAAGTTAAGCTACTTAGTTACTTTACTAACAAGGTTGGGGTTCTTTCTTGTGTCTTGAAAAAAGGACAAGGGGACACAAATCTCACATAATTGTTTTTACAAATGAAAGCACTGACAAAATAAAATATGTAAGCACATAGTGTATCATTCAAAATGGATCAAAGGTCACTCAGGGAGGGACCTTAATTAACGCCAATTCACCTGTCCTCATCACACACTTGTCCTCATCACTCACCTGTCCTCATCGTTCACCTGTCCTCATCATTCACCTGTCCTCATCACCTGTCCCCATCATTCACCTTGTCCTCTTCATTCACCTGTTGTCATCGTTCACCTGTCCTCATCATTCACCTGTCCTCATCATTCTCCTGTCCTCTTATTCACCTGCTGTCAACGTTCACCTGTCCTCATCACTCACCTATCCTCTTCATGTCATCATTCACCTGTCCCCATCATTCACCTTGTCCTCTTCATTCACCTGTCCTCATCATTCTCCTGTCCTCTTCATTCACCTGCTGTCATCTTCACCTGTCCTCATCATTCACCTATCCTCTTCATTCACCTATTGTCATCGTTCACCTGTCCTCATCATTCACCTGTCGTCTTCATTCACCTGTCCTCATCATTCACCTGTCCTCATCATTCACCTGTTGTCATCGTTCACCTGTCCTCATCATTCACCTGTCTTCATCATTCACCTGTCTTCTTCATTCACCTGTTACTCAGTAGCAGATGTGATTTAAATTAGTTCACTACTTCCAAATAAACATACTTAAGTAAAATTAAAATGACAAAATTAAAAAATGACTTTAAAAAGTACAAGTGCACAAAAAACCTTCTCAATTACAGTAACATGAGTCAATGTAACGCATTACTTTCCACCTCTGCGGTAGACATCACCACTAAATGTTACACACTGTGTTTTCTACAAAGATGTATAACAATTGTGATGGATGAGGTATAGTATTACAAACATGTCAAACCATTTCGACATGTGAACTCCACTAGAGAAACAGCATCAGAACGAGACAGATTGCATCAGTGTGACTCAAATGTACGTTGACATTTCAAGCATGAAAGGTTTGTTGTTGCATCACAGGAATGTGTTGTGATTTGATTCGTGTGACTTCACTGCATTAATGACTCTTAGGGGAAACAATAAAAAGCCCAGACTTTAGAGTGAGACCTTGTGAACTTGTTAGGACTGCTGAAACAGGATGCAGCTGAAAACTCCCTGTACCATTGAGGATTTTTTTTTCCATCATGTTATTTTCTTGGCCCTTCATTCATTCAATCTGTGCTGGTTGTTCAGTGTTGAGAAAACATGTGACCACTGTACAGCTGGACCAGAACAACTGGTTCTGCTGTGGGATCAGCTCTGGAGTCGAAGGACTTGGAAAGAGATGAAAAGGTTTAAAGTGTAAAACATTCTGAGACGCTAACATCGAATATAAATAATAATATATGTTAAAATGTACGTTATTTTAAGTTGCAGAGTGTAACTTTATTAATCAGTCATAATGTATAATGTGTCCATCATTTGAAAACAGCCTCTGTCATGCAATAAATATCAGACCTGACTGAGGGAGCATTTGTGTGTATACACCAGCAGCGCAGAGGTGGGTGGGAGCGAGAAGTATTTATCTTGACCAGAGTTTTTTTCTTTGAGCAGTAGAATTTGCTTCTGAATCTTCTTCACTGTTTGTATCTGTCGTGCTTTACTTGCACAACGTTGCTGTTGCTGCCAGCGTCTGTCTTGACTTGAAACTAATCACTTTCTGTGTGCTGTGCATGAATGTTGCCAGGAGTCACAAAATATAGACTAGGGGCTGCAAGGGGCTGGAAGGTTTAATCAGCATTGTGTGAACTTGTGACAATCGTTGGACATTTGTTCAAATTAAAGTTATCCACGACAGTCTCTTTGTTAAAGAGGTACTCGAGTGATTTGGTGTGATGTGTCCACAGAACACCTGTTAATGATACAGTTTTCCTGTTAAACCACACACAAGGCCCAGGCTGCATAAAGTAACACCGTGCAAAGGTGTTTGGGATTGGTTTGGGCTATTCTGTACATGCGCACAGAGATAATTATGGATGCTGCATTTGTGCAGTAGAGTTATGTGTCGCTACTCTTTAGTGATGATGGAGATAAATGAAAAGACAATACGTTTTTCCTGGACGTGTCACAACTGACCAAACAAAAGAGAGAGAAATCCTACCACTATGTATTTCACCTTGATTCAAGTTTTTCTGTAAGTTTTCAAGTGAACTACATTCTGATCTACCTGGATCTAGGCTTTAATTTGCATACTTTAATCATCAGAATTTAAAACATGATTAGGATCACAGATGCTCTTTATGCCATAAGACACTTCACCTCACTTGCATGTATCCATATGATCACTCAGTAAAATATCATTGAACTTAAAACTGTGATAATCATTAGGAGTGAGCACTGGAATTAATGTGTCAGCAATTTAATGCATAATATTCATAATTTAAATGGTAAATTGCATAAAATATTAATATGGTAGCCCTCCATATTATTCTCTACCCTTCAGGTAGCTCTCGGTCTCAAAATGGCTGGTGACCCCTGCCATAAGATATGATAATACTGGAGAATGTCCATCATTACAGAGGTAAAAACAAACAAACAAACAAACAAACAAAGATGGAGGATGAAATACACAGATTATCTGCTTTGTCCTTTTGTGACCAAATTGTAATTGCAATTTGGTCACCTGTTGTCCTGGGCAGACAAAATGAAGTGTTAACCATAGACATGTGTCAAGCTCAGATTTGTTGTTTAACGTCTGTGTGTCACAATGTACTTCTTTATTTACTCATGTGTGACGGCTTTGCGAGGCTTCGATGAAGGATGATGTATCTGGATGATGTATTACAATGTTGACACTGTAAACATTGATCATTATCTCAGTATATATTATATTATTATATATATTATTTACTACCTTCTCTTCTGACTGTCTTTGCTGCTGTAACAGTAAATCTTATCTCATCGTGAAGCTGCTACGACAGGCAGTGGATGGACTGACACATTTACGCCCATGTGTCACCAGCACCATCAGTTTAAAGTTCGCTCATTAACCTTTGCTTGTGTCTCCTCCCTCTGTTTTCCTCTCCAGATGTTTCCTGTCTTTAGCAGAGTAGTGTGACAGCGATGGTTTGGGATGAGGGGGGCGGGGCCGGGTGCCTGCTGTCTCGGTGTGTGACAGAACTGTTGTTTTGTACTGTTTGTAAACCATGTGGATGCTGTCTAAACACTCCTCTATCCCACGCACGCAAGGGACTGACTACCCCCCGTAACGCCACCTCACACCCACTGTCCTCCTCAGAGCCAGAGGGGACACAAGAGGTGGACATTTGTTGATGATATACATTTAGTATCAATATATCCTGCGATGATAAACTTCCTTGTCCTCAACAACTATTTTCTCTATGTCATCAAGTCCCCAAAGGTGGTAAATAAGCTCTTTCAGTGTTCATTCATCAACCACTAGAGCAAGTGAGACGAGGACATGCAGCAGCAAAACTGAGCCCGTGCAATGACACAAACAAACAAGGGAGTAGTGAATTTTGAATTCAGCTCTCATTTGAAAAGAAGTGGCAGAAATTGTCACACTAAAAGTTCAGCATTGGGATAATTCAACACATTTCTGCCAAAAATGTGGGAACAAAAAGAGCAGGATCTCAAATTCTGCTGGTCATACTTGACCGTTTTATTTGCTTTGACAGATTAAATTAAGTCAAAATTCTAATTTTTCATCTTGTAAAATATTTTGCAATTATAAATGAACAAAAACAAATACAAAAACAGCCACCTGGGTCTCCTGTAATCAAAATTACATGGATGCCGATTCTATGAAAAGCCTTTTAATTTCCTGATTTATTAGATTTGTTAATTAACATGCAACAAAAAAATAAAATAATAACAAGACAATAACAGACATATAAACAAAAAGTGTACAAAATAATGCCACCCAAAGAAAGAAAGAAAGAAAGAACACATTTCATATCCATGAGTACCTGTGGCTACAGTAAATATGTACCTTATGTCACAGTTGATTATTTTATGATGGAAATTATTTTACATTGTTCTATTGGAGGAATCACTGAATGTGTGATATATGTGAGGGAAATATGGACATGAACCTTTACCTGTCAGTAAAACCAGTGCAATTAATGACCAATAACACTGAAAGTGTTTTACATAAACTGATGAAAACCTTTTTCAAATCTCATATTAGTCTTCTCTAATGATGTCAGAGCACAGTTAGGAGCAGCAAGACAAAACAAACTAGCAGACAGAGATGAAGAGAGAGAGAAGTGAAAGTAAGAAGAAAGATGGAGCACAAGAGTCACAAGTGTGAACTCACCGTAGTACTGGAGCTGCTCGGTGGAGCAGTAACCATCCGAGGCAGAGAGAAACCCCCCTGCTGAAAAGCTCATCTCCAACTCTGTCC
The DNA here is from genome assembly GCF_019176455.1 of Solea senegalensis. Classification (NCBI taxonomy): domain Eukaryota; kingdom Metazoa; phylum Chordata; class Actinopteri; order Pleuronectiformes; family Soleidae; genus Solea; species Solea senegalensis. The sequence goes on from NC_058031.1 coordinate 18,659,673, forward strand.
ACTCTCTCATCTGGACAGAAGCTCCCGTCTTCTGTTAATAGTAGATCTATCTTCACACACACACACATACATATGCACAAACAAGAAAAAAAAGTACTCAAATGGACTCAAACAGATATGAAGGATCTGGGAATTGCAAAGACATTCCTCAATCCCCAAGATGCATCCAGGTCTCTTAGCTGTCCAGGCTGATATCTCAGCCTATTTTTAAAAAAAGCAGAAAGGAAAAGTGCAGCTGAGGCTTTGGGTCTGTGAAGGATGATGATGATGATGATGATGATGATGTGCTGGAGGAGGTCTTAGCTGCCGCTCCCCCCCAGGGAGAGCGACTGAGGGGACACCCAGGAAGAACAGACACGGAACTGTGGTCCAAACAGCTGGACCTGGCTGGGGTTTCATGACAGCGTGAATGGATGGATGGATGGAGGTCTTATCTCTGTATGTGTGCTTGGTATATTGACTATACACCCACTGGCCACTATATTAGGTACAACAGTTTAACCGCTTGCTAACACAATTATTATATCAGCCAATCACTTGGCAACAACTCAGTGCATGTCATGGTTAAGACTGAGCATCAGAATGAAGAACAAATGTGATGGAAGTGACTATGAATGGTTGTTGGTGGTTGTTGGTGTGACTGGACTGAGTATTACAGAAGAAGAAGAATGCACTGGGATTTTCACACACAATCATCTCCAGGGTTTACAGAGAAAATGATGTCAGAGGAGAATGGTCAGACTGGTTTGAGATGGCAACAACAACCTCAAATATACCCAATTACTATAAAGACAAACTGAAGTTCATCTCTGATCACACACCGGGCGCCACTCCTGCAACTGTATTTGGTGTCCTGTGAACCTAACACAGCGGCCAGTGGGCGCATTTATGTAATACAGAAGGTAGCAGCTGGACACAAATTATTTTAAAATTGTTAAAAAAAAAATCTTTGTTGCATGGGCTTAATACTGCATTTTAAAGGAATATTTCACCAATTTGCATTTAGCTTTGTATTACTAGAATAGGGGTAGTATTTTTGAAAAATTGTGTTTTCCAACCTCAGTTTCCCCTGAGTCAAGAAATATCTTCATTCTTTTCTTTATTACGTGCCCACCAGTGACACTTGGTCCTGTTAGCATAACTATTAGCAAAGATGGCGGACACATAACAAAGAAAAGATTGAAGACATTTCTCAACTGAGGTTGGGAAGCACAATTTTTCAAAAACACTACCCCTTGTATACAAAAAGTATACGTTTTGGCAAAATTAAGCGATATTAATTATATATTGAACTATTTTTTTCTATGTGTATGTGTGTGTGTGTGTGTCTGTTCATGTTTGCCCACCAAGCTTCAGGAGTGTGTTTACTCTGTCTTTTGTTTACCACAGTTGTGTTTGTGCTGCAGTTAATATTGGACAGTAGTTAGATTTAAGGGGCCCAAGGACCTCGTCCTCCCCCACAGACAGACAGACAGACAGACCGTTAACCAGGACGAGCAAAGAGCAACAGGACTTGAGGTCTAAAGGAGGAAGAGGGGTGACAACAACTCCCCCCCCCCGAACCTCCAACCCTGGCCTGTACATCTCAGATCTGGCTTGTTTGACATGCATCATGCTTACTCAGGATTAACTGCGTCCTCCCACCCACATATCAACCCTTTCACTAGCTCATTATGGGAACCAGGTCTGACCCCTGGACAGCAAATGGTGGGGGAGGAGCCAGTCATGGCCACTGGAGCCGGAGCCTTCACTGGCGTGATCGCCATCGATCACAATGACAAATAAAACAGGAATTTTGTTTGTGGCTACACTGTCTCTTTTTTTCTTCTTTTTTGAAGATTAGATTCAAAGGGTGAAGTGGTAGAAGAATGACAAGACAGCAAATAAAAAAGAGAAGAAAAAGAGTGTCCTGAATGCTGAAAGACTGCAGTATCTTTGGTTGTATCACAGAAATTAGATGTTTAAAAGAATGCATATGACAACTTAAACAAGGCTTATAAGAAAACATCATTAAAAGGCAGAATCTGACTGTCATTAAGTTATTAGATCAACCTGAAACTGAAAACCACGTAACTAACTTTTTTCTTTTCTTTTTTTACTTTGTGAGGACCACAGCCCAAAATATAAAATATATGTTTCACTTATAGATAGACATAAATATACATGCATAAATAAAGATTGTGTTATAAAGATTGTGTATATTGTGAGGCTTTGTACTGGCAAGAACCTAAAAATCTTAAAATAACACTGTTATATGCATGAACATCATCATTTCTTTGTGTAGTGGGAGTGTAGAAGGACAGCGGCTTAAAACCACACAAAAACCACAGTCAAGAATATTTATATTATCAATACAGTGCTTCAAAAGAACCAATATAGTATCACACCTTAAATGTAATATATCATTTTGTGTATGGATATTTCCTTACACCCCTAATGGACGGTATACACATATAGTATGTATAGGTTGTGTGTGTGCGTGTGTGTGTGTACACAGAACATATACTGTATATAAATAACAGCAGCACTAATACTGAGTGAAGAGCACAGTATCATCTGCACGTGTACGGCACTATGACGTACTGTGTGTGGTGACACATTTGGGGATTATCAGGACTCCCCTGAAGTCCACTGTTGTTTCTCGGTGAACAACAGTTTGTCTCCCGAGTTATTTCCACACACTGCAAGTATCAAAACGAGCCATTCGCCCTTTTTTTCCCCTCAACCGTCTCTGACCTCAGAGGAATGGAAGGGGAGCAGAGAGCACAGAGCGAGTGACACTAAACGATGGGGACAATATCTGAAAGTGTGCAGATGTCGCCATGGATCTTCTGGACGTGTCACACTGGTGGACACGTTGTTGGACCTGTCTCTGCGAACTATTTGGGGAGACGAGAGTCACAAAAGAACGAGCAGAGGACGGGGGGTGGGGGGTAGTATTTTAAGTACATGCACATGAAGTACAGATAGTTCAGCTGGAATGTGTCCATTTCATTTTCTTTGCACTGACGTTTGACAATGTGTGCTGAGACAAACACTAGAGAAACAGGACAAAGTCTGATATTTCCACAACACAAACCAAACAAACAAACACACAACTCCGTCAACTCTTCCTCTGTGGTTCAGACCAAAGAAAACAAACTGATGGTATGTCCAAATTGTGAACCTCATTAGTAGTGTATCACTCACAGTACAAGCCAGCAGATAAATTCATCACATCATAAATCTCTGCAGGGGCTTCGTCTCCGTGTGGCCGGCTCGTCTCTTTATCAGAGAACTGCTGCATGGCTGGGAGCTGCAGCTCGATAACAGCCTGCACTGTTTACTGATCCTCACAGGAAACTGATGCTCATGTTAAAGTGGCCTCGGGATTTAGTGTGTAAAGTTCACTGCTTATGTCTGAGCATATGTGGTGGGTGAGTGCAGTCACAAAGAATGTGGCTATCATGAGAAGGAATGTAAATGATCCCGGGTTAGTTCTGTTCCCAGACACTATTTGTTTGAAAATATTATTTAAAAAAATACAGATACAGTGCTAATTTTCTTATACATTTTCAAATGTTCTGTATATAAATGGAAAGCTTTAATCGAATAGATTCATTTTCATACAAAAACATGACACGGTGGATTATTTTGCAGCATATAAGGATTGGCATTCATAATATTTTTTTTGTCTACCTTAAACAGCTTGTGTGAATTACATTCATAACAGTCCCTAAAACTAGTAGGGGATGATTGTACTTGTTAAGATTTAAATACATTATCTGTTGAATATAATGTGGTTTTAACATCACGAGAGGACAGACTGCTACAGAGCCAACACCTGTTGTGTTTCTGCTGTTAGTAATGAACAGAGACCGTGGACTCACCGCTGATGAGGCTTCCTGCTGCGGCGAGTGTCTCGGCGTCTCCTCGCATTGTGCAGCTATCACTTTTTGTCATGACGACTGCAGCCCAGACTCGACACACAAACACAAAAAAACGCACGCACACACGCACACACACACACACACACACACAAAGTAAACAGAACCTTTCAAACAAGACAGTTGCTGTTCATGTGCACTTTAGAGTGCTTTCCCTTTTTTTTTCCCCCTGAATGACCCACTGACATATAAAGGGAATAAAAATGAGAAAATGGCACTAGAATAATATGTAATATATGTGTGTGGTCATGTACAGTATGTCGGTGAAGGGAAATTGCAAATATCACACATCTGCCATGCAGGATTTAAAACTGGACAACGGTCTCCCCCCACTAGTAATGATTCCATAACTGGAATCATCTCATTAAGAAATTCCCAGTGTAGAGTGTTTATAAACAGGTTCTTGTTCATCCCAAGTGATGGATGTATGTTTTCTATCACAGCCTCTTCCTACGAGCGAACTCCCCCAACACGCTTAACAATCTCTCTGCCACTGTTGCACAACCACAGTGTAACAACCACACACACACACAAAAACTCTTGATATTATCAGTAATGACCTTTCTTTCTTTGTGGGTGGCCCCTTACTAATTTGAGTGTTTGTGATTGCATTATGTTAAAAAATGTGTGTGTGAATGATGAGGGAGGTTGGTGCTTCTGAGAGGCCATGTGTGATTCTGCTAATGAAGAAAAACTACATGACTATCTATCAAGGCCTCCCAGGAGCAGGTCAAACACAGAGGCTGGGGGTTAAGGTCAGCGGGGGCCAAAGAGCCAAATGTCAACATCAAGGCCAAGAGCAGGCCTTGACCTCCGCTGCGTTTCAAAAAAGTGGGAGGTGAAGAGAGTAAACTGTTGGGGAGGGAACGGGTTTCTTTTCCAAAGAGGAGCAGTTGGATCAAATTCATAAATCAGCGCAAGTAAATGAAGAAAAAGTGGGCCAGCCCTAAAATAGCTGAATGAAGACTTCACGCAGAATTAAAGAGTTATTCATTTGTTTAATGTTCACAGTACACTGACCCACCTAACATATTTAACATTTCCCCCAAGTACAAAAACAAGCTGGAGCTTCAAAACGTGCAAAAATGGTGAAAATGAAAGTTTGAAAATTCAACAATCTTGTGAAAGTCTGTGTCAAGTAATACAACTTTTTATCAACAGTGCAAAAAAAAAATGGTCGAGTGTATTGGGGGGGAAGAAAAAAATTAATTGTATCATAACAAATAACAAGAGCAATAAAATTCACAAAAAATACAAATGCTAAAAAATACTTACTTTGATTGTAGCACTTGGTTTACATGTATTTACACTTTTTTTTTTCTCTCACAAAGTTACAGAACATCTGCTCTTTTCCAATAAGACATTGCTGACAGTCCAAAAAACAAAAAGATGAAACCCTGTAAATAAAATCAGACCTAATAAGGTCAGGCTTCTTATAAAGGTTTATTTTTGCCTTTTGGGAAAGTGTCAAAGTGTTTTAAAAAGGATGTCAGAATGTCAGAATGAATGTCATGATTTTAGAGAAACCCAAGTGTAAACTGGTTTTCTGTGACCTAAAATCAGGAGGACATGAGTTTAAACTCATGTCCGACACCTGAAATCCTCAACCGTCCCTTTAAAATTCATTACTAAAGTGGAAATCTCAAAAGATGGTCGATAAAATACACATCTGTATGTATTTGCTGAATGAGGTAAAGTGATGTTCAGTACAGTATTTTTATGAACTTAGTGAATGTGAGCAACCGTCCTGAAAAGAACATCAAGTTCAAGTTAAAATGATTAAACAGTCACTGTGACATCTGTAGTGATTGAATTGGCTACAGGAAATGTTCCATAGTGAGTTTAGCCTGTACCGTTGTTCAAAAATGCATCTTTAAAAACAAAAGAAGGTCATAAAACCTTCAGTTGACCATTACATTTCCTGAAATATTCCACACAAACAACAATAACTTGTTTTGCTGCCCTTAAAAACACCAGAAACTAAAAGGTGTAAGTTGAGGGACTGCCACTTTGAGAGCAGTGTAAGTCTCATCACTGCAGCTGAACTTTTAAAAACACAATGATAACATTGTAATAAAAGAGCAGAATAAATAAAACTATAAAATGAAGATCATTTTGACTTTGTGTTCTTGTGATGTGATTACGACGGCTCACTGAAAGCGAGTGCTCTCCTCCCACCAGTGCACCAGCAGCATGTTGGTTGAGGTTGATGTTTAGGTCCCCATCAGAGGCGCCGTCTCATCATGGCTGCCGTCCGCCTGCATCGCTGCTTTGCGGTAAATTATGAACTGGAAGGAGATCTGAGCCGCGGTGTCAAGGAAATCAACAGAAAACCTGGGAAGGAGGCTGTGAAATGGAAAAACACTGTCCTGCAGCTACTGCAGAACAAATGTTATTTTGTAACTTGCAAATGCAATGCGTAACTTTTAAATATGAATAAATGGTTGTCTCATTCAAACCTTTGTCAATGTGTTCACACAATGCTGATTAAGCTCCACACGACTCTCTCTATCTGAGTATAACTGTTTTTGCCGTCTGTCGACAAAGTCATGCTGCACAGAGTGTGAAGTGTGAATCACAATTTTGTCTCCTTTCGTAACATGAACATATTGAAAATGCACGCTCTAGCAACAGCAATCAAGCCCCTCCTGAATGGCCAATAAGATTGTCCATAATTTACGAAATATTCCATCGAGCCAGAGTTGATACAGCGACCTAAGTGTGACAGCACTGATCAGCTCTCCTGCAGTCCTCCCTACAAACTGTGCTATCTAAGATTTGTAGTCTGTGTTAAAATACAGACATACAATTGATAGCTAACCAAAATACTGTAGAAATACAGATCAGATGACAGTACTGCTTCATTCTCTCTCTCTAACACACAGGCGGTCAAAGAGGTTCTGAACTGGAGCTTTAATTAAAACTAGGTTGTATCCTACATTTAGTGCTTTCTGGTTCTGGCTCTGGTGCCGTTCTAGAGCCTCAGAACCTTGAGGCTTTCTGGCTAAACAGCCCGTGTTCAGACCAGTTTAAGAGGAACCAAAGTGGGAGGACGTTACTCTGCGTTACTCATGCGGAAGTAAACACAGCAAAGTAAACACAGCAAAATCTCCATACTTCCATATTTCCCACTCGTCTTCATAACCCAGATTATGAAATGCTCACTGATGATGTCACGGTTCACAAAGCAGAACCACTATTATTATTTTTTTATAACTCCTCCTCATCATTATCATCATCATGTAACATGTACTGTAAATGCATGATCTACACCTTCACTGCAAACAGAACGTGAAGCAGCTGAAGTTCACAGAGAGACACGGGGCCTCTGGGGGCCACTAGTGTAGGTCTTTGCTGACAAGCCTGATTGCCTGGGAGTGTTTGGACCTTTGAAACTGAGCGTCATGTTTCCACACACAGTCACGAGACCTTAACCCTTCTGATGAACTGCCCTCTCTAACGGCTCAGCACTGCCTGAAATGTAGCACGTACATGGGATTACAGAGAATACAGATGCCTGGCAGCAGAAGCAGTGCTTTTTTTTCCTAAAAAGGATACGATGACATCTAAAGAGAGGGTGCCGAGGCTGCCAATGAGCCATGGCAGGTGATGGATGATGTAGCTTTTCTCGCCTTGACCCTGATCAGGATTCTTCATTAGCACACTCAGGCCATACGTGCTGTTTCCCAAGATGACTAGGGCAAACAGAAAGTAAGATACTCCCTCTGTCGACTTCCTCTTGAACTGTGGGGAAAAAGACAAGAGCGGAGGCAAAGTGAGGGAGGGGGGAGCAATACAAGATGTCTTACACAGCTGTCGTGTAGTGTAATGTCATGTGAGACTACGGAGAAGAAAGCACCCTTCACCTTGACAGGGGATTATTTTCATTTGCATTTTCACCTGCATGATTTTCAGGTGTGCTGAATTTTGCCTTTCACTTCAATAAACTGTTTTCAATTTAGTGCATTTTTAAATATACTCCAAAAACAAAAAAAAACTTTCTATTTTGAGTCACCTTATCAGCTTTGATTAGATAACATCCTGACACAATGTCCATTTACCACGTTGATACCAAACGATCTAAACTTGATTGACACTAACTTGTTTTACAGACATGACATAAAAGGTGGAAATAGAAAACTTTTAAACATGAGACAGTAATATAATAGCATTAGCTTCAGTCAGCGTCTACCACCTCCAGTATGCAGCAGTTGGTGGTAAAGCACAGAGTCATACTCACGTTAGTGTACATCTGTGGGACTCTGGAAGACAGGTACAGGACTGACGACACTGAGCCGATAGAGAAACCAAAAATCTCTTTAAAGGTGAAAGCCTGAAGTGACAGAGACATGTTGTTTAACTTTTTTTAAGCTAAAAAAAAGAAGGCAAAAATAAGTGCTTCTTGTCTTTTAGGCAACTCATCGAACAAACATGACTTACCTTGAATGGGTGGACGTCAGTGGTGGAGAGCAACGTGCGACTTCTGAACTCAGAGGGAATCACTTCCTGTTGAGCGGCTGGCCCGGCAAGGTGGATGAGGTTTGTAGTAAATCCCAGGATACAGGCTGCACCCACCATGTGCACAACTCCCCTCCCTGGGGATGAGACAGCACCTGGGTTTATTTATTAATACTGGGAAGGATAACTCTGGGAAGGATATTTCTGTATTCCCACTGACAGGGGGGGGTTACTGTGTCAAAGGTGGACAAAATGTGTCACAACAACATGAGACATGTGATGACATCATGACAGCGAACATGGAATAACACTCTTCTTCTGTCTGGACTTGTGCTGAAACACTGGTTATCAGCACTGATAGAACAAGTCTGCTCAAGTAGCTATGATTAAACAGAAAGAGTAAGAACCAAAACACTTACTTTGAACCACTCTGTTCCCCAGTTTGTAGTAAAAGTACATGCCCAGCATCAGTAAATCAGCCACAACGTAATAAATCGCTGTGTATGTCTGGATGAAAGGGAGAAGCAAACATGTAACAAGTCAGAGGAGAAGGAATGATTGATTTACTTTACCATGGAAAAGATATTTGCATCATTATGTGTCGCCTTAGAATGAATCACCTCAGTCATTGATCAAGACACAAACAATAATGAGATGATAATGGCTCTGACAACAAGGCAATTTGTTAAATAACAAAACCCTACATGATATTATATCTAGTTTAAATAACAGCTAATGGAAATGTATTCTTATTTTTATTAAAAAATGATATACAGATTAAATGAATGTTTGCACTTTCAGGGGGAAAAAGTTTAAGAACATGAGCGAGGTCACTACAAGTCACCTGAAGTGGCAGCTGGTCCGCCAAGAAGGAGCCCACCAGGTTGCAGGAGTCACCTCCCAACCACAGTAACAGGAACCATATTGAAAGGGCTTTGTCCATATTCCCATTTTTGCACGAGCTATAGTACTGTCTGCAAACAAAAACGATCACACACGACATCTAAATAAAGATAGAAAAACGCCCTTGAGAAACAGCAGAGAATGACAAACACACTTACGGCAGTAAGGACATCATGAAGCAGAGGATGGACAGGAGGCCCAGGTAGACGCTGGCCATATCCCTTGAATCCTGGGCACATTCCCCAAGCCCTTCCCAAACCCATTTGGAACCGTTAGGGCAGATAGTGGTGAAGTTTCCGTTATCAGTCCATCCAAAGGCATGCCGGGTGAGCACTCCGTCTGTCCGCATAGTCTGCTGGAGAGAAAAGCTTCAGTAATCAACCAGTTCATTACAAATATGAACATGTTAAAATAAACACAATATATAGCAAAAACAAGGAGTTTCAGAGCTTCTTCATACACCACTGATCCACTGCTGCTTCAGGATAACACATCAGAACTTACTGACTGACGTAAAGTTGCTGATTTTCCATTCAATTCCTTCTGAAGACAATCCCAAGGGCGGCAGTTTCATCACTCTAGTTTATTTGTATTGTTATAGCTGCAACAATTAATCAATTACTGATTGATTAACTGACTACTAAATGAACTGCCACCTATTTTGATAAACGACTAACTGGTTAGAGTTCTTCTAATTGCAGAATCTTAATGTGAATATGTTCTGGTTTGTTTTTCTCTGTGACAACACAGATCTGTGACCAAACATTAGAAGATATCGTATATGGAAGTTTGAGAAACTCAGATTCAACAGGTTATGCATTATATGAACAAAACAACAACAAACTGATAATGAAACCAATCGTTAGGACACTTTGAAAACAATTTACATCTTCACGTTATGGTTCTTGCATTAGTGTATAGTAATCGACGTCATGTAGAGGTCCTGTCGATCACTTGATCCTGATGTCAGGACTTAGAATGAAGAACAAAACTCAACCACACGCAGATGTCCAGTTCACGCGGTCAGATCTGGGTCAAAGGTTATCGTAAACGACACAAAAATATCCCGTTTAGGTCCACATTCGGCTGATTACGTCACAGAGCGGTGTTGTTTTTAATAAAGTCAAAATACACTTCTATTCAGGACAATAAACACGGGCCTTTTGTACGCGATACTGACTTGACAGAAGCCGAGGAACAAATAAACAAAGCAAAATGAAGAGACTTGGCTAACGAGCCACTGCAAACACCACCGAATAAAACACGACGGCAGCTCGGACAAACTAACACAGTAAAAAAATAAAATAAAACACCACTTATGTCTTGCCTGTGTGGCTGCTGACCGGGCGAAGTGAAGTCCTCGGCAGAACAAATAAAAAGCAGCCGGAGAATCTGAAGAAACAACACGGAAACAAGTCTGAAGTCTGCTCTGCGCCTGGCAGCTGATTGGTCGCTGCGCTGAAACGTCACGACGCCACATGACTCAAATCTCGCGAGGTGAAAAACCATCGACCGTAAACAAAGCTGGCCCCGCCTACAATTTTTTTTTTTTTTATTATAATTAACATAGAACGATAATAATAAGGAAAAAAAATTGAAAACTTAGGTGCTTTAGCACCTAATTAGAATAAGAAAACAATGTTTCATTCTGCATAATAGCATTATAATACTGGTGGTAACTGTGTGTTAATTTATTAAATAAGTAAAATTTATGATTTGAATGTATTTTTCCACATGCTTGTACTATATTAATTATTTCTCTTTTTCTAAGAGGATCAGCTCTAATGCGTGGGCAGACAACCGCAGTTATCTTCATATCAACACATGTGACCATTTGTCTTTTTTCTTTTTTAAGTGAATCGGTCTGTGAAAAAGGGACACAATGCAACTGTCATGAAACTGTGATCACTGACGGTAAAGACAATGAACATGCAGTTTAAAGAAATCACTATTGCAGCTTTTGTGAGATAAAATGTCAAGTTATCTAAAATAGAACAAACCAAATCATGTTACACGCGTGAATAAATAATGTATTGCATAATAAAATCTACAATGGGTTAATTCAATGAATCAAGTGTAACAGAAAATACTTTTTTCAAAGATGCGCGCGGACTTTTATGTCTTTCTTTGTTTGATCCCATGTACACATTTAATTAAGGTATGTATATATTAAACCTGGGAACTATGTAGAAAATGTTGTTTTACAAAAGAGAAACTTGTTAATAATAATCTTCAAATTGCATTCCATATTAGTGATGACTAAGTATGACAGGTTCAGGTCTGTCAGTGAGACAGACACATAAAGCAGCAATTACATCATAATAATCAGAAATATATTATATAAGATATATTTTTTAGAATCAGATATCTCGTAGATAAATGTATTTCCTTCTGTGTCTTTCGTTCATCGGAAGGTTGAGAAAGAAATGACCTTTCTTCACACAGTTTAGTATCTCCAGTAATGACAGCCCTTACCTTGAAACTATGGTATGTTTCCATGTAAAGGTTAATTTTCCTTCCTTCAGGACTGGTCAGTGTGCTGTTCCAACGCGGACATAAATTTCACGTATCCTCATCACATATCAACGCGTCTTGTTAAAGTGCATTATTAAATCAGTCATTATTAGTCCTGAGGCCTCCTGCATTCTTCAACAAGCGTCTGCATTTTGGTGTGCAGCCGTGAAAGACTATAGATCAGCGCCCATAAAGGTCAGTCCTTGTATGTAAATGTAATCTTATCACACCACAACTGATGCTTCTTCTTTCTTTCTTTTTTGTCATTAAAGTACTTTGCTGTTATCCAAACAATGTTAACTGTCACACAGTCTCTGATAAGGAGACATAAGGTAACATCTTACCTGGAACTGAAAAGACGCTCAACTCCTGCGTCAGGACCAAAGAGAAGAAACTACTTATGACTTTGGGGAATTTACGGAGCCCCTGGTCAGCTGACAATGTGGTCAGACTGATGATTCAGCACTTCACTGCGCTGACGTCCGCTCGTGCAGTTTTATTTCCAAATTTGCTTGAGTTTTCCATTGTGACTCGTCACGTGACTGCTGATCAAACCGCTGACGTTCGATTTTCTTGAGCGTCAGCGCCTGCACTAAGGATAGTGGAAGTGGCCAATAAGGATCTATACAGTGAAAGTTTCTATTACTTTTAAAAGTATAAGGTAAAATATACATGGAAATTATTATTCTTATTTAGATTTACAGTGAACATGGGGAAATGACCACTCTTAGCATTACAAACTAATTTCTTCAAATGCTTAAATTGACAAATCATACGCAATCAAAATTATTCAATGTTTGGGGAAATTAAATGGATTACATTTTTATTGTACTTGACATCCATTATGGTGGATTACATTCTCTTCTTTGTGTGCAGCCAGAAATGGAGGGGGAAAAAAATCAGATCATGTCTATATAATAAAACGATCCTAAATGAGTAATCAGAGATCACATAGCACTCCATCTTATTCCTATCCCTTATGATACTTTGTGTGAATCATGGGAACAACTTCCGCTGCTTCCTGTCGTCCTGTCACTTTGACACCAATTCTGATTAGGATAGGATACAATTGCAGGTTAACAAAATTAGTAAAACTGCCTCCTACACTGCCAAACTGCTGTACTGTGTATATAAATCACATTAGTCTTTTGGTGTCACTTGAACACTGTTGGATTTATTGTGAGATGGGAGGACGACCTGAAGAAGTGGCCTCAACTAATGTACATTAGCATATTTAGTCACATTGACTAAGTCAACATTAACGATGTGAAAAGCTCAGATCTACCACCACCACCACTGGGATAAGACATTTTGAAGATGAACATCTCAATAAGCGAAACCAGAGATGTATACCAGTCTAAATACCACCAGTGTTGTGAGATAACCTGTTTTAAGGTAAATTGCTCATTTAAGAACTCACTTGAAACCCCAAAACTAATACTCCACACATTTTCTGACATATTTCAGGAACAGGTTTTATTTTTGACGCAACCAAACATCTATACTGTAGGAATAGCTTAAGTGGGCTAAATTCTCTTATTTACATAACATTTCCACAAAGTCATACAAATACTTTGTAGGTTTCATGTCAAAGGATAGATATAATACATTAAACAGAACACTGGATTGAAATGTCTTGTAAAGCAATTTCACAACAAATCTACAAATGAAAACGGATGATAAAGAACCAAACGTTACCTACTGCAAAACAAGTCCTACTTCAAAATTGTACAAGCGAGTTGCATGTCCATAAAATTAAGAGGGAATGCAACTCTTGCTCTTCTATGTTTTAGTCCTTCTGGTCAAGGCAGACTTCTTATGTAGTCGACAATTCCTCCAGAAGGAATGGATCAGATGAACTAAGCAGTTGTTACAGCGTATTGTCCTTTTCATTTGCTGCCTCAAGGGGGGGTGGGGGGGCTGTCCAGGGAAGACCGTTTTTCACCAAGTGGCAGGTTCTCACTTGATATGGACCACTTTCTCATCCGTTTTTAATCGTTTGCGTCTGGGTTGTACGAAGTCATCATCAGAGTCGTCCGTGTCATTGTCTTCCTTTTCCTTTTCTTTTTCCTTCTCCTTCTCCTTTTCATCACGGGACTCCGTTTCCGGCATTTCTGGGAAGCTCTGCCCTGGATACATCTCCTGCAACTTCTCCTCAAAGTACAGACTCACTGCCTTCCCGGTTATCGCCATCTCTGATCCCACCTGTCAGATGAGGAGGAGGAGAAGGGGGTGTGAGAGGAGGGGGGTAAGGAGTGATATGGATGAAGTAGTTGCGACAGTACCAAACAGCAGGAAGAATGAATGGGTTGAAGTGGGGGAGGATAAACAGGAAAATGAGACAAATTAGATGTGGTTAAGACTCCTGGTGGCAGTGTGGCCCCAGCTCACCCTTGTTGTACAGAGCAGAGATATCCTTCCTCCCAGACCCACTGTGGTTCCATGAAGCACTCACACAATTAATACAAAATTTCAGCCTGGTTCCAAATACTTCCAAAAATCTTCCAGGCTGTTTAAATTGCTTTATGCTGCTCAGGGAAACAGTTTTATACACCTGACACATAAAACGCACTTCTGTTAAGGCCCTTCAAACAACCATTGACCGTTCAGTCGTCTCAAGCTACTGCCATTATTCCAGATCACTTACATGACGAGAAATCTTGGGGAAAAAAAAAAAAACCTTGAGTAAAGCTTGAAACATCAAAAACATAATATGACTGAAGCACATGTGCAGCTGTTCACTTAAAATTGACTGAATCTAAAATGAACAAAATACTATGAGAGCTTGTGAAACAGAACTCTTTGACTACAAATTCCCTGAATCAACCTTTTTCAACCTTTATCACAGTCACTCTCTTGGCGTGATTGTGGATTGGAGTGACATGTGTCACACGACATTCAATTGAAGACAATTAGATAGATAGATAAAAAAAAAAAATAGAGAATAAGAGTGATTTAAGTGTTAATTGTGAAATCAAAAACTTGTAATGTTACATTAGTAAAGTAAAGAGTGATCAACAGTCAGCACCTGTAGCAGTGGGTTGGTATTGTGGTTTTTGTACATCATTTTTACAACTATAGACTGCCCAAATCTCTGAAGGCCAAACACACTTCTTGGAGCCTCAGTGGGAGGGGTCAGGACATCTGTGCTCTATTTGAAACGGCTTACCTGTGTATTAATCTGTTTCTCCTCATCATAAACCTGGATTATTCGAGACATCTAAAAAGGGGCAATAACATTACAACAAAGACAGTGAAGCAGCGGGGGAAGAAAAGAGTTCACAGCACAGGCAGGTTATATAATCAGAGCAGAAATCTGCTTAGGAGTACTGTGCTCGTCCATATGTGGTGTGTAGCCCCATGTCGTTACTGCAGGAATTAACAGCAAGTAAAGGTCTATAATATAAAGGTCTTTACTATAGTCAAATGGGCTATGGGAAACCACTGGATTAGTTGTTAATATATTGATTAATCCAGCATTTATAAATAAATCATCTTGTTTATGTTTCTGCTGCTCATTTTGTATGTCACAGTCTATATGGTGGTACATACATGAACAGGTCAATCTAAGATGTTTACTCACTAATTACACAAATTTATTAGAATTACAGGAATGAACCAAAACATTACGTAAATATAGCGGAAAACATGTTTTTTCATCAATTATCCACTGCTTTTTGGTACTGATAACTCTCAAAAAAAAACCTCCACCCTTACATTTGAAATGTGTAGAATTTAGACACAACTAGCAACAGATTGCAGATTGCAACCAAGGAAAAACCATGAACCTCCCTCCCCTTTTCCAAGAGTGTGAAAGAGAAAGTGATATGCACATAATATAAAAACACAAATGGACCCTTTCTAAACTGCTGACTCCACATGAAATTAATAGGCAAATTTGTTGTCACACAAGGAGGATTAAACAGGACCACTTCACTTAGGCTCTACATTTTCTAAGTAACTTTTTCTAATGCTCAGACTAATATTCATGCAGAATGTTCTCCGTGTATAGAAGCTCCCACATATTTGTAGTCGGTTACAAAGTGTATAGTGTGTGATACTCCGTTATAGAGAAAACTATTTCTTAACCATACAAATATAGTTGTTGATTAGTTTATGAGCTACCACTTACTCTGACTTACAGCTTACTGATCTAATCACATTACAATGACAATGTGTCATTGTGCTGATGTGTCTTTCACTATATTATTTACACATATAAACTAACTTAACCAAAATGACTTTCAAGTGGGGACCATGCTTGCTGTTAATTTGGGTTGCACAACAGCACATGACATCATCCTGTGAGGCTCAGATCATTATGATCACTACAAACCTCTCTGTGTGATCAGACTCACAATCCAGACACTGTTCACCTCTTCATTAAACAGTAGCTCCCCCATGTGGTTGTAAGGTAAAATACATTAGCATATACTGAGTATAATCTGTGCTCCAGACAGTACAGACAGACAAAGCCTCAATGACATCATATTAAAAAGAAGCAACAAAAACAAACACTTCAAAATACATTATTCCTCAATAAAAGAAGACAGGTAAAAATTAAGAACACTGACCACAGCCATCCATTAAAAATAGTACTCTTGATTCATAATTGTGACGCTGACAGTGTTAACAGGGTTTAGACAATGTTCCTGCAGCCAGTTTGAAGGGATCACCCTCCAACAGTGTTAGTAAGTGTCAAACAAACCGTGAAGGCCATAAGAACCACTTCCTACGCCCTTCTGCACAAAGCTGTGTTCCAACTAAGGGTAGACTAACATACTGGTTTACCAAGTTGGGCCTTGTTAAAGAGCTACATAACAGATACCATAACTTATATAACTGTGCTTAAATTGTAGGGCTCCACTAGCTTTGTTTTTATGTTTGTCAAATTCAGCAATCTTTGGCACCTGAATTTTGGAAGGCATGCTCAAGCATGTCTTGAATAAACCTGGTGTAATAGACAGATATGTGTGCACATGAAAAAAAAGGTTTTACCATTAACTTGTTAGGCTTCCACTAAAGTTCTGAGAGAGCTAGGGCCATTTAAGGGTAGGTCCAACTAAATACTTGACACTCAAGTCTGCAGAAGCTGTATGGTGATCATAGCTTTGCTAAAAAACAAAAACAAATCTAATGGTGGCCTTAGACTTTTGCACAGTGCCGTGAACATAGTTGTTTGATTTAAACTATTAAAAACATCACCAGTTTTTGAATGTGCTGATGGTAGTGACTTTAACTTGGATCTTTACCAGTCTAACCCTTGTCTTCATGCAGACACACAAGCAGATGCCATTCCCCAAAGCAGGCAAAGGACTCATGCTGCTCACCTCATTGTACTGAGCACAGTTGTTGAAGACCAGGCGCATATCAGTCACAAAGTCCTGGACAGACGTGTAGTGTTGGGAGCTCCGTAACTGCAGCTTCTTCTTCACCTTCTTCAGGTCCATGGGATGCTTAATAATCTTGTAGTAATTGGGCACCTGGTTTAAAATAAAAGCAGGTTAGAAAACATCTCTAGCAAACATCTCAGCAAAACATGAACATGACAGGCCAGTATAGCTTGTGATTTGTCAAAAATAAAAAAAAGTCTTCTTGTTTCCACTAGTTCGACTCAACTCTCTTTGTCACGGTATGTTTTTTTTGCTTTTCCATTAGTACTATCACTTCAGACTGCACTAATTGGTGAGAGTGCTGTCGCAGGAAGAGGCACAAGAATCAAAGCGAACAATGCCAGATCAGTTGAAAAGACTTAACAATCCTGAAAATCTGGGTTAATCTCCAACATTTAGCAAGGAAATGTATATTTCATTTTTAACAGAGGGAGTCTGGTGTAGTTAGTGACAGCACTGCTGAAAGCAAGCTGAATCACAAACCCTGCCGCTGTATTTCAGTGTGTTGCATATAAAACAAAGTCAGGGCAGTTTCATGCAGCAGTGCTGTGATGACCCCACCTGAATACATTTAACCCTGAAGTTACTGTGTCAAGCAAGCAGCAAAGAGTTTGTCCTAAAACACTCAGTCATCTCAGTAGCAAAAATGTGAGCTTTGTTGAAATGTGACTGCAACTAAAGGCTGCAGGCAGGTTTGTGTTTGATTGCTTTTTTAACCCCAAGCAGACATTTCGAATATATTCTTAACCATTGAATATTTCTTAAGGCAAAAAAAGTAAAATCATAAATCAAGTTTTGTGCAAAAAAACAAAACCTGAAATCTTATTTTAGGCCATATCGCACTCATGAATCACTGTAATTGTGATTGTCAGTAACCTAATTTGGCAACGTTCCAGCCATTTTAAAATATCCTCATTTGCATAAGTCTTCATTAAGAGCATATCTGAAAGATTTCACAAAATAAATGACCCTACCAAGAGCTGACTAATAAATTATTTATTGCGGAAAAGGTATTCATTTACACCTAACTAAATCAAGAAACAAATATCAGCACACTATGCAAATTGAGTGCCACCAGTTTTACTGCAGTGCATTTCGAAATGTTCCATGCACTCTGCACAGACCTGGTATTAAAAAAATACCATATATACATGCTAAATTGTCAACAGTAATATCAATTGGAACACTAGCATTTTATCAAAATAATTGTCACATTTCTACAGATATCTTTTGCATTTCTTATCCAACCATGTAGCACACTGTACCTATAACAGAGAGGAATGTTCGCAGGTCGTTGCACAGGATATCTGGTTTGTGCTGATGTTTGCTCAGGCTTTGTTTGTAGGCAGATTTAAATGTTGACATGGTCCATTTTAGTCCGACAAGACTACATTTGAAGCCACAGAAGTAATAAAGTTTAATAAGTTTTGAATGTACTTATAATAATGTTCCTAATAATGCAGACAAGCTGGAAAGTCTGGCTCTGCAGCTTATTCACAGTCATGGTGAAGCAGGCACTCACCAGATATTGTTAGTAGGGCGCTGTGTGGCACAATGCCACTTTTTCGTGTCGATACTGTGTGAAACAGACATTTTAGACCTCTTCAACTATAAAGCTGTTAACCACATATTTGTGCTAGCCATTGCAAAGACATGATTCTCCAACTAGGGCTGCATGGTTGGTGTAGTGGTAAGCGTAAGCAGACCCGGGTTCGAGCCCCGGCTGGAACAAGGGCCTTTCTGCATGGAGTTTGCATGTTCTCCCTGTGTGTGCGTGGGTTTCCTCCGGGTTCTCCGGCTTCCTCCCACAGTCCAAAAACATGCAATATGGGGATTAGGTAAATTGGACGCCGTGGATTGACCATGGGTGTGAGAGTGAATGGTTGTTTGTCTCTGTGTGTGGCCCTAAAATGGACTGGCGAACTGTCCAGGGTGTACCCCGCCTATCGCCCTATGTCAGCTGAGATTGGCACAGCACCCCCCATGACCCTCTGGTGGAGGATAGAGCGGTAGATGATGGATGGATGGATGGATTGATTCTCCAGCTGTGTAACAAATATCCTCATAACGTAGAAATAAACAGCCCACAACATGCTTCGGCTACAATGCTGTTGCTGTGCATAGTGAAGCATGCGATATATAGGACTTTTGGATTGGATCTATTACATTTTTATATCTGATCCAATGATTTGGCCCAGTATCTTATTGGCTCATCCCAGTTTCACTGGTACCTTATTCTTCTGATAATTTCAGGCAGGCTGATGTTTCACACTACTACCTTTACTTTGTTCAAAATCATCAAAGGGCATTTGCCTTTGATAGGCAAGCATTTGATAGGTGTGGCGCTTGTAAATACATCAAAGGACTCATGCCTTTGAAGACTTTGAAACCTGTATGGACAGTCAGACGGCAGACAGACAGATGTTCCTTGAATTAATAGAGAGATGCAGTATGTGAAGTGGGAAATAACAAGTGCCAGAAGGTTTTCAGTAAATAAAACATATTAAAAGATGTTAGAGATGTTCATCATCATCATCATTTATTTATTTTAATATGAATCCCACATTAAAATAACTTAAAAACTGGACTTATGTGACACATTTTGCCAATTTGAATATTTAGATTATCCTTAACATTTACAAAAATTTAAACTCTAAGCAGACAGTCCATTTTACTTAGTTATTCTGCGGTCCTCAAATGTGGCAAGAAGTCAGTGAAAACAACTGACTGACGCTTCCAAAAAATATTTTTCTTGTTGCAAGAACAATATTTCTTTTCCCTTTTTTTTCTTTTTATTTTTTTAACAATAAGCAAAACAAACACTAGACTCTTGTGAGAATGGGTCACAAAGCGCACCCTGAGAAATTGTAATTCTGGGCCATAATAATGAATTGGACAGATTTACCTAAACAGAGTACTCATAGTACTCAATAGTAAAATTACAAAGTGCTAGTTTTGTGTACCGGACAGTATTGACCCACTTCAAGCACTGGAGAGATGGATAAATACGACAGGATGAATGAAATATTGATGACACGTCGTAACACTAATAACTGCAATAAAGTAGAAAAAAGGCTGCACCAATAAGAGTAACCTGTGCTTGTGGGTGTGTCTGCATGTCAGTGCACGTGTTGTGAAGAGCCACTTACAGAACTAGGAACAGGTTCCCGAAAGCCGACGCTGAGTTCATGACAGTATATGTACAAGAGAAGCCGTTCACATCTCTGCACAAAGAAGAAGAGAGAGAATTAGCCGTCTCATACAAAACATGAAGAGGTCCTCAGGGAATGTTTTGGATGTTACTGACCCTCTGATCTTCAGGATTCAGGGACTGCTCTCCTCTAATTTTCTGGCTGTCATCACAGTACTCGATCTCAGGGCTTGAGAGACTCCGGCAAAAAGTGCAGAGGAAATCACCCCTGAGAAATAATAATTTTATAAATAAAAATTTTTATTTAACTTTTAATTTCATATGCATCTTCAACGATCAGACAAAACAAATGTTTTGGATAACATAGAAGATTTGCTTTGGGGCTGCAACCAACAAATATTTTCATAATCTATTATTATTATTATTATTATTATTATCATCATTGTTATTATTATTATTATTATTATTATATGATCTGTGAATTATTTTGTCAATTAATCGTTTGGTCCACAAAATGTCAGAAAATGTTGAAAATTGTTGAAACATGTTTTTCAAATGTGGAAATTATTATATTCTCAAATGTTTTGTCCACAAACAAAAATGATTGATCAATTATCTAAATTGTTGCCAATTAATCCAGTAATTGTTTAATAACTGCTTAATGAAGTAAATTGTTTCAGCCCTAGTGCGTTTAGTCAATCACTGATGTGTGTTGACAAGCTGCCAAGAAAGACTTCAATGACTGTGAAATCACAGTGACAACAGAGTGTCACTTATGGTAAAAATAAACCATCATCTCATATATGTTATATGTGAGCAAGGCATCACTGTTGTTGTGCTGTCCACTTACTTTGGGAAGATTTTTATGGTGGGTACATGGCATTTCATGTGAAACACTTTGGGACACCGGTCACAGCACAGCAGATCACCACCATTAATACAAACAGCACACCAGTCTTCATTGGGGTCATCCTCTTTCCCAGCAGGATTGCCTGTACCAGTAGACGCTGAGCTCTTGTGCACCTCTGTCCCTCTCCCTAAGTTTCCATTAGTGAGGGGAGGACCAGTCGTGCTGCTGTTCTCTATGGATGATGAGGTAGTGGAGGTCAAAGTGGTACCAGTAGAAGATGATTTGGCTGCATTGGAGCCGTTTAGTCCAGAACACGTCGTCTCAGACTGGGGTTCTGCTTTGATACGGTCAGCTACAGACCTGAGGGCATCTTGGCCTATAGCTCCTAATGCTGAGAGGGAAGTGTTCTCAGGATTGCTCATCTGTAAAACAAACACATACACAGAAATATTAGCAGCATTTTCATATGACAGAATAATCAACTTTTTTCTTTTCTTATTTTCACAGACATTTGCCAGAAGAAGCTTTTTGAAGGAGAGATTCCCCATAAAGCACAAAGCAATACTATGATGTGGATTAATGAATATTCAAACATTGTCTTTTTGGCAAGTACAGGCACTACAAAGGTCATTTGTCTATTATGGGGGAAAAAAAGATTAATTGATTTTTGTTTTTTTCAAGTGCACCCTCAAAACTGGTCTTGCAGCTTCAGATATGATGTTCAATATCATAGATTACACAAATATACACTGTGGTGAGCCATATCATGATATAAGTTCACAACAAGTACAATATACAATATAGTGCATTGCTAGGGCATTGCCATATTCCCAAATATTGTTGCTTGTTTCAAAAACAATGGATGAAGAACAACAGTATTCATACCATGCAGGCACTCCTCCCAGCATCTGTGCCACGCTCTGACTTGACAGATGAAGATGGACAGCTGTAGCTATTGTCTGTACCTGGCTCCTGTTTCACCTTCACCTGCTCTGCAGCAGCTCCACTTCCTTGTACTGCCCTCCCAGCAGAGCTACAGCTTGGATGGATTCAAATCACAGGGAAAGAAATAATCATCAATCAAATATATTGAGACATATTAACAAAACCAAAAAAAGCACAAATAATTGTTATTATAATAATAATCTCTCTGGGTTCAATAAGACTGCGGACATATCAGAAATGAAGTGACAAATAAATAACAAAGTTAGCATAAAAGTAAATACAACCTTTAACAGCGAAAATCAACACTGCATTGAGACGCTGACATGTTTTTATTAGGGTATTTGGTGACTTATTGGGTGACAAACATTTCTTCCTTAATACACATGTTTTCATAAACTTGACATTGGCATGTCAACATGGAGTTGATAAGAGAAGATTATAAACATATTACTTTTTTCCTGGAGGTACAGGCTCTACCTCCTTTAGCACAATATTTTCTTTAAAACAAATTACAGAGCACCAGTCTAACCCCATGTCCAACACAATAAAACTCAACCAACCAAAATGAGGATACTGTTTTATGTCCTGAGAAACGACTGAACATGAAGCTGACCTTTGGAACAGCATCTAGAAGAGCAGCAATATGATATGCAACCTCCCATTCACTGTCATGACCTACAGAAAATGTGCTAGAAGACATATGGCCCTAAGGTCATTCATACATAAGTAAATGCCATTACTTTGTTATGCCATTGTCTTTTGGCTAGGAAGGTCCCACTGGGGAAAAGAATAGAAGCCGAACAGTGTTCCCATTTGTATAAATGACTGTGTTAAAATGTTAGCATTGGTGTGAGATCATAAAATAAAATAAATCATAAATCATAAAATGTTCAGCAAATTTAACATTAATGACCCATTAATCTTTTACAAGCTCACTGTGGAAAAACAACTTTGATTATTGGGTGTCTTGCTACTGAAATGTCCCTTACCTGCCTCTACTGCCTGTGCTGGATGTGCTCGAAGGTCGTGCTGGTGTGTGGGCATTGGAAAGACCTGGAGACAGAGACAGCAGAGACTTGATAAAGCGGCATTGATCATTTCCACTTGTTCAGGTCAATTTTTCCCCAGAGGTTACTTGACATGTCATATGGCATTTCAAAAGTATTATTTGGGAATGGTTCACAGGTTTAACCATTTTAATTTTATGTCTTTTTGTGTTGAAACAGAGCACTTTTTTTCAAAACAACAACAGATAAAACAAACGATTGGGATAAATCATCTTGAGGTAGCAGAAAAGAAAGAATATAACATTTGAACAGAGAGCTGTGGGAGGAGCAGGTAAATGGCATGGTCAGGTAAAGGGCATTTACCTGACGATCCTGGCGAATGTGTGGACAGTCCAGGTGAGGGATTCATGTCTATTGAGCCCAGATGTTGCTGTGTGCTGGCAGTGATGTAGCGTGAAAGGAGGTGTCCAAGGTTGCTTGAACCTGCATCCTCCAGCTAACCAAGACAAATACAGGGATGAGAAAAATGTCAGAATAGTCAAAGGGAATTTATGATTGAATAAAAACTTCTAAGATAGTGAGAAAAACAAAATAGGAACAGACAAATAGTGGACACATTAAGCTTAAAAAAATATCACTGTTTTTCTTTTTCAAAATGCTTTTTTAGAAAATTTTATTAATCTACATATATTTTACTGATTCACTGAATAGTATGCATGGTTTAAAACATTCTTTGTCTCAAAATGTTTGGTTATTCATGATAAACAGAACTAACAAGCCGTTTTCATGGGAATGAAATGTTCTAGTAGAAGAAACAATAACAAAATTACTGTTTTAATTACTGTTTTCAATATTCCTGCTATTTTTCATGCTGGTTTACACATTTATATGTTTAAGGACACTTAAACTCAATTTAGAATTAATAACAATTACAAGTGTCTACATTTCATTGCAATTTAAATATTCATTGATAAAATAAAACTGGCAGCTGAGATCTGATTGGTAAGAATGTGCGCACCTGAATGGGCGGGATCTCAGGTAGGCAGGGCAGGTTCTCAGGGTTGGTGACCGAGGGGATAAGCTCGATGGGACCAATGATGGGGCTGGCAGGCCCACGATGAGTGTGGGCGCCAGCCATACTGGCACTGGTGGGACTTGTGGGGTTGGCATTATGAAGGGAGGCCACTGGGAAAGGGCCTGCATGCCCCGGGTTGGAATGCTGTACAGAAAAAGAGTGATAGACAGATGTAGGAGGAAATTGCCATGGAAATTAGGGAAGGACAGACAGAAAAGGGAAGAAAGGAAAGAAGTGGGGGCAGGACCAATGAGGCAGGTCAGTTTCTAAGTTTAAAAACACATTTCTTGTGATAACAACAGGGCTGCATGATCATGCATTTGGGTGACAACTCATGCTGCACAAGACACACAAATGACAAAGTAGGAAAAAAGGTGCCAAACCCCTGATTGTAGTAAGAAACGAAACCTTTGGTGGCTCATCTCAGATTCTAAAGTCATCTGGACACAAAGAAAAGGGGGCTGGGTATAGTGGAGGGTTTTCTTTCCTAGTCTTACATGCAGGCAATGAATTTACATTTTCATACTGTACAGATTTAGTTTAACATATTTTATGTATAGATACATAGGTGAAGCAGTGCTAAGTGCTAATATCATGTTTAAATGCATATTTGTTAGCACCCTGCCATAACGAAAATGGAATGGCCACAATGTAAGGCCAGCTTTTTCTCTTTCGTCTACACAATTACTAAGATGTGATTTGTTGTGCTGTAAAATACTTCACTCTGTTCATCAGTTATCACTGGATTGTCTCTTTGTTGTTGGGTATTGAGCGGAGCAGGTAGCATTTTTTTGTTGCATGTATCTGTAAAAAACAGCTTCCTGAGGCTGAAAACAATGAAATGTTTTATACCTCTTCTAACTTTATAACTTGTTATAAAGCCTGGTTGTTCCCGAATTCCTACAATACTAATTGATAAAAAAGCTAAAAGAATCTTCAAAGTAAACCCAAAAAAAACTGCCTTTAGGATCCTTAAACAATATACTTCTATTACTATGTATTACTATGTTTCTTTAAGTTAAGCCTGGTTTATACTTCATTGCTTGATACTACTGACAAGTGTTTTCAGATGTTCTCTATCACAACAATCCACACATATCCTTCAGCCTTTCATCCTGATGAGTTCATCCTTGTGTCAGCTTGTTTATTTGTATGTACACTGTATCTGTGATGCTTTTTGTTTTGATAATGGATAGATTTTAATTTCATGATATAATTGGGAAGGAAAAGACAAATGTACTTTTACTGAAGACAACTTAGCACACGAAACGGTGTGCACTGGTTGAAGCAAACAAGAGAGCAACAGAGAAGAAATTCGTTTTTTTTGACCGTTGTTATGTTGAAGTTTCATCTTCAACTGAGACACCAATCACACTGAACCACAAAATATGATGGATGTCCGTAACACAAGAAAATTCTACTTTCTTTTACTTCTGAAATTTAAAAGGGTCCAGCAATGGAGCATAAATCAGGCTTTTGGCTCTTTAGCTACTTCAGACCTCACCTTGTGTATCTATACAGAACCTGCTAACAAGCAATTAGTGACATTTTGGGTTCAACATATTTCCCACATTTGTGCAGCATATATAAACAGTTCTTATAATGCAGTCAAAATTACAGTAGTTATAGTATTTCCATACTGGAAGAACAGGGAGGTTGTACTGACCTGTCTCTGCATGTGAGGCTGCATCATGGGGGGATACTGCTGTCCATTGAGCCTGGGCTGAGCTGTGGGCATTCGGACCTGTGAAGGGCCAGGTAGACGCATGTGTTGGGGGGAAGGGTATATTGGGGCCCCTGGTCCACCATTCATACCCCCAGGCCCTCTTGATAGCTGCTGCATGCTGATGAGCCTTGGAGGCTGGTTAAAACATATGTGCATACACAAGTACAGTGTAAGGAGGAATTCAGAAAAATAATAAATAATTACCATACATAACCAACATCAATTATGTTAAAAAATAAAAAAAATTGTCAGCTGTCAGTCCAAAAACAAACAGAAAAAAACAAACATTGTTTTAAAACCACCACTGTTCGTGTAAACAATCCATGATGATCATATTTTTCTTTTCATATCATAGGAAGATTAAGTAATAGGAAGTCTTTCCCTACAATCTCACATTGCTCCTGAACCACTAAGACTTATCTTGCATAGAAAAATCCTCCATCGTATAGAACTCTCAGCTCTGAAGGAAATCTAATCTAAAACTAAACAAATGACTACATAATAGGTACCGTTCTAGAAATTTAAATTAATATCATGATAATAATTGTCAAAGAAGCATGTGACAGCCTGGAAAAAAATAATAACATTTAATAGGCCTATTTACACCCGTGTAGAAGAGACACAGGTGTAAATAATGTATGAAATTACCAAGTCTGAAGAGAGCTGTCATTAATGCTTATCAGCAGCATCTGTGCTTTCCCTGCTGTGAATGTTAAAATGTCTGCTGTGAAGAAGGCATGACGAGTCAATGTAATTATCAGCCCATCATTCTTTTCTACAGTGGTACATTTATTGGTGAGTGTTTTCACTACCTGCTGCTGAACCAAGGGTGGGCCAGCCTGTCTGGGGTGCTGCTGAGACATTTGGGAGGCAATACGCATCTGCTGTTGGATCTGCTGTTGGTGATGGTGCTGCTGCTGCTGCTGCTGCTGCTGTTGTTGTTGTTGCTGCTGTTGCTGTTGCTGCTGATGATGATGATGTTGCTGCTGATGATGATGTTGCTGTTGCTGCTTCTGTGCATAGGCTGCTTGCTGCATGTGCTGCAACCGGAGCTGGGCCAGGTTTATCTGTCCTGGGTGTTTACCAGGATGACCCTGGCCTGGTGGAATAGGCTGTCCTCCGACCATTGTATTAGGTGGTTGAGCAGGTGGAGGTGGTTTCTCAATTACCAAATTACCTACAGTTGAAAGAAGATGGTCGAAAAACTGAATAACTATTAACATGCTTCAACATAGGAATTTGCATAAAACTGCAAAACATTCAACTTAATTTAGACATTGTTACTTGTAATATTTCATATAGTCCAAACAACGTTTTTTTGCACATTTTTCTCTGACAGAATGGATTGACTCTTTCTGCATAGTTCAACGTAGTAATTTCATGGTTTTTACAGATTTTTCAGTGTTACACTTTAAAACATTTATGGAATTTTTAGCCTATTCAAGAAGTTTACATTGGTGTGTATCTAGTTTCACACAATGTGATTACAGTGACTTACAGAATTTGAACTGCGACTGAGTGAGAAGTACCATCCAGCTTCTAGAGCACAATGTAAACTGAACTATCCCACTCATGGCCATAACACAAAAGTCCCCTCCTCCTTTAAAACTGATTTAAAAAATTTAAAACTTTATTCTATCTTCACAAATCCAGGATCTTAGGCCAAGCCTTGCGGCACACATAGTGAAGAAATTTACAGTGAGTTGTTTGGCTGAGGCACCATCACTATATCAACTGCTAACTGCAGACAAAGCACACACAGCTAATTCAGATCAGTAGATTAGACTACACACAGGGAAGCACATAACCGCATACACACACAACTTTCTTCTTCCTACACATTCATACAATCAACCTGAAACTTCATCTGATCATTTCAACTGCCTCCTTCGTCAAAAACTGCCCTCTCTAACTTTAATAAGTGTAATGTTTTAGAAAAATGTCAAATATGCCTTTTGGTTCGTCCAATTGGTTGCAACTGTAGTTTTGTTTGAAATGAAAGGCAGTAGTAAAAAAAAAAAAGTAAAAAAATAAATAAATGGCAACACCGATTTAAACAGTTTGTGTTCTCACCAAGGTTCAACACATTTTTGGCCCAGAAGGTTGGGTCACAGAAAAAACGAACAACTCCATTGGCCTGAGGTGCTGGCTCCAGTCTAGCTTTAAAGAGCTGGCGAAGCTGGAACAGGATCTGTACACGCACACAAAGATAGAGGTGTTGTTTGGTTAGTAAGCCTGGCTTTACAAGAACACAAAAAAGGCTCATCTGTAAACATGTCCTTTAGAAAGCATTCATTACTGCACAATCCCATATTAAAAGGTACTGTATCTTATTTGCCATCTGCATTGTGATTAAGTAGTTAAATCCATTATCCATTATCTTGTTTGTGCCACATCTACATTTCACCATTTTTCAAATTCAATAATTATTTCATATTCATTTAGATCAGAAGGAGTGCCCTTTAGGATCCAACAAAGGGCATGCGTAAGGTATCCTACCATATAATGTGACAGTAGCAGTGAAAACACTTTGGAGATACAAGTCTACATGAGGGAGACCACTCTCCTCTCATCTCTGTAAGCTAGCTCATAAATATCCAAGTCTGTCAGAGGCATCCCTGTTCTCATCTGTGGGTAATAGTGTAAATAAAAAGAGAGCCACACTGTTCCTACTGACAATATTGACAGACTTTTTTTCTTCCAAATAATATCAGAAATGAAGTTGGGCAGTTTGCCTTGAAGCTGTTGACTTCCGCCTCCACTTAATCACGTGACATAAAGACGACATGTGACAACTCTAGTATGGAGGACCAAAAGGGACAAAATTCAATAAATAAATACACCATTAAATCATTCATTAAATGTGTCATTAAATAATGAAATGTGTCATTAAATAATGAAATGTGTCATTAAATAGTGAAATGTGTCATTAAATCATTCATTAAATGTGTCACTAAATCATTAAATATGTCATTAAATCATGAAATGTGTCATTAAATACATTTAATTAATTAAAGACACATTTCATTATTTAATGACACGTTTCATTATTTAATGACACATTTCATGATTTCATGGTCCGTGTTGCAGTGGATCCTTAATTTATTTTATCTGTCAAACTCGCCCATCAAAGTCAGAGGGCGGGGCTTATGCTGATCGAGTCTGATTCATTGCTTTGGTCTGAAATGGCATGGCTGCAATGTATCACAGCATAGCAGCAGAAAAAAGAAATATAAACCTGAAATAAATATTTTTCTGACTCGCCGAGCGCAGTTTTAAGATAATTTGAGGCGAGAAATTAGTAATTTAGAATTCAAAAATGTGGTTTGTGTATTAAGATATGATGTATTATATATAGTTTGGCAGCGATAGTATCGGAGGTGATCAGCGTTGCCTCAGCGGGCACTCTGTGATTAGTGTCCGACGGAGAGCAGCATTACCTCGGCCTGTCCTGATGAAATGATCCGCTGGCTCAGATCATTTGAGGCGAGAAATTAGTCTCTAATTTAGAATTCAAAAATGTGGTTTGTGTATTAAGATATGATGTATTATATATAGTTTGGCAGCGATAGTATCAGAGGCATAGGCTCAGATTTATATTTTTGCCTGTGGGTGACCAAATTATATAAATACCATCATATAAATCTGACTATATAGGAGTGGCGTGCTCACTGCTTCTGAACATCTGATTTTACAAAGAATTTCTTTGTTTTCTAATTCATGCTATATAGCCTATTTTTGATGGACTCGGGACACCGAGAGGGTGCTGTTCTATTCCGTCGGGGCAGAGGTCCTGGGTCAGGAAAGAGCCGCAGCCCGTCTCTCTCTCCTCACTTTACGTTGTTTATGTCAATAGAGGGAAAATTTAATTTGGGTCGGAAGTTTTATTTACAAGATTAAACTGAGTAACACGATCTCTGTCTATCGATCGCGCTGCACCTGTACACAAACACACACACACACACCGCTGTCCACGGTGCTGTGACACTGAACCGGCTATACAAGCTCAAGCACCCACTGCTATGCTGTGATACATGGCAGCCATGCCATTTCAGACCAAAGCAATGAATCAGACTCGATCAGCGATAGCCCCGCCCTCTGACTTTGATGGGCGAGTTTGACAGATAAAATAAATTAATGATCCACTGCAACACGGACCATGAAATCATGAAATGTGTCATTAATTCATTAATTAATTAATTAATTAATTAAATGTATTTAATGACACATTTCATGATTTAATGACACATTTAATGAATGATTTAATGGTGTATTTTTTTATTGAATTTTGTCCCTTTTGGTCCTCCATACCCTAGTAGCTGATTGATGATGTGGATAACCTTGGATACGGAAGGGAAAT
The DNA here is from genome assembly GCF_019176455.1 of Solea senegalensis. Lineage (NCBI taxonomy): Eukaryota > Metazoa > Chordata > Actinopteri > Pleuronectiformes > Soleidae > Solea > Solea senegalensis. Next base: position 18,689,981 of record NC_058031.1, read on the forward strand.
GCTTGTCTAGATTAAATTTTTTTTTTTAAATCTAAAATTGACATTTTTAAATGAAAATATAGAATGGATGTAGTCTTAAATGCTACATCTTACAAGCAAGACAAAAATACATCTTAAGCTGATACAACTTCAATCACTACTCATGCAAACAAGAATGCTGACGTGACACATACCAGCCTCTTGCTGTAAAGCAGTGCCGTGCTGCTGCCAGTTGTAATCGCCCAATGGCAAAATTTTAGCACATGGTGGATCTGTTGAGCCAGCTGAGTTGTATCCTTATGCTGCGCCACGAGCCTCAAACTGCGCTCTTTGGTTACACCCTAGACAAAAAAGGAGATTATTTTGGTTAAGGAACTACTGAAAGAACCCAAACAATTAATCCACGCATGAAATTCAAATAAATGAATGTCCAGTCAGCTACAGTACAAGAATGTTATTCGCATATGCCTGGAGATAGATTAGATGACAATTAAATGATACCAGCAGAGAGTCTGGGTTATAAGAGCAGGAGCTATAGGTTGTGGTAAAGAAAAATACATATAGACAAACAGATAAGAGCACAATCTTCTTAATTCAGCTCCTCATTTTAGGGGTCGCCGCAGTGGATCATCTGTCTTCATCTTGCCCCATCCCTTGTGTCCTCTTTCTCTGTGGTCTTCCCTCTTTTCCTCCTGTCAGGCAGCTTTCTCTTCAACATCCTTTGCCTAATATAATCACTATCCCTCCTCTGCACATGACCGCCTCAACCTTGCCTCCCTCACTTTATCTCCAAACCGTTCAACTGGAGCCGTCTCTCGAATATGCTCATTTCTAATCCTGTCCACCCTGGCCATAATATCAACTGGTTCCAGTGAAGGCAGGAAAATGAAAACCACAGCAGTAGATGAAAAGCAGGAGGCATAACAAAGAGGAAATTAATGAAAATCAGCATAACTGATGGATGATGTCTAACATTAGCCATATCCAACATCCATCATGAAAGGGTGTGAGTACAGTTAGGCAAATGTGCCGTTAGATGTTGAATTTAATACAGGGATTGCAAGATTTTTAGGGATGACAGTTTAGACAGTTTGCATATGTTCACGCTGCAGCAAATTTTCAAATGTTACATATTACATGAACATTTCAAATTACAAATCATAATCTTCCCATCAGGACACACTGGGACACATTAGTAATATGGACTTATGTGAGTTGCGAAATAATATAATTAAAAACATCTTAAAATTTGGATTAATTGTGATTAAACTAATGAAATCTTGCTATTAATGGTGGTTAAGAAAAAAATCATTAGCATGTTTTGATGCAGTTACAGAAAGTCAACAGGCACAGGCTATGCCCTCACATATGCATGTTACTATAATTACAGACGGCGTACCAATTATCTTTTTAAAGTACCATTGTAGGACTTAAAGGTTTTCAGCTAGATTGCCTTACATTAATATTCTCTTACCTCCAACTGCTGCAGCAAAGACTTGCCCTTCTTGTTGATCTCATTTATAAGGGTAAATACTGCTATTTTGATTTCATGCTCCACTTTCTTATGTGTCTCATTCAGCTCTTTTAATCTGGAAAACGAAAGAAAACAGTCAGTTCATTAAGAGACGATGCTGCCAGCATTTGTCAGCCAGTGGTACTAAATACAAAAACTGTATCAATAACAGAAAACTTTTTTTTTTTTCTAAAAAAAAAAAGTCCTCCCACCTGTTTTGCACATGAGAGACACAGAAATGAACGTAGTTTTTCTTTTCCTGCAGCTTGGCTATGCTGGTCTCAATGATGCCTTTTTGGTTCTGGAAAGCCTCCTCCAAGAACTGGTACCTGAGAGCAGAGGGTTAACGCTCTTAGTCATGAATTATTTTCAACAATATGATTTTCCAAATATGTTACACATTTCCATTGTTTCGGGGAGACATAACCACTGAAGAGTTAGATAAAGAGTAACATTCATATATTAATTTAACATTTTTCACTACTTGTACAAAAGAATCAAGCATCTTGAATGAAACAACTGCATCTTGTGATCTCATGTAGAAGATGTGATACTGGAAAAAGGCAATATTTATGGTCTTAATTGTGGAAAAGAAATGTTGACTTTCAGTTCCACCCACCACTTCTACTCAAGTTGCAAGACCTGTAATACATGATCAGATACAATCAGAAGTCATTGTCATTTCACCAATAATAATCATCCTTAACTGTTTCATGGTCAAGAAACAGATGCTACATCCATAATACCACCACACTTTTCAAATAAAAGCAATCAGATTGAAGACAAGCGTTTCGTAGGCACCATAGTAATCTAGATACACACTATCACACCTGGAAATACTGTACAGTGAAGTGATCATTCACATACCCTGAGCATGCATGTATCGGTGTCAACAGGAAGCAGATATTCTTGTCTGCTGTTTACTTCATTTTAGAAAGTACTACTAACAAGAAACAACAGTGAAGTAAGATGAACATGAAAGCGATTGTCAATTCAGATTTTCTGGCTGATTTGAACAAATCAGGAAATGAATGCAACTACATTATGGTCTCTGTTTCTGCCTATCCAGATTAAAATGCAGAGCCAGCGTTTTCATATGAAAATGTAGCCAACGGGTTTTTCATGGAGGAATGTTCTGTGGAATACCGAGATCTCTTCCTCCACATGGGAGAGATAGGATACTACAGCACTTTCTTTCCTTGCTGGGTGACATCAAGGTTTATAAAAACAAGGGAGGAGGACAGATTATAAACCGGGAGTGGCTACTTGATCTTGCACTCCTGGCAGATGTAATTGAGATAATTAACAACTTGAACCTGCAAATACAAGGTAAAGACAAGAATTTGAGATATGATCCATGCTCTTAAGGCATTTCGTGAGAAAAAAACATTTAGCGCTTTCCCTGAGTTGCAAAGATGTTCCATGAAATCCATGCAGAGGCTGATAAAGTGTCAAAGATACTCAAATAATGGGATTAGTTGTCCAATCTTGTACAGGTTTGCAGACAGACTCAATGACTTTAATTAAACTTAAGCCCTGTGTGACATTATTTGCCAGCCCCATAATGGATGTGCACATTAATGAGACATTAGGACAAATTGCTGAATTTTTCAGTGTTTCAACTAAAACCTACAAGTCTGCTGCTAAAATGTCTGCTTTGTTTGGGTCAACATACCCTCGTGAAGCAGGCTTTGTTGACATGAATGTCATGAGATCAAAGTTCAGAACAAGCCTGACAGCACATTTAAATGAATGAAGAGTAAACCTAAGTGGACAAACTCCAGCATATACCTCTCTTAGTATCTCAATGCAGTCATCTTACCGACTGAATGCATACAACACATTCATGTCAATAGATGTTAAAGAGAAGTAACATGGACAGGTTTTTTTTTATTATTAATAAATATTTATTATATGTATTTCAGCATTAGCGTGAATGATTCATTAACAAGGTCAAATTATACAGGAATACAATGATAATGATGATGGTGTTTCAAATCCACATTTTAAAGTCCCTGTAAAGTGATAAAAATATCTCTCGTCACCCACCGAAAAAATTTGTTATTAACCACCTTGCCAAATGTGGGTGAAAAAGTTGCTCAGTGTTTAATTTTAGGTTTTAAATCATAAATGCATTTCTCTGTATATTTCTAGCCTCTTATCATACTGCATCAGCAACCACAGCACCAGGTCGAACACTTCTAGGACTCCATAGAAGACCTTCCTGGCTAAATAAAGGCTAAATAAATACATAATAACAATACATAAATAAATACATACATACATACATACATAAATAAATACATTTGTTGATCTCTGCTCTGAGACAGTGGGGGTGTGGCCACTACAGTTGTTTTCACACACTATTCTGGTCTACCTGCTCAAGTGGGGACCAGAGTCTGCGAAAGTCGTGGTTCGTCTGTGTTTGTACAGAATATTAATGTAAACACTCTGGTAACATGTAGAGAATTGGCATTTGCACACATTCCACATAAAGAGGGTTAGTTTAGCAGCAGTCCTCCACCCTTTCTCTCCCTCTATCAGCAACACCTGCAGCCTCACAGCAGGAAGCTGCTCCTCTTTCTGTTTTTCTTCTCTACTTCATTTCCTCATCTGTAGGAATTTTAAATAAAGTGGCAGAGCTTTTATGTGTATTTTTATAACGAGGTAAGTCTCATTTTCAGGACAAAGGCATTTCAGCCAGATGGCATAGTGTAAGAGCTGGTGCAATTACTCACAGCGAACAGGCAAACTGCTGATAAAGGGTGCCAATGGTTTTTATATCACTATTGTTTAAGGTGCTATCCCAGCAATGGCTCCTGTATGTCATGGAGCCATATTTGTAGACATGCCTAATAAATCCTGAACTGAACACTGAAGAGGAACTGTTTTTATTCCATTTTGTTATGTGTTAGACATTGTTGGGAAGCTTAGAAACCACACTTTCAGATTCTGCAAATAACTCAAAATGCCCCTTGAGAGACTTGAATTATTACATTACATGTCATTTAGCAGACGCTTTTATCCAAAGTGAATTACAATTTTTAATAGAATTAAATGGTATATGATGTTGGAAGAAGAGAAACGCTTTACAGGGTGTTAAGAATGTTCTAAACAATAGAAAGCAGTGTAAATATATGTTACTATACTAAAGGGAGAAGCCGAAAGGATAGAAGACGGCACTCGAGTAGCTCTCAGTCACAACAGCTTTCACACATTTTGGAAAGGTTGCGCACAAAGAAAAATGTTGGAGACCTCTGAGTTACTTAGACTTAATTACCTGTGCTCCTTGTGCTCGAGCAGCTGGCAGTCCCTGCAGGTTAAGGTGTCACAGGTCTCGCAGTAAAGCTTCAGCGTCTCCTGCTTATGGATGGGGCAGAACACAGGCCTCTGTCCTGACGTTCCAACGGACTCTGTAAACACACAACAACAAAGCAAGTTGTGTTAAAGTCGTCATGGTTATGCCCAAGTTTGCAAACAGAAAGAAAAAAAATAACTGCATAGTCCAGCTAGAGGTACCATCTAACTAACAAGATTCTGCAGCACTGTTACCATGGCAACAACATCTTATGCAGCACCACATTCCCAGTGCATCAACCACAGGTTTGTCCTATTCAGGCATTTGCAGCTTTTACTTTAATCTTAGTTTGTTCTCAAGTTTGAGGGTCACATCTTACCAGTGGAAGCATCCGCATCCGCATCCTCCTTCGTTCGAATCTTGTGGTCCTTGGTAATTTTGACCCTTTGGTGGGCCTCCACACACGTCTGACACAGCCATTCTCCACACTCAACACAGAAGCCTATTGTTCCGGCATTGTCCTCACAACTTGTGCACACCTGAAGAAAATAACACTCATAAGCATCTAAAACACAAAAACTCTAGATAGAGAAGTCTACAATCTTTAGTGGTGTTGAGTGATGAGTGTGTGCTACGATCATTAACAGATGACAATGACATCTCAAGACTATTACTGTATGTTGGGAAAATAATAAACACTGGCAGCAAAAAGGAACATACAGTTTAGTAGCAATCATTGTAAATAAAAAAATATTATTGTTGTGGTGTAAAGCCAAATAGTTTTCAACTATAATTAAGTATTATCTTTTGGAACCTTTCCTTCAAACCCCAGTTCTTACTCCCAAATAGTTCACATGTGTATTTCCATATCTGGCATTATAGCAGAATGTTCATATTCATATAAAGCAGCCTGAGTGTATGGAGAGGATTCAAAATGTGTGCAACAGTTTGGAGTAGGAGCAAACACATTTGCTGCTGAACAATGGCTACTTGAGAGAGGGGTAAGGGTTTTGAATGAAGAAGAGGTGTAACCAAGGCCTTTGTGTGGTTGGACATCTGTCTTTAAAAAGCAGGCAAAACCTGGGAGCTGCTGAGATGACTCAAGTGATGCTATGGCTTTACTAACCTAATTAATGCATTAAACTAAGAAAAAAAAAACAAAGACAATTCATTACCAGTGGAACTTTCATCTTACAATGGATGTGCATAATGAATACATTGCTCTCGTTTGTGCATGCATCTGAGGAGCAACTCCAGGGAAAATATTGTAAACGCCTGTCAGTACTCACAAAGTAAATGTTTAGCAACCCATTCAGCTGTATTTTAGTTCAGTGACTGTCAAACAGAGTACAAAACTAATAATTTAATTCATCGATTCTAATGATTCAGTACACTAGTATTGTCACTAGTTTGTGTCACATATAAAACAACAGCACAACAGTTTTATGCAATGACGAACCCACCCACATTGAGGAGGTATACTATGGTGATGGTACCAAACAGAGTATTATATAGTTGAGTAGTGCTAGAACTGTATAATGGAAAGGCACCAAAAGGATAAAGTGATTTCTTCTGTAAATGGAACTCAACAACCACACCCAGAAGAAGATAACCCGATTGTGAAGCACTTAAGATGGGGGGGGGAGTCCATAGAACTCTTGAATTGAATTAATTAATTGAATTAATTTAGCTAAAATATTCCAAAAACATTTACATAAATAAACTGCAACTACTCAATTGAAATGGGCATGCGTCACGAATTACAAGTTTTGGTTGACAAGAAAACTATAAAACTTGAAAAGAAGAGACACACTTCATTCCAACTTGATGTGTCATGGGAATCTTCTTTGAAAAACCTACTCGAATGTTGATAGTGTGGTGAAAGAATTGCATACCAACTTCACATTTTCTGGGGCTCACCTGTGCAGACTTTTCATCAGACGTGCTTGTGGCCTCTGTGGTATCTTTGACAAAGTAGTTGTCAATAATGTCGGTCTGTTTGTAGTCCTGGTGGCACACCAAACACCGCATCACATTTACTGAGGAGAGAAGACACAAAATGCGAGGGGACACAGGTCAAAACGAGGTGCAAAGGTGAAACACTGGGGTACTAATTTAGTGTTTGGTGAGTGGACATAGAAGAAAACTGAAACAAAGCAAAACAAAATGTCCCCACAAAAAACAAAGTCCACATATGAACTACAACCTGAGGACCCCCTGAAAATGCTTCAAATAAAAGGTGCTTAATAAAAAGCCTGCAGAAAGGTTTTCGGATCATTTCTTTTAGATCTATTCCTGTTATCAAAAATCCTTGGCACCACATGAGAATTGGTGCCTATTGGCAGGGGCTAATTGATTTAACACTTGTCGGCAGCAGAGAATTTAATCACGTCATCCCTGGCATTTTTACTAGAATATTAAATCATGTCCTTTTAATGGAATCAGGTGAATTACAGCTGTAATCATACACCCCAACAAGTAATTACCCGAGCACATTAACTTGTTTTCTAAAGTCAAATATGAGACAGAAGATTAAACTTCATATAAATGTTTTAGTCTGCATAATATGTTGGCCCCCCTATATCTCACAAACTCATAAATTCCCCCTCACCAGCTGAGGTAAGAACCAGTGTGAGCCAGTTTGAGCCAGTTTGAGCCGGTCTACACTGGCTTGAGCAGCACACAGCCAGTTTATTTGAGCGCCAGCTGCATGGATCCTGAGTGATTGGTTGTGAAAGTAGCTGGACCAGGATTTTTTTAAAGGGACACAGACATAAATATGCACCACACAAATGTTACATTATATATGCCCACCACTGAGACAAGAGACTGAGCATAGTTTAAGAATAAACGAGGAACCAAATCTCATTGAAAACAGAAATCGGAGATGACATGTTTTATCTTAAAAAGAGATGGAAATCCTTACACATCTCTACTAGTGCCCACATATGAGGCTTCAACTGACTCAGCATCATTGCCTTGCATATCCTGGTAGCTACTCTGAGAGTGGCAGCTCCAAGCTACTAGTGGAACTGTAATCAGCATGAAATCTGAATATTTCTTAATATTTTTAAATCAATGTTAAAAACATTTCTTTCTTTTCTTGTACACTTATGATTGAGCTTTAAAGCACTTCAATTTTTTTATCTCACTCTGGACTGTACATTATTTTAACAATTTTACAATAAATGATTGTTTTAGGCTGCACTATCATATTTTATGCTCCGTTTTAGTGTAATGTTATTTCTTTCCTCTCTTTTTTTACAATGCTGTACTCATTTAACAGAGAACATAAAGTGCATAAAGTCATTATCCCGCACTAAAATCCCTCTTCTTCGGCCAGGTAACTCCCACCCATTTCCCGCACTCATATGAGCAGCGTCACCATGGGGAGACATAAGTAGGAACACCTGCAAGTGAGAGTGGCAGGTACTGTTTATTTTTATTTAAATATCTATATCTATATTTAGATACATCACCAAATCAATATTTTGACCCACCCCTGATAGATAGCGGATAGATACAGCTGTTGCTGCAGCAACAGTCATAGCTGTGAAGTATGGAATTGTGTTCTCTAGTAGCTGCTGTAAATATTGTCTGAGTTTAGAAGAGCTGCCTGCGTGTGATCTGTAAAATTAAAATACCTGAGCAACAAGTCACACCTTTTATTTTAAACTATTACTTACCATTTACTGTTACTTAATGACATTATCCAAGGGTTATTGTTTTATTGTTGTTCTTTTGATTGAAAGAGTGACAACCGGCATAATACCACTTTTTTGTGTCCGATACCAATATCACAATTTGCATTTTAGTCATAATTCGCCAAATGTGCAATATTTTTCTCCCATGAGTAAGAAATAAGCAGACCAAAACACGACTGCTGATTTTAATTTACATTTCTACAGTGTGTGCACAGTGAAGCGTGTGATATACAGTATAGGATTTTTGGATTGTATTGGATTTTCCATTTTCATCTGTCCAACGTCCAATTCAGTGATTTTGACCAGCATTGGTCAGAAACCGTATCATATCATATCATAGTATCAGTATCACTAGTTTAAATTATTAAGTTGTTGTTGTGCTTACTTTGAAGCAATAAAACGTTCTTAAACCCCCATGTTAAATTTGGAAACTTGGCTTCAATAAACCATTCCTAAATATACATAAATATAAACGTAATAAATAATATATTACACATTTGTTAGAGTCACAAGAAGACATTTTACACATTAAAGTATTTGTAACGGATTATGTCATGAGGACAAAAGACTCATCGAGTAAGTATTGTGCAGGTTAACACACAGACAACGGATTTCCTAAAATTTATACAAGAGTTGCATTATAAACTGCTTCCAGAGCAAACAGCAGACTTGACTTGATAAGACATGACATGACTTTATAAATGAGCAGAGACCACGACTATTTGTAAATGAATTGTAGATTTTGTCAGTCCAAGTAAAAAAACAATATAAAGTTGTAACAAATAACTTTGCAAACTTACAGATAAACATAACATCCTTGGGGAGGTAATGATTCCCCGCCATGTAAACACTGTGGCACCACAAATTCTGCTAACTTATATTAAGACAGACAGACAGACAGACACAGACGACTTTATTAATCCCTTTGGACACCTTTCATTTCAACACAATCTATCAATACCCGTGCTAAGTTGGCTAATTTTCAAACAACACTTTTCATGAAGCAGGCAACACTTTCTAAAGAAGCAGGCAACACTTTTTAAAGAAGCAAACAGTGTTATGATTTGAGCAAACAAAAATGAACCTCAAAATACAAATTGCAAATAAAATATCAATTTAATCATTCAAAAATATTGTATTTTATTTGTTTAAAAATACACTTTTTGATTTTGATTTTCTCAATTCATTAAGTGTTGCTTGCTTCGTGAAGTGTTGTTTGAAAATATTGACACAAATCTAATTCCACAGAGAAGGGCATAACATAATTTTCAATAATTTGGAAATCAATGTTTTGTGTGAATCAATGATATAGATCTCATTACAAGTGTTGATGTGGGGGTGGTAAATGTGTTATTTTCTGAAATGTTAAGACTTCCACAAAAAAAGGTAGTAATGGAGAAGAACTGGGTGTGATGTTAAGCTGTTGATGCAGTAACTCAGAGGGAGAGATTGTAGCCCTGGGATGACAGCAATAGCAGCCAAAGGAACATTTTCTAAGTAAAATTTCCAAGTCCATTTCAAATTATAGAGCTGTGCCAAATCATTTAACCACATGATCTAATAAAGGTAAATTGCAAAATCCCCAGAAGCAATTCTCTGTAGTAATGGGAAGTTCAGACCATGTGACTGAATCTCTCCAGAGACCAATACTAATGCAATTCCTGAAAACAGCCTTTAGACCATGTGATACTAAAACGCCCAACAGGGAATAAAACTAATAAAGTTATGTCAAACTTTGTGGCAAGTGCTCAAATGAGGTGAAACTATACACACACACACACACACACACACAGCTAAAAAAATAGTTAATAAAGAGTAATGTGAGATGTGGAAACAAGACACTTGTAAGAGTCCCTTCCTTGATCCAGAAATACGACACTAATTTGTGTAGACTGCCAGAACCAAGATCACTTTTCCAAGGATGTCGTGTGATTACATTATATCTGCTACAGTCTGCAGTAAAACTGCTCTTGTGTAGTTGTTCACCTGAACATTAAATGAGTCTGGGCACCTGACACTATATCATCAGAGAGACTTCTGCAACATATCTGACAATTAACCTTTCCAAAACAGTGTTTACATCACTTGGTACAGTATGAGCTGTGCATCCTTTAAAGACCCTGTAGTGTAAAGTGATACAATTCTGGCTTCTGTGCTGTGTGAGAGACAAGGCGGAAACGGTGGGCTATGGAGAACTCTCTCGGTGTGCAGCCTGCCAGATATTGTAAAAAGAAGTAGTAGAAGGGATTAAGGAATGGGGACAGAATAAGGATGAGAATGAAGGGCAAATGCAGTATGTGTTGAGGAGCTTCAAGCTGTGTTTTCAAACTTTCAAAATGTGATTGGGAATTTCAAAGTGTGGAGGGCAGCATTACACCTCTCACTTTGCAGCCTGCTTAAAATTCTAACTGTATAAAACAAAAAAGGCCAGACAGACAGACTATTCTTTTACTCCCCCACTTCTTTAAACTCTGATGAAATACTTTTCCAAGACTCTTGCTTCATAAGCAATTTATTAGTAAAATTGTAAAATTCATCTTGTTGCAAGTTAAGTTAGTTCATACATTACAATGTTGGGTTAAGCAGTTAATCACTATTTTGACTATTTCAAAAATGTTTGTTCATAGAATGGCTCCAGGTTTTTTTGAATTACGGCGCAAAAATAAATGTGATGACAGGTATGTAAATTATCTATTGTGAAATATTTAAAAGGTAAACAGGAATACTTTTCACTTTGTTTCATTTGTTTCTATAATATGACAGTATATTATAGTATGTTATATCTAATATGTAACTGAAAAGGAATGTCTACATTTATCAAAGAATTGTATTGCAATGATTAGTATCAAATTTCATAATAAGAAGTTAAATCACTGAATTGTATAATTGCCAACATGTCTTGTATTAAATGGTCCTTGCAAAAAAAATGTCAAAATGCAGTTTGGTAGTTGATTTTATCAATATTTTTTTACAGCACTCCCACCACACGTCACCATAACGTGTCTATCTAGCAATATGATCGGCTAATACACAGGCAGTCTATTGGTTGATGATTCGCTGAAATTGTGGCCCATTTGTGATGTGTTGAGTTGGGTGAACAGACAGTTGTGTGCACACAGGGGGAGGTGTTAAGAGCATGTATGGAGACAAAAAAAAAATACCATACAAAGTGAATGCACACACAAAACAAAGTATGTGCGTACTAAACACACTTGTGCACGCTCAACAATGTGGCACAAAAACAAAACCATATATTTTGACTGGGCAAAATGAAACCAAAAATTGAATTTCTGGTAAATCTGATGAATTTAATATGAAGGCATATTTGACTTAATATATATGTACAAAAAAAATATGATTATTCATAATTCCAGTCTGACTACAACATATTTATGAGTTTAAGTTCACCTAAAGCATCTTTTTCATCCTATTCTGTGAAAGCTGTATTTTAATAACTGCTTCCATCTACGCTAAACGCCCAAAACATGGTGTAGTACATATGCCGGGCGTGTATGTGGCACTGTAACACTGCCACAAAAATTACTCCAAAAACAGAGAAGATGTGGAGCGTGTGCAGAAAGCATGCGTGTTGTGTTTTTTTTATGTTTTTTTTTAAATAAATCATTTGAACCGGTATACAATAACAACTAGAGACAGAATAAATAAAGCCATTTGGAGTATGAAGGAAAATAAAAGTTAACAGCTAACAAACCAAACAACGTTCATACACAAGAAAAAGAGATTACGAAGATAATGACAGTGAATGCAAGCTGTAAAGGGGGGTGGGGCAATAACATTGTTTTCCACATAAGCACATATACAAAATACAACAAGGGTTGCAATTTATTTCACTCCGTTTTCCAAAGATGGTGTTTTTATGTCTACTTTAATTCTACTAAACTTGTTCTCATGTGTAGGGCCCTGAAATGGATGGTTCGATATTAGATGTTAGTAGTTGATATTAGATGTTAGATGAACTGCCATATAGAGATATAGAGACCATTACTAACGACTAACTAACTGAAGGGAAAACATACAAATAAGGGTATGTATTTCACTATCAACTAACTAATTAAGAAATTAATATATACACACAGTATTGGGCAAAAAGTCTCAAGGACCCACCAGCTTTGTTGTTTTAGGTCTGTCAAATTCTGTGATCATTGGCATTTGGGTTGGAAAGATGCGACTCAAAGTTGATCTTAGCAAGCTGTCAAAGAGTTTAACTCATACAATGTGTATGTAATACTCAAGCATGTCTAGAATTAACCCTAGCTTAATACTCTTTTCACAGCACATGTGTCAGACAAACAGGTTTTAACAATGACATTAATTTCAGGTCCACTGGGGCCATGCTATTGTTCAGTTGTGAGGGTAGGATACGCTGAATGGCCATATTCTCGTGATGTTTGATAAAATTAAAATATTGACAAATAATTACACTTTACCTTGTTTCAAGGCAAGAAAACAAGGAAGAATAGGTCCTTCATATAAGCCTGGGCTTCTAGACCTCTCCTGGTACAATCTCTTTGCCTTCTTGATTTTATGTTATTTGAGAGTGAAAAATATATTAAAACTAAATTATAGCATTGCTGAAACAACTAGAGCTGAAACAATTATACTAAACTACGCTAAATACTAAATTAATCATGAACTATTAATAGATTATCGATCGATTGTTTCAGCTTCTTAAATGTTAACATTTTCTGGTTTCTTTGCTCCATATTACAAAGAAATAATTCAATCAATTTGGTTTGTGGACAAAACAAAATATTCGATAACATCATCATCTCCATGTTTGACAAACATTGATCAACGTTTTTTTAACGTTTTCTGACATTTTATGGACCAAAAGATTACTTGAGTAATCGTGAAAATAATCGACAGATTAACTGATTGTGAAACTAATCGTTAGTTGTAGCTCTGGAAGCATGCTGGCCTGTGACATTTAGATTTCCTCAATTCGTATTATGGAAATCTGAAAAACTGAATTTAAAATACATATAATAAAATGCCCCACACAAATGAATGAAAAATGACATCATCTGTCCAAGGATCAATCAAGTCAATCAATCAATCAATATTATCGATACATATGCAGCCTATTTAAGATTAATCGGATCAATCAACCCTCCTAAGTTTAATTGAGTTTCGCGTCATTATTAGTTAAGTTCATTGACCATGGTTTTGCCTGGATACACAGAATAAAGCAAACTTCAGATGACACAGCGGAGTTGCTGTTAACAGGTAGACCCAGCTTGTAAATACTCACCGATGTGTGTGTCCGTCTGCCCGTGTGGACCAGGGACCTGTACGCTTATCTGTCTTTCTGGTTGCGGGATACATTTTAGGCAGAATGAGTGCAGACAAGGCAGAAGTTTGGGCTCACAGTCTCGGTTCTGAAGACTTTGTTTACACACTGCGCACGTATCCAGTAAATTAATGGGAGTGGATACCGGCGTAGCCGCTGGAGCAGTAGGAGGGGGGGACATTTCAGTAGAGAGCCCACCATCTCCGGCAGCATCCCCGGCACTCGGGCTTTCAGTGGTTGCTGGCTCTGTGCTGGAACAGTTGGTCTCAGCGGGGCTCACGGCGTTGCTAGCGCTACCATTGGCTTCCCCTCCCGCACCGACAGTCGCGACGCTGCTAACGTCTCCTCCGTCGCTAGTGGGTGTTGGTGCCTCGTTCGCGTTATCATTACGCTCTGTTTCTTCTTCACCCTTCGTATTCGCTTCTGTAATTATTGTCGCACTTTCCTCATTCGTCTCTGACTGCTCGTTATCTGGCGCTGAAGGCAGGGAGTCCAAATTAGCAGACGGTTTCAAATCTTCCTCGTCTTTGTTGTCCGCCATCTTCCTTCCTCTTTGAACCGCTGCACGTCCTACGTAACTTCTCGAGCCTCGAGCACGTAAAGATACGTCGTGACGTCAAGTTTTGTTTATTTGCTTACGCTATGTTGTCGGTTTATTAGGTACACCTAACCGACATGATTTCAGGATAACAATCCCGCTTTGTGTCAGACCTGAAGCGCAAACCTGAATTGATTTCAGAAAAAAAAAAAAATTCCCACCGTAATTTTGCAAACTTGTCTTTATATTATTACTGTTAGTAATTGCTTAGGAATGCAACACAAGTGAGAGCTCTCCTATCAGCAGTAGTATTAACATTTCTGTTGTAGTTCTTATGTCAATTCTAACTGTATTATTTATTGATAGTAATGTCAGGTGTTTACGGTAAATAAGACGTAATATGAAATATTCGTCACAGGTCAGGCGGCTGCTGTATGTTTTCCCCGACTCGTGACACACTTGTGTAGCCACGCCTCTTTTCTAATATGTAATGAACCCTGCTATTGTTCGTTTGGGATTGGCAGATAGATAGATAGATAGATAGATAGATAGATAGATCTGCTTTACCACCACAACAACAGTGAACAGGCCCCCACACAATCAAACCTAAGTGATTTAGAAACTTTGGTAACTTTGGTGTGGGAGTAAACAGGAGTTGCTGGAGAAAACCCACACCAAGGTGAAGACATTCACCCTGCATTCCTGGACTGAGTAACCTTGAGAGACAAGACCTTTCAGAGAAATTAACAATCTGGCTCATTTTTATCTGTGTGTCTGTGTGACTGACAACAACAGCACAGACTCATTGGATTATACTCCATAATTGGTTACCTTCTATCACGGAGCATTTTCCTACATCAGCAGCAGGTGGAAGCTGACTGAGTATTTTTTCCACATCTTAATGAGATGTTTGCTTACTTAACACAAACTGGAAAATAACCTCAGATCAGCCGATTCAGGCATCACGCCAGACAAAGTTCTGCTTCAAGGTTTGCGTGGGTTTATTCACATGTGAATAATGAGGCTTTGCATAGGACAGCAGGATTTCCTGTTAGTCTGCTTTGGATGTTTGGATAAAATCTTCATAAACACCAGCAGTGTATTAGGATTTGTATAGGGAGTATGTTGTAGTAGTGGTAATGGTACAAAGGTGAGAGGTCTAAAGTTGTACTAAATCTAATTCCTTCATAATTTCAAACAGTATAATGCTGGAAAATGAGAATAATAGGTTCTCTCTAACTTTAAGAGCATGTTCTTGTGCACACTAAAATTCACATTTCTAAAAATGTATACACAGCCTTTGTTGTTGTTTTATTAATACTTACATACACCTGTGAACAAAAACAACTTCAAACCACAGATGTATAATAAGACCTTCATGTAAAATATCATGTTTAATTTAAATCACTGTATAAATAATTAAAATAAGGTTCCACCCTGAACAACTAAAAAACAGTAACAGTCCAATATGACTATTTTTGCTTTTATTTGCTAATGTGTGTGTATTTTTATAGAGTAGAGAACAAAAAGTAGTTTTATTCTATGAAAATATTTGTGCAACAGAAAAAGAGTGTAAAAATGTCAACAGCTGAACCAAGTAGAGGAGACTGCTGACAGGCAAACACTGCAGCCAGTCAGAGCCCCATGAATTAGTGTAATGAAAACTGACTGGTTGAAATGGACATTTTATAGGCCAATAGTGCATATTGGACACTGGATTTTTGCTGAATGTGCACATTTAGTAGTGGCGTCAACAATGGTGTGCTGCTGCATGTGATTTCTCAAGGACGCGTAGATTTAAAGCTGAATCTTGTCACTGAAATTGTGAAGTACAAACTTGATTACTACTGAAGCAGACACTGTCTATATAGCAGTCTAAAAAGAAATGACGATGAGAACTGAGTGTGTTGAGAATGTCCATCCAATTAAAGGTAAAATAAGATAGTCCTTTGATAGACATTTCCTTTGCTAAATGTTGGAGATTAACACTGTTTTCCGTTCGGCATTGTTCGCTTTGATTGTAATGTCGGATATTGCGCTCATGACTCTTCCAGTGACGACCAACCAGTGAATGCTGTCGTCACATTTCAGTATCGCCTCAGTTCGCTTGGAACCTCGCCAGAGCAGATACTAAAAAAGAACCAGGTACTATCAATAATGAAAAAATAAATAAATAAACGAATCGAGCTGTGCCGAGTCGTGTTTTGAACTGTAATGTGGAAAAGCACAATATGGTAGCTTTAGTGTGAGTTTTGTCCATTTAAACATGGTGGTCCATCCTAGACTCATAATGTAAATATAAAAGGCTCATTCTGTGGTAATGAAAATAATAATTATAAATTCAGGTGATTGTTAAAAAACATCAGTATAAATATTTTATTTTCCACTTGTCCAAAAGAATTTCACCTAAATCTTAGACACTGATCCTTTAACAGTGCACGACAAGTAGGTCAGTGTATTTGTTGTTGCATATATAAGTAATTTATCCCTGTAGTGGTCGACTGATCTGAAATAGAAAAATATAATTTCTGGTTTTGTTTTTTGTTTCTTACATTTTTTATATTTCAACAATTCATACATAAAAATGTTGAGGCCATTTTTTGTTACTTTTTTGTTAATTTTAGTGTTTCTAATCACAACAAAGGCGACAGTATGTCATCGGTTCCACAGCTGCTGCCTCAGCAGTCCAAACATTGTTTTTTAACCTACATTTCTCGTTAAGAACATAAGCTTCTCAACTGTCACCTGATCAAGCAGCATTTCTACTCCACTCCACTAGATGTCATTTATGTTTTTTTGATGGTCTTCCGTCGGAAGCGGAAATCGAATTTGTTGTTACTGTGTTGCTTTGAGGAGCGGTGTTTCATTTTAAGACAAGTTCAATAAATTCAAAAACAAAGTAGGCTGATTAAAATGGCCGGGACGGCTTCAGTAGCGGGTGAAGTGTTCGTCGATGCGTTGCCATATTTTGACCAAGGATACGACGCAACGGGAGTTCGAGAAGCGGTGAGTTCACCGGCACCAAACCGGGAATCTGTTAGCCGCAGCATGTTAGCTCAGCTAACCATGCTGTTCTTAAACATGGACATAAATGACACTCTGCGGCACTTTCAGTGGACCAGTTATCATACATTTAATCTGGTCACGCTTAACTATCGTAATGCGTATTAATTACTACACTTATTATCATTAAAACTCTCGGCTCATTGGGACGAAGAGCAGAGATACTGCTTGTGTAGAAAACCAACTTTTTGGCAGGAAATAGCCACTCTCAAACCTACGGTCAATTTAGATTGTCCAGTTTGCCTCATCTTCTAATATGCATGTGTTTGGACTGTGGGAGGAAACCTACACACAGGCACATGGAGTACATGTAAACTCCATACAGTCACAAACTCGGGTTCGCTTCCTGCAAATACCAAAACTTGTTTTTCTATTTAAAATATTAATTTCTTAATGTACTACTTTTACATTTTATAACATTAATCTACTTTTACTTTTGAAAATGACTTATCTTTGAAGTTACTCGCCTCTTTAAAAAAATGTGAGGTTCCAATGGTGGAAACCACAGGAGGTCAACAACAACTTTATATCATTAATTTGTGTTTCAGTAATGACTTCAACATCTGTCATACAGTAAATGTCATAATGCCCAGTTTGCTGGCAGCTATAATGGAGAAACACAGTGACCGGAAAAAACTTGTACAGTCTTAAGGCCGACTTCAGAAATGATTTCCCATTTCATAGAATTTCTCACTGGGGAAATCCTCAACTTCAATAATGTCTCCTGTACAAGAAGGAGACAGTACTAAGAGAAAACACAATTTATTTGTAGCTCCTGTGCTTTGACCTGATTCTCCTTCATCTTGTAGGCTGCAGCATTGGTTGAAGAGGAGACCAGAAGATACCGACCTACCAAGAACTACCTGAGCTACTTGCCCACACCGGACTTTGCTGCTTTTGAGGTGACCAACTCCTCAGAGCTCTGAAACCATCTTATTGGCTTTGAACATTGTGACAGAAGAAAATTATTATTTTTTTCTTTCTGAACTCCAGACAGAGATCATGAAGAATGAGTTTGAGCGGCTTGCGGCTCGACAGCCCCTGGAGCTTCTGAGCATGAAGAGGTAAGTTCTACACACTGCAGGAGCTTGTGATGAAGCATCATGGTGGTTTGGACAAAAGCCATTTTTTCCTCATTTGCCTGAAAAGACAAGTTGTATGTTTATTATATTTAAAATATGCGGCTTAATAAAATGTGAAAACAGAGTAAAATGGTCTGAAAACATTCTCAGTGAACAGTAGCTTTAAACTTTTTGTTTGTGAAGGTAATTGAAATGTTTAAAAAACAAACAGCTTCCTAGATTTTTACCATTTTATTATTTATTTATTTGTAATGTTTTTTGTTTTTATGTTTTATACCTGTGCCTTTAACTCCGTAAAGCACTTTAGTCAACCCACGTTGTCTTCAAATTTGCTCTAGAAATTAAGTTGACTTGACTTGTACTATTTTCTTCCCCGTGGAGATATGAGCTGCCTGCGCCTTCAGCAGGACAGAAGAACGACATCACTGCGTGGCAGGAGTGCGTCAACAACTCCATGGCGCAACTGGAGCACCAGGCGGTCCGCATCGAGAATCTAGAGCTGATGTCACAGTATGGAACCAACGCGTGGAAAGTCTACAATGAGTATGTGACCTCAGCCTTTTATCCCAGACGCCAACACAGAATCAGTCTAAAGAGTTAATCTAATATGTTTTTTTGTCTTTCCCACAGTAACTTGGCTTATATGATTGAGATGGCACAAAAGGAACTTCAGAAATTCAGGTGACCAATGTGTGGAACGATGGGTTAATTTTTACATTTAGTGGTTTTTAATTTATTTTTTCGGTCCACAGGAAGCAAATTCAGGACATCAACTGGCAGCGCAAGAACGATCAGTTGGCAGGAGGAGCCAAACTACGAGAGCTGGAGTCCAAGTATGTTTTATGATGTGACTTTACACTGAGGGACAACACACGTTAGATTTCCTTCTTTTCTAACTTCTGTATCTGTCTGTCAACAGTTGGGTGTCTCTGGTCAGCAAGAACTACGAGA
This sequence comes from Solea senegalensis, assembly GCF_019176455.1. Classification (NCBI taxonomy): domain Eukaryota; kingdom Metazoa; phylum Chordata; class Actinopteri; order Pleuronectiformes; family Soleidae; genus Solea; species Solea senegalensis. The sequence goes on from NC_058031.1 coordinate 18,709,420, forward strand.
TCGAGCGAGCCATCGTCCAGCTGGAGAATGAAATCGCTCAGCTCAGACAACAGCAGGGGGACGAGAACAAGGAGAATATTCGGCAGGACTTCTAGATGACGCCTCAGTCACACAGATGTCAGCTTGTTTCATAAACGTTTGTGGATTGAGAAGCAAGAAGGTGGTTAAGTGACCTGTTCGTCTGAGATTTAATGTGAATCTTGCCAATAACTTTGACCTTCAGGAGGAGCCACCGACACACACTTCACCACACCTCATGTTTCACTGTACAAACAGTGTTGGAATATGTTTCAATGAGACTTTTCGAACAGTTTCTGCCCCCTGAGGAACACAGATATTAAGTGATCCCATGTACAGTCTACAAAAATACAAGACATTCTTACAAAAGAAGAGTTTGATTCTTAAACAATAAAATATTACTACTTTGGTCAGTAGCTCACGTTGATGCTTGACTCGGTTAAGTGTTTCCCAAACAGTGAACTGTGTTATTTGTTGAAATCCTCTTCACGTCTAGATAGTCATCAATACATAAGGTTGTCTGTGGAAGTGTAGTTTAAGTGTGTAGCTGATAAACTCTTCCTCCTCCTGTGTGCTCGCTTGTTAAAGCTCTGCCCTCCAGACACACAGGCCTGAGTAGTGAATAATACTTTGTGTTTCATTTAATTTGTCATATCACTTTATACGTTAAGCCCCGCCTTCCTCTTCTCTGTTAGGGAATGAGCTCTGTCAACCAATCACAAGTGTTGTTACAAGTCAGTCTAACAGCTGCCGCATCGTTATTGGCTCACTGACGAGAATCAGAATACTGTATCAATCCCTGGGGGAAATTGGTTGCATTACATTTTGTTCCCTCAGTACTAAAATTGTATTAATAATTTAGAGTTAAGTTATCAAAACACAATAATTGCAACCCAAAATATATTCAATTTAACTTGAAATGTAAACGTGACAAGAAATATGACCCCTTTAAATTCTATAACAAATAAACAAATAAAAAGGTGGGAATGTAATGTATGTATAGGAAAAGTAAATTTTGCTGTCAAATCCAAAGGGTTTTTTAAGAGCACAATTCACGGTAACAACAGAGAAATATTGCACATAATGATGGATTGTGTTTGCTGACCTATACAAATTAGTCCAGTTCCAGGCTTCTGGTTTTGAATGTGTGACACAGTGAGGGAAGCATGAACAGCCAATGGCAATGATTTCCTGTGGCGCTCTGCAGTACAACATGGAGGAATGAGTCTGTCACTGATTTGTTTGTTGCAGTGAACCACATTCTTTTCCTCTAGTTTCCACCCTTCTTTATTGACGCTATCACAACGTGGATTTCAACAAATAAGATACAACGTTAAAGAAACCAATAATGGGCTATAGTTGGAAGATAAACTTCAGTGTGTAACAGGCAGATTTGTTGCTGCTTTATCTCTCAGTCTTTGTTTTGCATTTATTGTTTGGTCACTCAATGTCACATGATGGTGGTACTTATCATTAATACCATCATGCAGGTTTCACTGTGTACATACTTTTTAGAGCCTGCTGAAGACTAAATGATGTCAGTGAGCCTCCCCTTCATTTCCTTTAGATTTTTTATACTGTTGAATAAAATACACATTTCTTACATTTTCTTGTGACTTAGATTCATTTCTCACATCAAATATCATGATGCACAATCTCACTCTCAATGTTCCAGTTTTGCTTATACTATAAAAATACTATGCTATAAAGACATGGATTATGCATTTTTTTTAGGACAGTTGCATGCATCTTTGCAGCTCAGACTACAATGATTGTTAAGTACCAGAAGGTGCAGTTTATTCAAATAACTTCTCACTGATTTATGATATATTCACATTTCTGGCAGAGTTCTTCAGCAGTTTACTAAACACGTGGCTTGTCAGAAATGTTGTCTTTATTCTTGTAGAAACGACAGAATCCAAATCTGTCAAATTATTATGTTCAGCTACAACCAGTTAAATATTTAATAGTATGTTAGTGAACTGATTGTTAAAGGTATGTGTAACTCATTAACCAAAGTTAGTGAGGTTATGCTATTCCCATTAGTGTGAAATAGCATCATTTAGGGTTCATAAAATATCACAGGCATGACACCAGTCACTGTCCTTCACAGGTCACCATGCTCATGTCCTTCATGAGTGAGATTGGCAGTAAGTTTACAAACTGAAGGTAACTCATTACCCAAAGGGACCCACGTTGGAACAGCAGTGTTTGACTGAAGTAAATCAGCTGAGAAGAGTTTCTGTTTAACAAGCAAACAACTACTCAATAATATATGATCCACTGTGTATGTGCCGTGAATTTGTGTTTTTGTGAATATGTTGATGTTTACAGTTTAACTACTGGAAATTCACCCAAGTGACATTGGGGAAATAAAATCCATGTAATGATTTTGAATTTAAGAAAGTTACAATAAAGTCTCAGTTTGCCAACATGTGCATGTCTGGATATGACACTTTGAAACACATTATCTGATGGACGTTAACAGTAAAGTATAATTTATTCTCTTTTTTTTATTGCCACATTCCTTCAACAGTGTGCAAAACAATCTTTCAATTGCTCCTTCGCTTCCTTCTTTGGTCAGATCGAACAAAATCTGATCTGAATAAACGTCAACTCAATCTGTGGCAAATAAGAAAGCCCAGCTTCACAAAAATGATCTGCATGGTTGTCATGAAAAGTCAAATGTCCAGCATAGAGCAGGCGGGGGGGGGGAGGGATAGGTAGCACAGCGGGTCAGTTTCTACATAAACCAACACCAACCAGGGACTGAATCCAAACCCAGCAACACTGAGAATCTAACACTTTCACTCTCTCACACAGTCACACTCTCTCTCTCTCACTCACTCACACATACACACACAGTTTGCAGGCACCGTTATACTGTTTGCAAAGAAACTATAGGAGTCTCTTTAGGAAAAGTCATCCACTGTGACTGAACCAATTCTGACTATGTGCAAAACTTTGTGGACAGCGACAGCCACTGGTAGCTAAAGAAACAGTAGGTAATTTTTGGCCACGCTCCAGTCTATATACTGAGGGTGTTGAGAGCTGGTACTAAAGTAACAGCTTCTGGCTGGTTCTGGTTCTGGTCCGGGCTTCCTTTGCTCTGGAGAAATTTCTGCCGATGCCTTTCCTCCTGACGCTTCTTCTTTTCTTGCCTCTGCTGCTCCTTCCTCTGCTTGTTTGATATCTGTAGATGTTGGAAAACAAAATATTTTCCCACCATGTTTTAATGAGTATAGTGGATCTTAAAATAATTCTAATTTCTAAAATAAAAATGATAATTCTGTTTTGACTTCACCTTAGATTTCTGTAGGTTGCTGCCCTCTGCTGACTGCTTGTGCTCACTGCAGTCTGTGGCTGCAGCTCTGCAGGCCGAGCAGGATCCTGAGGTACACTGGCCCTGGCAGGCCTGACCCAACGCTGAGCCAACAAGCCATTCAGAATTAATAGTTGCTGCACTCAGCTGGAGAAGGTTCTCCTCATCACCTGTGACAGAATAAATCACTGAATGTGAATGCCGTTGTTAAGATCAAGAAAATGTTTGTATATTATTGAACAGATAAGCTTAAATATTCAATTGTTACGGAGTCTGTAATAAAGTCTGGAGAAAGGTTTTTGTCTTTCACTCCGACAGCTTAATCCTTCCTGCAGCTAATGAGTCAAGTGTGACGTCTGACCCTGGATTCCACGATTTTTTATTGAGTTCAGGATCACGTTGTCCTCCTCCGAGGCCGAGTGGGAAGAGTTCTTCTGTCTGTCCCTCTGACCGTCCCCAAACTCACGCTGCTGGCCTTGCGAATTCTGCATATTCTGGTGACAGCAAAGGTGAATAATCATCAGAATCTCACAGCCTCATTAAGCTAAATGTATTGCATGACATAACACACTCTTGACACACATTTAATCTAAAGCAGTGACTATATGATTTCTACTATATTTAATATGAAAGAGATAGTATAGTACCTCTATGCGGAGCTGAGCAGGACTCTCAGAGTTGTCTCCGATCCGCCTCACACTGTCATAATGATCTCCATAGCGGTAGGCAATGTGAAGCTCTCTGCACACCTGCTTCTCTGCCCCATTTATCTACAAAGAAAACAGACAAAAATAAACTGTGTGCTGTAGCAAATGGTGCTTAGGTATCATTGAGTAATTGTCTTGGCTTGTCCCTACCTCCCATAGTGGGGTGTTCAGCTGATGGATGACCACTTTCACCTGTTGACTGCGAGCAAACGCTACAATAGCGTCGTTGCCAGCAAATGTACCAGACTGTGAGAGATTTGACACTGGGCAGAAAGAAAGAAAAGGACTTATTGACAGTCTGATCACACACACCATTCTTTCTTCCTTTTATATGTGTTGAACAGCAAATAGAGTTCCTCTTATTAAAATAAGTCATCACTAAATCATCATTAAGCAAAGTTATATCTACTTGCAATCACACATTAGCAGTCACAGAGTCAGATATTTTTAGGAAACAATCGCGAGAAGTCTGAAAATATCAAATATCAAAATGTCATTTTGAAAACGTAGTTCTGTTGCTCCATTGCAAGCAGACGCAATGACCACCAGGGGTCAGTGCATAGTTGCTGTACACATTTCTGCTTTATCAGTCTTATTTCCACAGTGTCACACACTGAATCCTCCTTACAGTGCTGTGTAAAGGGAACGTCATCCTCGACGAAGGGTTCAAAGTCTTGTCGATGAGACATCATATACTGTACAGTTTCCTGACGAAGCTGCAGGTGACCCCGCGAGTGACCCTCCAACTGGTCCCCTAAAGCTCTGAACAGACAGTTTCTGCAGGGGAAAGGAAAATGAAATCAATATATCCGTTAGTAAAGTATTGGGATTTTGACAATAACATCAACTTAACTCTTAACAAGTTTACTAGACCTTCAAACTCAGCAGTAAACATGACTAATTAAAAATGCTGCCTTTACTGTACAGCAGCCATGCAGCTGAAGCCTAGATATTAGGGATGGCCATGAATATGTGATTATTTTAATCATAAAAGTTAATCAGTTAATGTGACTAAGATGCAAAACTTCTCTTTCAATCCGAGCGTCTCTGAATAAATCTCATTCGCTTCTCCTCTAAACAGGTGGAGAATTTCTGTGTGATAAAATGATGTCTGAGCACAATAATTATACATATATACACATATATATATATATATATATATATACATATACGTATATATATCTCAGACATGAGCTGAAGAAAAACATAGAGCTGTCACCACCTTAAATGTAATTTTGTGTAAATTATCTAAATGATAAACTTGTGTGGTGTCAGCACTGTGTGGGTCGATGCTGAGAGAGACCAGCATTAATAGATGCCACAATCTTTTACTAGCTCTTACCCATCTCCTGGGACTTCTCTGAGCTTGAGCCCCAGAGCCTGGAGCTGATTGGAGAAACTAACAAACTCTGCACCTTCATCACCATCCTGAGGCCGGTTCTTACGGTCTTTTGCGATGGCTCGGCGTGCTGCCCGCTCATCCCTCTTGCGCTCCACTTCATTCTTTTTGTTGCTCCGCACAGGTTTTAATGTCTGTTTCCTAGACATGATGGCTGCAGTTGATTCTGCATGCATGCAACACCAAAGAATGTCTTTGTTAGAGAGGAGCTGGCTGTTTTGGGTCACTCAAATTAACAAGCACAAAGGTGAACATTTGTGTGCGCGTGTGTCACTTGAGTAAGCTAGTTTTGTGTAAATTAAACATCCCACTTTAGTTTTTCCCCTCACGTAAAATAAAATTTTTTTATCTAGTCCTCTAGTCCAGTTGACAGAACTTGCAGCAGTTTCTTCCAAAGTGATCTGGGATTTGCTCATGCTGCACCAAGCAATTTGATTCAAGCTCATTGTATGGATTGTTAGAGAATCTGATCACTTAAGTGAACTGGTGTTTGATGTACATTTTTAACAAATACACAATAACATCCTAAAATATGTGATTGTGTTTTTTTTAACTGCAATTATGAATAGATTTGCAACAAACATTTTATTTAAAGTCAGCTACAATTACATTTATTGTGTAATAGATAAAAACTGTTGTGGAGTTTTACAACAAGACACCATCAAGACATTACAGGACCAGTTTGAGGATTAAGTGGAATTGTATTTGTCTCTATATGTTGGCACTGCAATGGACTGGTGACCTGTCCAGGGTGGACACCACATTTCACTCTATGTCAGCTGGGATTAGCACCAGCAGCCCTGTGACATTCATGTGGAGGATGGAGCAGTACACAAAGGATGGATGGATAGAAGTGAAGTTACATATTGAAATCAACTAAGTCTGGGTACAACATGGAAGATTCCACGAAAGAGGAATGTGATGAAAAGAATTCAGGTCATCGTTTTCAGGAGATCACCATAATTTTAGATATTTTATTAAATATCTGTTGGTAACAAATTTATACACAAGTGGACCATTTAACTTTTAAATCGTTGAAATTGGGCCAGTAAATGTAGGAGGAGATAGCAACCAAAAATAAGTGGAGGATGAAGATTGTGAAGTGGTAACTGCGTCGTTAAGTGAATTTTCACTGCTGCATACAAAGATATGGAAGTTGACTCGGTCTCGGCGTCTGTCACGCTTAAGGATATTTTCTTTTGGATACACTATGACATAACCTAGAATGTATATGATCTGGGTAGCCCGTGGGCAAGAGGAAGCGAATTGGGGTTGTAAACTCGCCCGGTTTGTGTGTGTTCACTACTGGTGTATATAATTGGTGTATGTACAAAATGAACAATTCTAATTATAAGTAAAATGTTCTGTGACTATAACTAGCGCTAAATAACATACGACGAGATTTGTTATATTTCTGTTTCTGATGCTTCTGTTTAGTTAACTCACTAGTCAGTCCTGCGTATTAACTAGTATTAGTTTCTGCAGGATTGTGTTGCCTTTGGCTGACTCAAAACACTACAATATCGGCGTCAAGTCCAGCTAACAGCTAGCTAGTTAGCTAACTAACATTCACGGCTTAATGTTACATAACAGTTCGTGTCTTGTCGATAGCAGCTCTAACCGGACAGTAGATAACTGAAGGAATTCTCGTTTTTGATAAACTGACACTTACCTTCAACGCTCTGCTCTCGACGAGGGACAAATTTACGTCGTTTCTTGTATTTTTTGCCTCAGTGGAACGATGTATGTTTTGGTTTTGTTTACAACGGAAGTTCTGCATACGTTACTCGGTTGTGCGTCAGATCGTAGCTACGGAAGGTAAAATGGGCCAAACTGCAAAGGCAATTATAAATTGCTCTGAGCTGAATATGGCATATAGAAACTGATTGAAGCCACAAATAATTAAATAATTAAATCTGTCTGTCTATCTATCTATCTATCTATCTAAATATCTATCTATCTATCTATCTATCTATCTATCTATCTATCTATCTATCTGTCTACCTGCCTGCCTGCCTGATAAGTGTGTATCTATTAGATAATTTTATGAGTCAGGAAGCTCTGAGTCATTTCATATTCTAGACTTTGACTTGTGAGAAAGTGGGAGGTTACAGTTACAATTCTGAAAGATATTTTGAATCTGAATATGCCTCCACCTTCTCTCCAAATCCACTCACCACCAGTTCCTTCTGATGACTCCACACAGTTGGTGTGAGTGGGGGAGGAGGACTGAGTTGAGAAGCAATAAACAGGATGTTTGCTGTGTAGAAAAGACCAGACGCGCTGAGGCATAGAAATAAAAAGCCCAATGACATAAAACTGCATCAGAAAAAAGGAAGAAGCAGCAAGACTTAGTAAGATCGTATTTTCTTACCATGCCAGCTGGCATGAAAGAAACAGAACGCACATCTGCAGATGTGAGTCACTGTGTCCTTTATTATGCACCTCGTTGAGTGATGGCATCATGTGTGAGCAGATGTAATGTCCTGAAGGTTATTCATGCATGTGCAGCAATCAGCATCACCTGAGAGGAACAGGGGAATCAGTCAAGAATGGATGATATATCATTTATACTGTGCAATATGTTTGTGTGTGTGAGTCCAATGCAGTTCAAAGGTACTTTAAATCATTGTTTTACATGACATGCCTTTTTATCACGTGATATAAGGCTAAACAAGAACAGTATGTTGGCAAAAGTCAATTTGTACTGTGGTTGCAAAGGTTATACTCAATTTCTGCTTCACTTGACTTGCTCAAAGGTTTTCCCATGACATTTCTATGCTTACCACCTGAACACATGTTCACATGTTCATGAAAACACATGGTCATGACATATAACCAACTCATTGGCCTATACGTTAATATCCAATATGAGAAAATACAGTGCATTAAGAAAGCCGAGGTCAAAAACTTGACTGCATTATTCCAGAGTATGTAGGACATTATTTAAAAGATGGCTGCACAATACAACGATACAATACGATACAGTGAAATTCTTTTTTTCTCTTTTTAGCACCGTTAATGATATTTCAGTCGTTTGTATTGATGTGTCAAAAGAAATCATTAGCAATAAATGTAAACTTGCATGTTCAGATTCTGTCAGAAAATAAAACAGATCATTAGACTTTGTAATTAAAGCTGCAGTGGACAGGATCACTGGAAAATAGTTGATTGTTGAGTTTTAGCCACAGCTTTCTTTTAAAAGAAATATATATATGTATACATATATATATATATATATATATATATATACACATATATAATTTGGCATTGCAACTCTCTGACAAATGACCTGAGGCAATGTCTCCAGCTCTGAACCCTTATTGTATTATTCTCATTTACACTTGTTCCATATTTTTTTTAACGTTTCTTTGTAGTGTAGGAGGTTTTTGTCAGACCCAGGTGGCAACTAGTCGTGACATTACTCATAAGAAGCTGAATTCCTGTCTTGAAACCTAGCGATTTGTGATTTGGCTTGTGTGATGTTGACGTTTTGTAAATGGAAGTTCATAGACATCACCTGCCACCATCCTATTGGACAATACCAGCTGTCAGTCACACTGGAACCCACTCATGTTGTCTATTTTCCTCTAAACAGGAACACAATTTACACACGTGACATCATGTGCCACTGAAAAAAGACCTTAAACTATAGTGATTGAGACCATTAACTCCTCAGGGAAAAGGTTACTCCCGTTTTTAATCTAGTGAGGATTATTTTCCCATAGACTTCCATTCAAACAGGGTTCTTTTTGCAATCAGTGTCGCCCCCTAATGTCTACTAAATATATCCTTGCTTCCTGGTTGTTTTCAGGAGGAAACCAGAGGACTAAGTCTATTTTGATATATGGTCTATGGTTTGTGTATGGGTTTTGTTTGGAATTTACATTGACACCATTCTACCCCCTGATGATTTTTCAATTAGAGCCTGCTACACTGGTGCCTTGCTTAGATGTGTTATTTCACTGTGGGAAGTCGGAAAGACTAGCAGATGTTCTTGAATTCTACACAAGAATATGAGGGGCTATTGTGTATTTTTGTAACACTGTTTCCTTTTCTGTGTTTTTGTACAGAGGTTCAGAAAATGTTGTGTCGTCGCTGTCCTTGGTTCTGAACGGCTGTTCATTTATTCAGTTCATTTAAATTGTTTTACTGAATCTGATTAGTTTGGCTTCCTCAGTATGTATCGTGGTCAAGATATACCTTGACATTTCTCCTCATGTTCACAACAATATTCTATATGTCAGCTATAATATATTCAACCTCTCACATTCACATTTCATCATTTATTTTTCCCAATACAAAGAAAGAATCCCTAGACATCCATGGCAAATAGATCACATCAAGGAAGAGCTTGATTTCGGAGGGAAAAGTACACCAATGTGGGATTCCAAAAAAATCTCTGCATATTTAAAGAAACAAGTCACATGGTGCAGAATCAAAACCTGAAGAACTACACTGTCTGAAAGAGAATTATAAAGCCAGGCAGCATGAGTGTGTGTATGTGGGTGTGACCTGTTACAGTAATATAGTCACATCATGGTGACATCATTGTCTTCCTTAAGAGGATGAAAAGCACAACTGCCTATAATGTAGGCGATTCAAATCTAAGACAATGGTATGCTTTAGGGCTTGTTTTAGGTTAAGACCGATGGTGAGCGACCCCTAGTGGTCCACGAGTTGACAAGCAGGTATCATTATCATGTTTTAAAATTTAAAATGTCAGTGTTTTAATTTCAGTGTTTCTCAAACTGCCTGCGACATATATGTGTTGTTTTCAATATCAAATTAACTAGTAGCCTATGTAAAATCAAAATATATTTGTTTTGTGGCATTGTCTGACTTGAGCAGTGCAGTGGACGACACCGCTGACCGCAACTGCTATTTTGAGTTAAGTGGTGGTGGAGAAACCCTAAAAAAAAAAAAAAGTTTGAGAAACCCTACCCTAAAATAAAAAATGTTTGGTTTTCATGTCCTTAGAATACGCTTCTTATACAGTGTGTACTTAAGCAAGGGCCCTTGCTTTATGGAGGCCGCCATCTTGTGCCATCAAGTTTCTGCAACAGACTGAATGGACAAAGGAGCATGTATTTCATGTTTTGAATTGGATGCTTACTACACAAATGAAGAAGAATGTGTTTCAGGTGTGCAAAGCCACTGTATAGATGCCTTATTTTCTTGGAAAAGGGACGGGTGAGCAGAAGAGTCAGTTACAATCTGCAGTGTCACAAATTATTACACACTGGTTAATAGTTAAGGTAAGGGATGAGGCTTAATTTATAGTGTGTCCAAATGCATTAAAGTTGATACAGGGTCCTGACAAGATATCCTTTTCAAACTCAAAGCAGGGTTCATGTCATTCCACGCATGCAAACTCAATCTGCAATTTCTCCTTAGGAAATCTGCCTCATTTCTATTTCCTTGTAGTATTTGAGTTGTACATGTGTGGGTAATGGCAGATTTCCGCACATAGCCTCATGTTTCCATGGTTACCCTTCCTCTTTGTTGTGTCTTTTGATCAAAACAAGAGCGCCCAACAAACTGGATTGGAAAAGTGTTGCGCTATAGGGAGCAGGCGCTGTCGGCGTGTACGGTCTGCACACAATCAAACTGTATGTGTGCACACGTTTATAGGGCCTGTGTGTAAATAAACACATGACAACAAGGGGATGAGACTGAAGAGACGAGGAAGAATGTGACGAACTGAGTAGTGTAGTTTTCTAATTCCAGAAGATGTCAGTAATGCAACATCATCAATGCAAGCTGTTGTGTAAACCCCATAGAAGAAGAAGAAGAAGAAATTTACATCAGGCAGCCTTAGGGTTAGTGGACAGGGGATACATTGTGTCCATTTACAAAAATGTGTGTGTGTAGTTTTTCTGACCTTTGTCCTCATGGAGACCAAAACCTGGTCCTAATGCTTCAGAGCCTTATTACTAAGTAACTGATTAAGTTTAGGCAATTACAGTTAGGTTAGGATTAGGCGTTAATATGTTATGGTTAGGGTTTGTTTAGGCTGTCCAAATAAATGGAAGTCAATGCAGTGTCCTTAGAAGAGTAGTTGCCTGTGGTTGTGTGTATGGGGGGGTTAGGGTTGGAGGGGTTAAAAAGGGGTTAAGCCTCTGAAAAAAAAGGTTATATCAACATGAAGAATGTGATTCTTGAAGCCTGTTCGAGTAGATCTTTAGGTATCCACAATAAATAATGAGCCAGTAGGCCAGTTGTCCACACACACACACACACACACACACAATCTCTATCTATCTCTATGACACGCGCGCACGCGCACACACGCGCACATGTATCAGGGGTGGGAGTGGATGCTCGTGGAAGTCAGGATGGGATAATCCTGCGTGTCTGGCTGCGGGCGTTGATGCAGCTGCCGTTGCTGGATCCGGACTGGGCTCGGTGCATTGGGTGGGTCTAGTTCCTGACCGGAGCGTCTGTGTCTCTGGACCACATGTCGATGGTATCAAGTGGAAGAAGAAAGACGAGGGCGACGGTCGTGAGAGGAGTTGGTGCAGTTTTCTGAAAACGTCCAGGCGAAGAAACATCGACCGTTTTCGCCGATGGAGAACAGAATCGGCCGGTGGTAATAAAAGCGCAGCGCCGGTGTGGAATAACTTGGAGCAGCAGAGACGAGGACGCGGAGGATTAAGAAAGGAGCACATTTCTTGTTTTATTCATGGTTTTCTAAACCGGGATAGGAGCTGAAACGCGTCTGGAAAGAAGGGATCACTTTTGCATCGGTAATTAGAGGAGAGGACAGCCTCCTTGGAGCGAGCGGCAGCCGCATCCGACACACGGCGGGGTGGGTGGGGGGGGGACACTTGGATGGAGAGGGCGCAGTGATCGGGCTGAGAGAGAGCCGCTTGCCGGGTGTAAGGAGGGCAGTGAGACCGGGTAGTTTGGAGGCACGGGGAGCCAGGTGCGGCGAGGCAGCGGCTCCATGAGCTGCTCCTGCCGGGACAGAGCGCCCAGAGCCCAGCCGGAGCGTCTGCACCGCCGCGGGTAAAAAGCCCCGGGGCCACAGGACGGCGGCCAGTTTGGAAGTTTTGATGCATATGATCACAACCACCATGATTTTTATGATTCTTGGTGCTTCAGTTGTAATGGTAAGACACATTCACCTCCCTTATGCCACAATGTGGTTTTCCAATCCCCTCTCACCCAGGCCAGTGTTTTTTATGAGATTATTACAAATAATGCCATAAATGTGCCACATTTTGCGACTATAACCTCCTTCCAGCAGCAGCAGGAGGCCTATCAATGACATGTGGAAGTAGGTTAGTCCACCTATGATTACCTGCTGTCATAAATAAATAATATAATTCCGTTTTGAGGCAAAAGAGAGTCCCCCTCTTAGAATCGGGAGGATCCACCAAGGATATTTTCTGTCCTTTTTTTTTTTTACCCCCTTTTGATGACTCTCTGTTGTTATTTGTCTTTATAATAACATAGTAATAAAAAAAAGACATTTGATTCGCTGTCTATAGCCTATAGTCTGTTGCCTGACATGTCCCAGCTGACTGGCATGGTTCTTTGCAGGCGATAGCCTGTTTAATGGACATGAACGCACTACTGGATCGCTTTCACAACTACATCTTACCGCATCTACGAGGGGAGGACCGCGTCTGTCACTGCAACTGTGGGAGGTAAATGCCACCGTCCTCGCACAATTATTGGGATAAACATGGTGATGTGCGTGTGTGAGAGAGAGCTTGATGTATGTGTGTGTGTGTGTGTTTTCCCTTTCACCCAGTCAGTTCTTAATTGCTGAAGAGGCCTCGAAGATTTGTGGCGGTGAAGCCCCGCAAAGCCACCGCGGTGTCTGCGCGTTTTTTTACATAGCAACATAGCAAGGATTCGCTCCAACACACACGGTGCGACGATGACATGTTTGATCGCACGTGTGTGTGTGTGTGTGTGTGTTATTACACATGTATAAGCTCTATATTGCGAGGGTTTCGGGGGCTTTGCAGCATGTAGCCCGCATGCGAAGGTGTGTGTCGGAGCCATAAATAGGTAATGAACTATGAGAGAAATGATGAGGCTGTTCAAAAACAATATGAGCATCAAGTGTTCACACCAGTTTAAAGCACAGTTATGGACATGTGTGTGTGTGTGTGTGTGTGTGTGATGCTGCTGCTGGTGTGAGGTGGAGATGAGGCTGAAGACATGGCTGAGGGTATTTACTGGTGTACACACCTGCTGTTCTCTGACACTGTGAGAGCAGGTTGGAAGTGAGAGGGGGGGGGGGAAACAGCAGCATAGACACTCATTAATATATTCATTCTGATTTAATCTGCATTGTTATACACTGAGCAGCTACAGTTTAGCATGAAATACAGCAGGCGAATGTTGAGCTGAGACACAAAGGGCCTCTGCTATTTTAATTACAGTCTTTGTAGGGAAGGGACAACACACAATAATATCTCACACCTCAATAAAAATCACTCACAGCTACAGAGGCAGACCGATTAATGAGCCGGTTATTGCCATTTTTAAATAATCTTCATCTGCTGGTTATTATTTAATAGGCTGAATGTTGCTGTGTTATATGTTTACACATTTTGTTCCCAGAAACTCAATATTTTCATGTAAAAGTTTATTGGAAGAAGACTTTTGTGATGTAAAGGTCCAGTACATAAGAAGTAGAAGAGTTTGTTGACATAATATACATTATAAATATACTAGTGTAAATCTTTGGTTGAACTATAGCTCTCAAAATAAACAATTTACATGTATTGTACTGTTTCTGTAGCAGTCTGAATGATAAACCAGCCAGACCTGGACTGTGTAGGCCACCGTAGTTACAAGTGTCAGGAGAAGGAGTCCCCAGTCTTTGTCACTAGTCTCACCAGTAGATGAAACATATTATAATTGTTGTTCAATAAATGTTAAGCAATGTTGTTCATCATTCATTATTATAAAATAGTTATATTCTACCAAACGACGGGAAAAAAAACGTATCAACCCCGCTGATTGTGGTAAATTTCTATAATTTCAAATTATGACAAGACTAGTGATTTATTTTTGAGTGCCCACAAGGGGGAGTCTGAATAAGAACCTTGTGGTTCACTTAAAAATGTTCACTAAAATATACAGCGTTACGATGTTTTTGAAACATAAGAACACTAATATTTTTTTGGTCAAGTAAGTAATATTGTTTTGTATCATTTGTAATTAATTCACCTTCTTCGTCTTTATCCTTAAGCTTTTCAGAAAATACGGACGAATGAGCTTATCTCATTTTCTAAAATCTTAAGACTGGTTTTATATATGGACAGACGGCTCCCCTGTTTACATTTAAGCATCTAAAAAAACTACAGTATGTTAAAGGGTTAAAGCATATTTTACCCTTGTTTCAATATAATCAAAAAATGCCATAATTTTGGTCAGAATAATAAGACATTTTCATATCACACCTAGTCTCCAAATCCACTTGACTGGTTAACTGGTTATAACTAAATGGTAAATACATCAGCACAAAAGTACAGCTACATTGCTCAGTATCAGTATAGGTAGATATTCAAGATTGCGATATCGATATTATATCAGACAAAGAAAAGTGGTATAGAGCCATGCCTCGTCTCTACGGTGCCTGAGGGTAAAGCAACACGATTTAAAGTGAGAGACCTTGTAACCAATAGATTTACCTCTATAATGTCCTCCGATATTGGATCGAGATTGGCCCTTGTCCTACAGACAGCCCATAGCTACAAAAGTGATTAGTGGTTTAGTAAAGCAAATGTCACTGGTCGTAATCGTGCAAAGTGAGGAGATGCATATGAAACCAACACAGCAGTCAGTGCGAGTGCTGCAGTGAGGGGGTTGATGTAGCCTACTAGCAGTTCATTAGCAGCATTAACAGGCCAGTTCCTCTGTGTTTGTTAAGCCTGTAAATCTCAAAAGGTGCTGTGAGAAAGGATTTATAGTGAGGGGGATAGTGTGAGTCAAAGTTTGGAAAAAGCCTTCTGCTCACTCCAATGCATGTTTGGAGGAAGAGAGAGTTTATTTTGAGATCATGCACCACTGAGTCTTAAAGAGCCACGTTTGGGAATGCAAAATGTAGAACGTAAAGTCGTTTCAGACTGATGACGACAAAATATGACGACAGATAATATTTTATCTGTGATGAAATAAAACACATACATAAGCAGTACATGCAGACCTGTGCTCCCTCTGTCAGTTTTCCGGTCACCGTAAATGTAAAGTGAATCTCACTGACCTGGAAACTCTCCGTAAACAGCAGAAATGTTGGGCATGCGGTGAGTAAAGCAAAATTTGTGCCCTTCCATGCATTAGGCATGGAGGTGCCATGGCACCCACTGTGCTTGGGGACACAGCCAGTGTTGTTTTCTTTGACAGCCCCCGTCTGTGCTTTGATTTGGAGATCACTAGTGGACGGTGTGCGTGTGGGTGGATGCACCATTATTTTGGTGTCATGCTGAATTGCCCTGAGTTGAGCTGGGCAATAATTAAATTACAATATCATAATATTATTTTGTGATTATGTCAATATAACAAAGATTTGGTATATATCGATAATTATGTTTAATAACCACAGATATTGACAGAAAAGTGGACATTATTGTCTTCCAGTTTGCGGGTTGAAATTAATCAGGAAGCAAGTATATATTAAATAGCCAGCAGGGGGCGACTTCTGTTGGAATGAAACATGAAAACCAGCTAAACATAGGTGGTTTTCATGTTTTCGTAAACATTCAAAGGAGTTAAACTTTGAAAAGTATGTTCCTGTATGGGGCCACATGGTGGCCTAGTAGTTAGCATGCTCTCCCCGTGTGTATGCGTGGCTTTTCCCTGGTTTCCTCTCACTGTCCAAAAACATGCAGAAGTTCACTGGACACTCTAAACTGACTGTAAGTGTGAGAGTGAGAGTGAATGGTTGTTCATTTATATGTTTGTCCTACGATGTCCTACGATGAACTGGTGACCTGGCCAGGGTGTGACCCCCGCCTTTCGTCCGATGTCAGCTGAGATTGGCTCCAGCGTTCCTGCAGCACTCATGTGAAGGATACAGCGGTAGACAATGAATGAATGAATGAATGTTCTTATATGAGTGGACACCTGCAAGGTGGACAGCTGGTATCAGTGAATAAGAGCATGTGACGTCTGCAAATTAGTTCAGACTCTGATGGTTGATGTCACAAGTGGTTGCCACAAAACTACATTTCCAATAATATCAGGATAATGATAATATCAATAATAACAGGACTTCTGTCAGTGTAAAGATAAACAGGCAGCCATAAATAATGGGTGTACAGGTGTATGTGCAAAAGCCCACCCCAGGGACAAAGACAGAGATCCAGAGGAATGTTCTGTCTTATCTTTACTTATAGCTGAGCTTTATTTATTGTGAAATAACAAAATGTTTTTGCTGTTAATGGACCTCAGTGGCAGCCCAGTGCAGGTCAGCGAGGTTTAATTGTGGGGTTTGATCCCCCATGTGATCATATTTCTTTAGTGAGATACTAAGTGAAGTGCTAAACTGCAAGATCAGATTTATTATAAAGTGTGTTTCTGCTTCATTCTTCCCAGAGATCCACTGCCAGTACAACAGTGTATCTTTATAAAGCTGAATCTTTCTATAGGAAAGAGAAGACGTAGTCTTTGTTCACAGCTGGCCATGATTTTATGCCAAACAGGAAACATTAATACATACTTTCAGTGAGCTAATGACAGTAGCTCTCAGATGTTCTGTCAGTTAAGAGAAGTGTTAAATACCTGGGGTGTGTGGAGTAACTTAAAAGTGCACACTCACAAGGCAGGGAGCGTCTATAAAGACTATCATGGTGCTGCATTACGGAAAACAAATTTTGACCATGCGTCTTTTTAGCCTTCAATTTTTACTAAACTGCTGGAGTCGTCTTTCATGATGAAAACTTTTGGTATTGGCTCAAAACCTGCGTTTGTCCAAAGCCTTCAGGGTAATATCCCAAAGTGTGTGAGTGTGCTGTTAGTTTGTGGTCAAAGCTTTCAGGTGGCACAGGTGTAGCACCAGCACAGTAAGACTCATTTATATACTGGATGCACTGGTTTTAGAGGGCGACCAATGGTGGTTTAAATCAGGCCATCAGGGATGGTGTAAGTGAAGTGTAAAAAAATGACCCAAATGCAGGTTGCAATAATTAACAAACAAGTCTTGAATAAAATAGGCAAAGTTAAAATGCAACCCCCCGCCCAAAAAAGTTCAAAAACATGGAGTATAAACACGAGGAGCTGACCAGAAACACATGACTGAAATGTGACCTGAAACAACACAGACACAAGGGAGCACAGAGACCAGAGAGGCAGGGACAACCAGGGACAGTCAGATACAGGTGGAACTAACGAGACACAGGTGGAACTAATGAGACACAGGTGGAACTAACAAGACACAGGTGAAACACATTGGGGTGGGGCAGGCAATATAATCCAGGGGTCATGACAGATGACTGATATATGATGCTACAATTAAACAATAACAAATAGAAAACACAATGGCTTAACTTCACTGAACATTCGTTAAAGCTGCAGTGCATAACTTCTACATTTAAACAACTCTCTGTGTTCTCTTTCTCAGTGTAGTGACATCAGCAGTGGTTTGAATACAATCTGATTTTGTCTCTGTACTAGGGCTGGATGATATGGACCAAAACTGATATTTTTTGTTCGAATGGCGATATGTGATATTATAACGATATTTTGAACAAAACGGGTTAGCTCGCTAGCTCACCGGTTGGCCGCTCAGCTGACAGCTGAGAGCTGAAACAGCTGATAGCTGAAACCTGGTGTCCAGAGTGTACAACAGAAACCCGGAGACAAGAGACCAGAAACCCAGAGACCAGAGCCTCGGTGTCGGACACGGTAAACAACTAGCTGCTGATGTGTTTTAAGTCCACTTGGAGCAGAAATCTGCGGCTAACAGCTGGTGTCGCTAAAAACTAGCAACAACAAACAGGCATTACGGCACCAGCTGAACTTTTATTTTGTATTAACGAGTAACGAAGATGGTACACATTTTATTTAGGAAAATATCAGCGCCATTATTCTTTTCCTTAGCCACCAACTGCTCACTCTCTACCTGCACCGTGTCCGCCACGTTTTCGTTCAGATGTCTGTTGTTATGCATAGCGTGTGGGAGAACATTACGTAGGACATACATGTAAGGCGCGTGATTGAGCAGCTGAACTAGGCTTGGAGGCTCAGAGAGAAGCGGCCGGCTTTATTAAATAGCATTCGCAAGGCAATGTAAAAATAATATATAATATACCAGTATAGCGATATGGTCTTAACTTATCTCTTTCAAAAATTGACCGGTATAACTCTTACTACCGGTATATCGCCCAGCCCTACTCTGTACTGCATTTACTTTTTTTTTAATAAAAATAACATATAAATGTTAAATGAGGTCATCAATAAAACTACGCTACAATAAATTTGTAGCGATGTAGCAGCATTTATCTAGTTTCTGATGACAAAAATGTGTAAATTTAGATCATACTAATTAAAATAATAATTGCCTGAAATATAAAAAAAAATCCGCTCAGCCAATTAATTTTTCTACCCCTAATAGGTTTTACAGTGGAGCATATTTAGTGCTGGATATTGTGTCACAGTGAATGTAAGTTGTAGTTTTGTTGGACAGTAACTGGCGTAACGCTGGTGTTTGACACTGCAGCTGCATGTGTTGCCTGTCACACTGCACACCAATCATTTCTGTGAATCTCTGAGCAATCATCAGGTGTCTTTAAATTAGCATTACTTCAGTGACACATCGACACATTACCCTGCTGTTCCTCTAACTTCTCCTGTGAGACCTGAACACCCGGCTGCGCATCCTGAGGAATTTGTAGAAAACAATTAAAACTGGCTTTACACACAAATTCTTTCATATTTCTCCAATTGGAAAAAAATATAAAGAGACCACTATTTAGTTTGACATGATAATTACATATGATAGGATGACTCAAGAAATACAACCCTAACCCGTGTGAAATGTAAGGCCATGAGCTTTTTCTGCTGATTCAAAAGTACAAACTGTCCTTAAACTCCATCTGAGCATCTGAGGAGTTTAGAAAATACTTATGTTTGATAAGTCAATTTCTAAGGTGAGGTTAAATAAACAGAGGGGTGCACTCGCCAGCCATTTCAGAGGGTGTACACATTCATCTGCTTATCGCAAATATTTATTTGAAATTTCATTTACGAGGAAGTCACATTGAGATTAAAATCTCTCTTACAAGTGAGACCCAGATCTAGTGAGAGATGTGGAGAGAACCCACGCACACACAGGGAGAACATGCAGCCTCCCCACAGAAAGGCCCTGGGTTGAGCTGCCTACAGATGATAAGGCGTAGGTAACTATTTATATGTGGTCTAACCTGGATTCAAACCAGTGACCTTGTTGCAACAATCCAAACTATCACCACCACACTGTGTGCCCAATCCAGTAATACAAATATCTAAATCAGTAAATTGCAGCAACTCAGTGCATGTAGACATGGACAAGAAGATGACAACCTGCTGACGTTCACACTGAGCATCAGAAAGGTGGTTTAAGTGACTTTGAACATGGCGTGGTTGTTGGTGACTATTTCAGAACCTGATGATCTTAGATTTTCACACACAACCTTCTCTACAGTTAACAAAGAATGGTCCGAAAGAAAAAAAAAAATCCAGTATAGGGGGTAGCGCTTGGTGCCAGAGGTCAGAGAAGAATGACCAGAGAAATGATAGTTCCACTTCTGCTTCTTTATTGGATGGCTTGAGTACCTAATAAAATGGCCGGTGAATGCATATGATATCCAAACACTACACACAGGGTGTAAGGCGTCACTATCGAGTAAGAAAATCAAGAAAATGTTACACGAGTATTAGGGCCATTCTGAGATTAAAGTCAGAATTCTGATTTTAATCTCAGAATTCACGCTGTTTTATTTTATTTTATTTTTACATGTGGCTCTAATAATCTTCCGTACAGATCTCAGTGAAACCAAACAGTTGTGAGAGATTGTGGACTGGAGCCATGTTCTGAACAGTGTTCTCCACCAGCATCATCCCAATACCTAATGTGTGTTTTACAGCAGATTAAGTTCAGACACTATGATCACCAAAGCTTATGTTTTCTGTGAATTGTTATTCATTCATTCATTGTCTATTGTTTTATCCTTCACATGAGGGTCATGGGCTGCTGGCACCAATCCCAGCTGACATAGAGTGAAAGGCGCGTCACATCACACCCTGGACAGGTCGACAGTCCAACACAGGACCAACACACAATTCACTCTCACATTCACACCTGCACACATGGGGAGAACATGCAGACATCACATGCAATAAGAATTGTCGTCATAAACAACAATGTAATGATATGTTGGTTATGTTAAAAAGAATCTTTCCGTCCTACAGTTGCTGTAAATCTAACTCTCACCTTACCCCTGTCTGTCAACAGACATCATGTCCACTATGTAATCCCATATGATGGGGACCATTCGTTGGTGGACTCATCAGAGAACTACTTTGTGAGTGACAGTGTGACCAAGCAGGAGATGGACTTGATGCTCGGGCTGCTGCTGGGCTTCTGTATTAGCTGGCTGCTGCTGTGGCTGGACGGAGTCCTACACTGTGCCGTCAGGGCCTGGAGGGCGAGCCGCTACTACGGTAAGCTGCTGCTTCACAAACTCTAACATGTCAACGACACAAAGAAAGGTACAACATTTTTAATATTTTTTATTTGTCGAGCGAAAGTATGTAATAGTAGGATTTATGATGGCACGTCTTATTAGTGAAATGCTTATGCGCAGGGCGATAAACAGTATGTATCCACCATGCATCTGTTTGTGTGAAATCCTGCCAGATTTTACACAGCAGTTGGTGGAGCTCAAAATGACCTTCCCCACAATGCTTGGCCCAATTTTGGCTCGTCCCGCTGATTTTTTCCTCTTAATTTACTGTGACTTCCTGGGAAACCACAGCCAAACCTTCCAACTGTGTGATGATTCAGATCCTAACGGCACAGGTGAAACCACACTCGACTGGCTCTCTCCTCTTTTGGAAAGCCTAAATTCCTTACACCAATAATCTTCCTGATTTGATTTCGGAAAATATTTGCAGTCTTATGCTAATGTAATAGAACAGTCATTAGGTCCAATTACTATCTGAATATATTAAACTTAAAATGATCTCATAAGGCAACATAAAATCATATGTTAATGAGTGCTGCAATTGTACTCACAGCAACAACCTGCACCAGTCTCATTTAACCCCTTTTATACAAGGGTTTCACTTATGTGCACTCATACTTGGCCAATAACACTGATTCAGATTCTGTGTAATTCTTGTTAGAAAATTAAATCAAGCCATCAAACTGGTAGAAATTTGGCTTTTTCTTTTTGTGAAACTTTTGTAAACCATTTTTCTTTGCTGCTATATCCTGACAGTGTTTTCCAGTATTAGCCAGATTGTATATAAAGATGAACGATGCAACTCCCTGCTGCCTGCGTGCGCTGCTGATGTGATTTGGATGTAGACTCTGCGTTGTGGTGACTGTGAGGCGTCCAGGTCCTGCTGATAAACTCATACTCAACTGAACAAGTCATTCTCAGCTGTCAGTCACAATGTTTAATGTTTTTGCAACTTCAAATTACAAATGAAAATGAAACTTATCAGAGACAAGAACACTTAAAAACGTATTTTTGTCATTAGACAGACCCAAAGTTGAACAAAAAATGGCAGCGGTGATGCAAATGAATGTTATAAAATTGTGGTTAATTCTGCATGAGCTGTGAGATGACCTGTTTTTTCTGGAATGACCATTTTAGGTTGTGGTTATATTATATTGACTGTATATCACTTCTTCCCCAGCTCCACCCTCTCATCCAAACATGGTCTCTTCTGGTTTCAAAAAAACCTCTGTTCACAAAGCAATGGGTAATGTCATGGTGGGTTTAGAGAAAACCATCGTCTCCTATGGTGATGAGAGGACACATGGTGATTGTCTGAAGGGTTCTGAAAGGAATCTAAAGCAGCGGTCAGGCTCGTGTGTGTGTGTATGTGATTTTAAACTTCAAAATCAGCTCTAAAATTGTCGTGCAGCCGGTGAAGAGGGACGACGATTGAAGTGATTAGGCCATTACTGTCATAGAGTGTGATTAACCTCAGAGCACTGTTCTGAATAAACTGTACTAAGATGATGTGTTTTTTTCTGTTGAGGTTACAAGCACAGCACAGCAATCAAGTGTGGAGCAGGTAAAAATATGAGTGACCTTCTCCAGTGCAGCAAGACAAAGAAAGATCTCGTCTTCGTGATTGGCCCTAGTTAAATAAATCATGATTACTTACAGATTGGGGTAAATAAGACCTGTTACATCAGAAGTAAACCAGAAAAAAACACAAACGCTATGGTTCACCAAGCTAAGGTCAAGGAAAATTATAGGATAGGTGGGGTTTTGTTTTTTATTTTTGTTTTTTCCCCCAGAATCCACCAGAATGGTGATATTTCTGCTATAAGGCATTGGAGGTTCTGTTTCACAGCCTTTTTTGCAATCCAGGCTTTTGGAAAAGACATTTGTGCTGTGTCATGTTTTGAGAGGCACTGTTCATTTTGGCCCGGGATTTTATTTTATTTTCTTACAGCACTATAGCTCAGTGAACAGTGAGTAGGCAAAGCTAGAGCACCCTTTATTTTCTACTTGAGTATTAGCAGAAGCAGCTAAACGTAGTTTAGTTTAGCAGTTAACTTCTTTAGCCATTCTGTTATACATGTTATGCTCCATTGTCTCATTCGGTTAAGAAAAGTGTCTGGAAATATAGACTCATTATCTCAGGAAATGTATCATTCTGTTTTGGTTTAAGGAGGAAAAGAAAATATCGATACTATCGAGTTGCAATACCTGAAGAATTGTCAGAATTGAATATGTCAAACGCAAATCATCCCAGCCCCAGAAAATTACACCAATTAATTTGGGTGCAGTCACCACTGGTTGCCTAGCAACTGTACACAGTAATGACAAGACATCAGTCATGGCACTTGATAGAAAAATTAATTATCGAGCATTAGTGATGGTGGAAGGGGCATTTTTCAGCCTCTGCTGTTTTCCCTGTACTATCCACTTGAAGACCCTGACTCCATTTTCATTCAACTTTGAGCAAAAAAAAAAGCATTATTCCTAAAATAAATGTGTAATTATATCCCACAGTTATGACAGAAATATAAGTTTTGATCTGTGTGCACTAAAGCTGAGTACTGCACTGAACGGAACTGGGAGCCAGGATGAAGTGTTGACCCATTTACACACACACAGCTATAATGTGAATGTTGAGTTAAGTCAGAAAACGTCTTAAATAGGATGTTATAATGCTATAGGGCCTTGTTTTTATTTATAAAGCAGACATTTTTTACTTTTCATGCTTTGAAAAGCTCAGGTGTTACTGTTACGGTTCACCATGGTGTGTGTGTGTTACCTTTTTAGATCCTGGAGACCATCCTCGATAGGTCATATGCAGGAATTAAGACTTATATTTATGTTTTCAAAACCAGCGCCCCTAGTGGTCGTATAAATTACAGCAATCTGGTACCTTGGATGTGTGCTCATCCAGCAGCTTCACTGAGGTTTCCAACGGCATTTCACTAAGTGGTTAAAGCATTGTACTTTGTTATGGTCGATATTGACTCATTTTTGATTTTTACTGCCTAACCCTAATCTTTTTTTTTTTGCCCTAACCCTCAGTAACACTTGTGTTGTATCAGATTGCTGTTATTTACACTACTGCTACTTTAAAAACATATTTAGGGGATGGACAAAACGACCCATATTTGTGTTTCATTTACTGCCAGGACCAATAGTCATGTAGTCCTGGGGACCAAAACCTGGTCCTGATGAGGCAGAACCTAATTTATGAGGAACTGGTTAATGTCAAAATGGCTTCAGTGGGGAAAAAAACGGCCAATTCTCTGACACAGCATTCACACCATGTCTGGTGTTTCCAAAATTCCTCTTAGGTTGAATATGAGAGGACACATATTAACCAGACTCCATTAACTAAACAGAATTGCTGTGCTGTATTTAGCCATGCTGCTTGATTTGTAATGGCTAAGTTTGGAGAGCGTGCTTAAATGGAGTGTAAGGTGCTGCATATGAGGCAGCTTTTTTTTTTTGACACTGATGATATGGAAGACTTTTCTTAAGAAAATGTTCTGACATCAAAATGTTGCATCAGACTGTACGTCAATATTCTACTTGAATTCTGTGAAAACGAAGAAGCCGTGCAAAAATCATGCTTGTTTGCTTGTATTTCTGCCGGAACTCATGTTGCGTTGTTTCGCTGACACAGCTATTGATTAATGGATATCGATCCATTTTATTTGCCAAATTGAAATGGAGTGGAAACCACACCCACCTGGTACAAATCAGTACTGTGCAGTTTATAGATAAAGGCTCATTCAAAAAACAACAAGATTTCAGTCAAGGGCAGTGTGTTCATACTCACACAGTCCTGTAGAGACTGCGTGACCTCTGTGGGTCCACTGTCTATGCACTCAGCCCATGACATTAACTCTCTGTCAGTGTGTCCATCCCAGTGGTTTGGTGGTGAACACTCTGTATGTTGTGTTACATGTGTTGCACTTTCTGCATGTGCTGTGTGTGCTTTTCTTGCCTCAGTCCAAAGTCAGTTGAGGTGATAATGGAAACTCACTTTTAAGCATAGTGTGAATGGGAGTGTCCATGCTGTAACGTGACCACAGGATGCATATTAAAATGGATGTAGCCCAGTGAGAATGTGTCTGACAGGATATAAGTTTATATATTTAGTTTAAGTCTTAAAGAAAACTAGCCTATTTTCCAAGTACAAGTATTACAAATACATCATGAGACTGATAGCTCAGTCAGGCCTTTTCCTGCCTGTTAACCAGGATTTATATGTATATGTTGTTAAATGTTGTTCCCAATGGTGATATAGTGTGGTAATAAGGAGATAAAATGATATCCTGCTAATAGAGTATTACTAATGTAATGTCTTTACTTGAAAATGACTGAATAACAGTGGAAAAGTACATTACAAGCTTCACACACACATTTTGTATTGTTATTACCTATAGCCATTACTTGGTGATTACACAATGATTACCATTACCATATTTTACTGTACTGTAATGTTAAGTGTTACCAACATATCTTTTGAAATGTCTGTTTTACCTATTCAAGTCAAGTCTATTCAGAGTATCAGATAAAAGATAGTTTGTTAAAAAAAAAAAAAGGTCTCCACAGTACACATGAGCTGAGCATGACCTCCCTGGATTGTAGTGTTTCACTGACTTCTTGACTCTGCTGGATTTCATTTTCAAAAGGAAACTGAATATAAGCATTTCTTAAAAAAACAGGATTTGGCAAGAGCTCAGAGTTGATATTGCGTGCTCTCAGCCTGTATTATGGAGTTGGCCTGGATCCTCACTTTTAACAATAATGATAAAGTAGGTGATGTGTGACCTGGATTCTTGGACCGCCTTGGAAAAGCTCCTCAGGCAGGGATGGGAAAGCATCAAGCAGCAATCAGAGGATGATGATTATTAGTTTGAAGCTTTTGACAGTGCACTCATACTCATATAGGTTTTCAAAGAGAGGAGATGTGATGTAGTCTCATCCACCAGTGTTTTTAAATGCTGTAACAACAAACTCCGTGTTTGAATTTCTACAAGCTTTGATAGTTGCAGGATTCTGCTTTGCACTAAGGTGTGGAAGATTTTGCAGCAGCTGGCGAGACAAGGCTCTTTTCTCCAGTGCAGTGTACAACAGTGTGAAACACATCTTTATAAGAGAGGAAGGGAGGGGGGGGCGCGGTATCCATATTAATTAACAGCGGCTATAGACTGGACGATATAGGCTTATTCTGTTGTACTGCACGGGAATATCCCCTCTCACTGTGTGAGTGTGGGCTGTGACGCTGATGCTAGGTCACAATCGTTTAGCCTCCCTGAGATGAGGAGTGAAGGTGAGGCTGACAGAGAATGTGTGTGTGTGTGTGTGTGTGTGGGTATTGGGGGTGCAGGATGGAGATGCTCATATCCCCACCCCCCACTTACACACACATTCACTCAGCTAGTGCTATAAATAGAAAGAGAGGGAGAGAGGAACTGGAATGGCAAGTGAGAACACACGCACACGCACATTGAGATTCCCATTGCTTGTTTTCTCCTCCTAATTTCATCTCCATCACTCCCTCCCTCACTTTATTGAATCTACTCTTGGTCATTTCCTTCACAACGTTTCCTGCTGCAACTCCTCCAAAAGATTATGACTTAGCATTCAGCATTAACCCCTTCCTGTTTACTCGTCTTCTCCTCCTTCTACAGCTGTGTCTTCGTCTCCCTGTTTCCTCCCCACATTATCGTTATCCCCCGACTCATCCCCATCCTTTTATTCAAATGAGAAAAACATGTCTCCGTTGCCCCTTTTCCTTTGGATACCCTTCAGAGCAGTCCTTGTGGACAGTGTACTCACTCACAGCTATAAATAACTCTCTCTTTCCTTCCCTCGCTCCTCACCCTTCACCCCCTCCTCCCTATCTCCACCACCATCACTAGCACCACCACCTCCACTCGCTCATCCTTTAGCAGAGCCATTTGCTGCCGTGTTTTGCTGTCTGGGGCTCTCCCCTCCTTCCTTCTCGCTCTGCTGCCTCTGTGGACCTCGCTTTGCCTCGTCGCCTCCAGTTTATAACACCGACAAACCTGAATGTCTGCTCTGCTGTTCCCCTCCTCACGTTATAAACCACACATTCATGAAATTCATTTCCAGACAGTCCCTGACTTCACAGCAGGTCCGCCCTTTTATTGTACAGCCTGTGTATTCTGTATGTGGTTGTCCCATAGACCGTATGTTTAAAATAAAAGATAAAATAATAATTGACTTATTCTTCTGGTTAGCTCCAACCAAGGAATAAGATGAATAGCCACAAGTGAGCGACTCCTGTGGCTACAAAAATAACTCAGTTTGGATGGAAGTGTACAGGAAAATGAATCTGCTTCCTATTTGATTTATTACGTCAGTAAACATTTCCCTGAGGAATTAACGATCTCAGTCTCAATTTCACTGTCCCAAGCTTTTACGCATTGTCTGTCACTGTCCTCACTGTAAAAAGTTCATCCCTACTCCACAGAAAAGGTGCAACATCTATGATAAAGCTGGAGGGTAAAAGAAACACATATTAAATATCAGCTTTTCCAGTCTGTTGCCTGTAAGCAGCTCATAACTGTTTCATGCAGTGCACCATGTAGTAAAAAAAAAAGCCCTCAAAAATTCTAGTTTCTTGGTCTCTTTTTTGTTGGTTTTGTTTATCTGGCCCATTTTTGAAAATAATACATATCATAGAAATAATTCACAAACAGAAGTATAATCAGTGTGGGGTGGAAAAGCATCAATGTGTGGGATTTGTCATCCATCTTTCAACTGAAATGGAGCATGACAATAAAAACAGTGCATCATGTCAAGAGACTGACAACGTCCATGTCTGCATAGCCCATAATTATTCATATATAATCCAGAGGAAACCGCAACAAGGAGGTGTTTAGACTAAACAGGATCAGTCCTGTGTTGCTGGATGCTGATTTTTCTGTCAGACATAAAATAATTGCTTAATCAAAGCTGGTATTCATTTTTTATTTTTTACTTACATTGGGTAATATTTGCAAAACCCACTGACAAACATAAATTGACCAAATTGATTATGCAAAAAACAATTGACAAAATATAAACATGACATTCTCATGGATATTTATGATTAGAGCTAAAGTATGAAGAGGGAAATAATCAATATTTTTGATATATTGTGACGATGACAAAAAAATATCAATAGTTTGATCAATTCTGCTTCCTGTCAGTTAAGTCAACTGTGTGACTGTTACTGGCTGTGAAATACTGGCATGTGTCTGATTCTGACTGTGGACATTTGTTGTGTCATCTTCTTTTTTAAGAAAACAAGAGGGCCACTTATTCTTGTGATACTTGTGTGTGGGAAATGATTCAGTTTAATAATAACATGAAGGCTTGAATCAAAATATCAGCTGTACAGCCCCGACACTGTTACACCACTGTAGTATCTTTATTAAATTGAAAGCACTTTGTTTGACTCGTGCTTTGTTAACAAAGTTAGGGACGTTTTGTCACGTATTTTCTCCCACATTATGTTTGTTTTTATTTAAGCCTGTCACCATAGTGTCATACAGTAGTTCACAAGCATTTAACATGAATTTCACACCCAGAAGTAGAGGAAGTGGCAGTGGCTGTAACAAAGTGATGTGTTTTAACTCTGTGACACAGTATTTTTTTATGGTGAGGATGACAAACATGACCTTTATAAAAACTAAAAGATGTTTAGTTTGTCTATCATGGGCTGTAAAAACATGGCGGTTCAAAATGGCGGCCTCTGTAGAGCCGACCCAGCTCCTGATATAAATATAAAAGGCTCATTCTGGGCTAATGAAAAACAACAATTCTCATACTCTGAGCCTTTAATTTAGCATCAGAATAAATCATATACATGTAAAACCTGTAACACCTGTGCTGCCTCTCCTCTCTTTCCTCCAGATACCCCGTCCTGGTCATGGTTGCCGCAGTTCTGCAACCTGCGGGACCTTCGTCGTCGAGCCCAGCTCCGACAAATGGAGGACTCCAGCGGCAACATGGTCCACATCAAACAGAAGCTCTACCACAACGGCCACCCCAGTCCCCGTCACCTCTGACTCTAAGAAACAAACAAACAAAAAACAAAAAAATCTCAGTCCCCGTCTCTAAAACACACCCTCCTTTTCCCTCACTTATCTTTCCAAACAGCTCGTTGGCCAGCGATTGCCTCAGAGACCCTGGAAACTGCCCTCCACTCGTCATAACACGGCCCAGTTAAACCTCCGTGACAGGGCTTTATTATGACTAAAATCCAGCACCTGTCAGCACAGGTATAAAAAATTTAAAAAAATCCCAAAACGGAGCGAGATGACGATTATTTGTTGCCAATGAAATCTTGTCTTATGTCCATGTCCACCATTGTGGGAGAAAGAAGGAAAAAAAAAACATTTTTAAGGGTGTTTTTTCTGTATAGGGACATTTTCTGTGTTCATTGTTAAACTTGGCATGCTCTTTTAGAACAGGGTAAGATGTGGGCAGTGTATGGAATGGGGTGGCAAGATGGGTGTCTTGATGTTTTTTTTCTCTGATGGGTGGGAGGGGGACTTTGTTGGTGTGGGGAGGGGGGAATGAAACTGTTGGGTGGGTGGATTTTTGTGATAGTTAGATTGCTGCTTCTGTAAATAGTTATAAATATGGGCAAATGGGATTTGACTGTCTTTAAGAGGGGGGTATGTTGTAGTGGTGGTGGGGTGTGGGGGGGTTTGGTGTGAGTTGGTTATCAAAAGAAAAGCAGTGGAAGGCGTGTGTGGGTAAGGATTGTCAAGAATGAGACAGAAGGACGAGTCTGTTTGGAAACTTGGATGTGAAACCATGTGATTTCTGCTAAAACACAGATTAATTAGCTTTGTTACTTAGTGAATTAACTGAATGTATTAATTTTTTTCTGTAAATATGTGAGGGGGAGGGGAGCGTGTACAGTTGTGGTCTGGGTTCTCTTCGCTGCTTCATCATGCTATCACAGACATGAGAGTGAACAAATGAATGCCAGCCAAGATGAGTCAACAGGTACACACACACACACACACACACACATATACACACGCACACACAGAGAGATCCCTCTTCATCGTCCCCGCACTGAGCTCAGCAGCACAGTTCAATTTTTCTTTATCCAATTCCTTCTCACTTATCAGGAGCAACCAGCCTATCAGCAGAGGGAACCCTCACCCGGCCCCCCCTCGCCCTCTCTGTCCAGACATTGCTGTTGTGAGGATGAAATGTCTGTTTTATTAAAAGTGCCATTGAAGCACAACAGTGACCTCTGATGTTTGATTGTGTCATTCCAATCATATTCTGTATGAGCCAAGATTAGAAGATGTTCTCATAGTCGGGGGATTTCCAACAACAGACTTAGATTATACAGCGAGTTTATAATGAATTCAAATAGAAATTATTCACAATGTCAATCATTTAAATGAATACTGGGTGGACATATGTGTTAAATATTGGGTTAAATATGCAGAATGAACTGCAGGTATAACAAATACTTATTTTCACTATTGAGTAATCAAATGTGCATAGCAATTTTCTCGAGCCCGAGTTTACAAGGTTGACGAAAAGAAGAAAATCCTCATCTTTTAATGGCCTGATCCAGTGACTGTGATGAAATGTTATTGCATAAAGGTTTGTTTACCAAGTGATGCGTGAAAGTGAAATGATAGATAACTCACAAATTTAAAACAGAAAGAGAGACAACCTTCATTTGAAATAAGAAAATGAGAGAAATGGTCACACATAACAACTACACCAGTATACAGTATTTTTCAAATCTGTTTTTGTGCATTTAAATGTATGCATAAGAAGGTGACAAAAGTGACAAAAGGATGAAAAAGAAACGTTTAAGGTTAAAAAACACACAAGGATGAAACAAGTAAATAAAACAGAGCAGACAAACTGACTGGAGAGACTGGGGAGCACAAACACTAAATACAGGAGGGAGGCAGGGATAATTGAACACAGGTGAAAGACATCAGGGCAGCCAGACAAATTACCACTGGGGAAAACCAGACAATGACAGGGAATAAAACAAGACAAGGCAGACACTATGGGAGCAAACTGCAAACTAAAACAGGAACCACAGAAATCCAATGAAATAAACAACAAAGAAAACCAGGGACACAGTGCAGAGCAACTGACGACCATGACAATACATCAGAAAGTCCAGTCAAACAAATCTACCTCAGGAAAAATACAAAATCATTACATTATTCAGCAGAGTCCAACAGTTGTGGTCACACAGCCACCTGGATGGATCTCATATACTGTATATGCGTATAGTGAGCAACACTGGTTAAAATAAATGACGCCTGATGTGAGGTGAATGTTTCACACTTAAATATGTAACCAAATGTCTGTTACATTCAAACCATTGCCAAATTACTTCATGGCTACATGGCTATCTCTGTAATTGTCAGTATGATGGTGTTTAGATCTTGTGTTGCTCTACGACATTACCACACTGCACACAGGAAGTGATTTAAAGTGTAGACAGATGGCGGCAACATTAACATTGCTGCAAACAGCAAATTTCCCCATGTGGTACAAACAGCCTTTGTCCAATATAATAACTGCCCCTCCTCTGCACGTGACCAAACCATCTCAATCTTGACTCTCTTTTTTCATCTCCAAACCAGGCCTGGCCACTCCCAACGAAATTGTCAGAATCTTCAGATATGACACCTCCAGCTCCACATCCTGTCTCCACATCATAGCAGGTCTCACTGCCGTCTTGTAGACCTTCCCTTTCACTTTTGGTGCTATCCTCCTGTAACACATTACCCCTGACACTTGTCTCCACCCACTCCACCTTGCCTGTTCTTCACCTCTTTTGTCCAAAGCTTATTGCGTTGGATGGTTGACCCCAAGTGTTTAAATCTGTCATTCACACACAAGTACGTATTCTGTTTTGCTCCCACTAACTTTCATTCCTCTTCTCTACCAGGGCAGACCTTCACCTCTCCAGGATCTCTTCCACCTGTCACTATCATCTGCAAACAACATAGTCCCATAGTCCACAGAGGTCCTGCCTGACCTCATCTGTCATCCTGTCCATCACCATTGTAAACAAGAAGGGGCTCAGAGTTGAACCCTGATGTAATCCCACCTTCACCTTGAACCCATCCGTCACTCCAGCTGCACACCTCACCGCTGTATGACTGCCCTCAGACATTTGCTGCACCACCCTCACATACTTCTCTGCCACTCCCGACTTCCTCATACAGTACCACAGTTCCTCGTTTGGCACACAATTGTAAGCTTTCTCTATAGTGCACCTCCTTCTGGCCTTCTCTATACTTCTTCATCAGCACAAAAATCACATCTGTGCTATTGTTTCTTGGCATGAACCCATACTGCTGCTCACTTCAATAACTCCTTCCCATATTTTCATTGTGTGGCTGATCAACTTTATACCTCTGTAATTACTACAGTACTGCACATCACAAATTATGATGCATCGCTTCCATTTATGATGACCAAACAGCGGCAGAATAATAACATCAACAACAACAACAATGACAAAAAATCCCCAAAGGTTACACACTGCAGCTTTAAGCTAAAACTGTAAAAGAGCATTTGATTACACTTGGTTTATGGTAATGATGTACATGAACTCACTGTGATAAATACATCCCATCAGTGCAGTCTTTAGTAGTGTAGCATGACAGTTTCTTATTCACAAGCTCAAGCATGAACCCGAGGTGAGAAAATGAGACTACTTGGAGCTGGCCCGTGACCTTTTCAGTCACAATGATGACCTTTTCAAGCTCAGCCATGCACAGTGAATAATGTAAGACAGCTTGTTACCCTGCTCCCTAGTGTGGTAGAGGATGGTATTAAAGGTAGCGCTGAGGTCTTCACAGATTCTCTCCTGCAATGTAAAAATCATGACTCATGGATATGGGGTGAACATGCATCCCCATGGCAGTGATACTGCAGCTGAACTCACTGTTGCTCACTTGCGTGGAAACACAGCAGCATCATCTACAAACAGAGAGACGGAGCACAAGAGAATGAGCTGAAAAATGGAGCAGTCTTTAAAGCTTTAATGCCATTTTATTGAAATAAAAGCAGATGCATACTGTGTGTAACGTATCTACATTACTCAACTCTTTTGGCAGGATGCGCTGTGTGCTTGCTGTGGAGCTGCTGCTATATTTTCGTGGAGTTTATTTAATATGCTCTGTATACAACTCGACAAATGGACTTTTAAATGTGAAGCCAAGCATCGGTTTGGTCCTGCAAATGTACTAGGGTTTAGAGTTGTGCTGTGTGGCTGAAGACATTTCTTGAAACAAACACAGAGTTTACAGAAAACTTTATTAGAACATAAAAGAAAAAGATCATATAGGGAAAGCTCCCTTTTCAAAGTCAAGAAAGAATCCTTGAATGGATCAGCAACATCAACAGTTCACACACATTATTGCTTCAGTGTCCACTTAAATCTTATACCAAACTGGTGTTTCAAGAACAGCAGGTTATCAGTCAGTCAGTCAATAACACAGCGACACTTGCTGGCCTGTCCCATTTATGCATTCTCACTGTGCTAGGAAGGAGTCTTGCCATGTCCTTGAAGGACCCGACTCAGAGGCATGCTCTCTACTCAGGAGGGATTCTTGGATTCCACGACCCATCAGTCTGTCCATCCATCCATCCATCCATCTTCTCCAGCTTTATCTGCAGTTTATTGTCTTGACTTGTTACTGGAGTGTTGACCTGGAGGTCTTGCACTAAAGTGAGGACTTGCCCAAATTAGCCCTGAGGTAGTGCCCACTTTACCACTGTGGCATTCCTGCTGTGATTCACTCGTCCTGCTAACAGAGTTAACCCAGAGACCCGTGCAGGGAAAAGCAAACACACATTCTCAAACATAGTGTACGGTATATCAATTATGACTCCGTAATCCTCTGCAGTCTTCCTGTGTTAAAGGTGTGACAAAGCGTGACAGGACATGGTTTTATTGTGGCAGTGTGTGAGTTTGTCCCAGTCAGCGATGACAGCCATAATTCTTTCCCCAAACACTGCTCCTGCCATCCTGCCAAGAATAAAACACAATTATCACTCCGACTGCCTCCACTGTGGCAGTTACACTCACCGCTGCCCTCTGGGATTTTTGTCTAACAGCTTCTTACAGGTGAGACAGATTGCAGGAGATAACATTCCAGTTATCCAGGGGATTAAGGAGAGGGGAATGTCATTTTGCCTTTACCTTGTAGCCTCAAGGACAGTTTGCCAGTGTTCAGCATCTTTCAGGAGGATCTGTTCCCTGCTCTGCATTTTCTCTCTCCACCTTGCAAGGAGGTTTCAACCATGAGCAGGTCAATTGCATGTCTTTACTCTTTTATTGGTTCAGTCATAGCTTGAGAACAGAGATATTATTAACTATATTCTTATGAGCACTTCTTAACCTACTTCAAATCACCATGGTTTAATTTATGATTACATTCAGCTAAAACTAGAGTGTTCTAGTTTAAAGATATTGTCGGTTTCAACTATGTCAGCATGCTTGGAGTGTTGCCTGTTATAGACATAGTTGTGGTTTTCTGATAATGTCATTTTCCAGATTATGTTATAAACTACTACTGATAATGGGTGCAATTAAGTATTTTTTATGACCCTTATGACCTCCTTCTCTTGTTTGTGACGTTGTCCTCATTGTACCTTATCATGTATATATATACTGTATGTATAATACAACTTATTATGATGATATAATACCAAAAAAACCTTGTTAATGTTGGAAAAATATTTCACAGCCAAACGCTTGTAAGTTTAGAGCACTAATAATGATGATTCCTCATCACAGCAGTGTGTGTTTCTTAATTGTTGTTATAGCTCACATGTAACTGACCCTTGTTTCCAACAATGACACTTGTGAAATAGTTTTACATATGGTGCCTTCATGTGCTGTCGGATAATTATTATGTCTTTTTTAATTACACCTAGTAATGCAGAATATTGATTTATATAACAGCACCTGACTTAAATGATGTTCGCACTTGAATCTTATTATGTTAGTACTCCTGTGCAGCTGATGCGGAACATGCGGGGACCACAAACCGTGTGGGAAGTGGTTGTGACTGAGTTTGACGGGAGCTCGTGAAAGCAACAGCTGTGACGCACATAGTAGGGCGGGGCTTCTGCTCCTTCACTGTTTATAGTTCAGACTAGATTCATTTCAGAAGTTTGCCTTTGATCTGCGCGTGGGTTGCCGTGGTTGAAGAGGATATTTAGCATTATTGTTAGCTGCATTTTCTGTGGAAATACACATTTTCTAACCCACGACCAGTGACAAACATGTTTACTGTGTGTGTTGCCATGAGTCGAAATGTTTCGGCTGCAAAGAATTCTGTCATGACTATGGTGGTAAGTACAAAATCATTCTTTTTATTAACAAAGTTCTACGACGTGTGTGCATTCACAGGTTAGTTTGTGTGTCAGCATAAAAGAGTGTGTAAATACTGAGACAAATGTTTGTGTCCTTGTCATTCCTAATCAATTCTAACATATGTTTTTTCTAACCTATTCATTTACTATAAACGAGCTGAGTTTCTCCTTATGTAAGACTCACACAGCAAGTCTGGCAGTTTTAAAGTTGTTTTAAACACATGGTTATTTACTTAACACATTCATTATCTAACATATATTGATCAAATTTCATTGTACAGTGAATGAGCGATGGCAGTAAACATGTACTATATACAAACATCATCAGGTTATTTTGTGTAACTTGTGTGTCATTCAGTGTTTCGTAAAGTCAGTTAGGTAATCTCAGACTGCATAGTGATGTAACTGTCGACACAGTTTACCCCAGTCACCACTAGGGGGAGACTCCACACTATACTGTGGACAAAGGAGTCCACAGTACAATACCACATAACTGACCATTATTACATGGCAGCCTAAAAACAAAACACACATATTATTATTGTGATAGTATGTCTCTAAGGAATCTAATGGTACTTAAAATATTTAGTTTGGTTTAATTCATGATATGGATCATTATTTGAGAGTTTTGACATCATGCTCCTCATTGTGTCTTATTCTTGTTGCCTTTAGAAGTTGAGGTAATAGCAAAGGCGTTTCATTGTCGTCCTAATTAATGTGACTATCATCTACAGTGCAACCACTTTATAAAAGTAGCACTTTCTATCACACATCTGATGGCACAGTTTATAGGAGTTAGTTGACTTGCAATGGAGACTGAAGGAGCAGTCGATTGAACCCCTGACAGTTGGAAGACAACCTGCTCTAAACACTGAACCACAGCTGTCAGTTTGATGTGTGTGTCTGGAAAAATGCAATAATTAAATGCTACAACTGTATGTTATATATATGACTGTCATCAATGTTCATATTTATTATCTGTGATTAGGTAGGGCGGTGTGTTCAGACAGCAGCTGCTCCAATTACTGAGCCCAGAATCAAGAAGTTCCAGATTTACCGCTGGGACCCCGACACTGCTGGAGACAAACCACGAATGCAGACTTATGATATTGATCTAAACACGTAAGTATTTAAGTAATTATGTTGACAAGGCTGGTTATTACAACATTGCTGAGCTGTTTTTATGGTAATGGAGTACATGTCATAACCTACTGGCATCTTCCTTGTAAAATAGCTGCGGTCCAATGGTTCTGGATGCACTTATAAAGATCAAGAACGAGATTGACCCCACACTCACATTCAGACGCTCTTGTCGTGAGGGTAAGAAACAAAAATCACCTGGATTCGTCCTGGATTTGACTACTACCAGTACTGTTCTGATTAAAACAAATCAAATCTAAACAAGTAAGTGAAGTATGAAAACTTGAACCTTTCTGTCTTTTTCTTCAGGTATTTGTGGCTCATGTGCGATGAACATCAATGGAGGAAACACACTGGCATGCCTTAACAAAATTGATACAAACACAAGCAAAACAACCAAAATTTACCCGCTCCCTCACATGTATGTGGTTAAAGATCTGGTGCCCGTAAGTACCTGCAATTATAGAAAATTACCATCTAACCATATGGCCAACCATGCATGAATATAAAACATGTATAATAAATCATATTGTCTGATCGTCATGGTTTTGTATTTGTTTGATTTTCTGCAGGATATGAGTAACTTCTATGCACAATACAAATCCATTGAGCCTTATCTGAAAAAGAAGGATGAAGCTCAGGAAGGGAAGGAGCAGTATTTTCAGTCAGTGGAGGATCGGCAAAAACTGGTAAATGCAAATGATTGGTTTCTTGCTTTGGTTGCCATGACTTGGTCCTGGCAGCTAACAGATAAACATGTTTTATAATTAAATTTGTGGAGCCATAAAAAACCATAGAGACCGTGAGAATAAGCTGTTTTCCTTGACTCAACAGGATGGCCTGTATGAGTGTATTCTCTGTGCATGCTGCAGCACCAGCTGCCCCAGCTACTGGTGGAATGGAGACAAATACCTGGGACCTGCTGTTCTAATGCAGGTGAGTTAAGACGATTTGAGGACATTTCTTGCCCAGTTAGTGACGCACCCCTAATTAGGTAAATAGAGACTATGAAGAAGAAGTAGGTGACCATGGACACTTGCTTGAGATTATGTGAGCAGGTCCCCCTGTACCGAGATGAGATGTTCATTTCAGTAATAAAAAGTAAAAATGCAAGAAATAAGACATCTTTTTTTTTTTGTGTGTGCTTTAAAATGTTCCAGATGAAATAAATAAAAAACTGTATGTTCCTACAGGCATATCGATGGATGATTGATTCCCGTGATGAGTTCACTGAAGAACGTCTGTCTAAACTTCAGGACCCCTTCTCTTTGTACCGCTGCCACACTATTATGAACTGCACCAAGACATGTCCCAAGGTACTATAAATAAAACACACCTCCACAAACACATGTCTTTCTATAGTTGTGAGGACACGCACACATAATTTATTCCCTACCCTTTTACGCTAATCATTACCATCTCAGCTAAGAGCCGAACCTCACCCCTAACTAACCTAATCATAAACCCTTAAGGCTGAATAAAATGTCCTCACATGTTTTAAACCAAAATGTGTCCTCACAACCATAGATAGAGGTGCTTCAGACACACAGAGTGTTACAGAGTTAATAGAAGTTTAGATTCTTATTGTCTGCTCAAAACACTTCTCCACAGGGACTTAACCCAGGAAAAGCAATTGCAGAGATCAAGAAGATGATGGCGACCTACAAAGAGAGGAAAGCAGCAGCTTCATGAACATCATTAAATCCATGATCCTCAAAGAAGGAAGAGAACAGCACCTGATGTGTTTTGCATGAGTGTTTGGATGTGTGCAATGTGATTATGTAAGAAGAAAAAAGAAGCAGGAAAGTCTGCATGGAAACTGAAGTAACACATTCTCAAGCAAATAATTTTGACCAACAGAACATGTTGGACCACATCTCTGTATATGTGTGCATAGGATCTGTCATAATTATTCATTCATACTGTAAATATTGTTTTTTTTGTTGTTGATTAAAGGTGTACGGTGCTCATTGTGAAAGGCAGTCATGTGGTTTTGGATGAGTAAATCTCCTTTTGTAGATTGCCTCTGCAACCAACCATACAGTAAACAACCCTGAAGGATCTAATGAGGTTCCAGTGAATTACCACTTTATCTGAAAACTGTAGTGTGTCATTTTTGATTGTAACAATGTATTTGTTGCATTTAAAGCATGTTCAAGTTAGTTCACACAAAGCTGTTCAGGCCAGTCAGCTCTACATAACTATCTTCTCCTTACTTCTGGCTGTCACTGTATACACCCAAACAGCTTTTTTTCTCTGCAGACATTTTGACAAATTCCAGCAGGAAAAGTACAAGTGTTACTGATAACATTAAGCACGGCTCTGTCCAGGCCAAATCAAATCAGGACAGTGTCACAGAGAATCAACAAGTGCCTGAAACTGGGGAGACAAAAAGAACTGAACTGAAATTAGTATTTACATCTGTATTTTTCCTAATGTCTATCACCTCAAAAAAAGGCATGTGGCCTCTTGCTTTATACACAGTGATGGAGAGAAAGCTGAAACAGAAAGCCATGACAGAAACCGGAACATGCTGGAGAGACAATATGTCTGGAATGGGTAGGAATTCCCCCAGAAGAAATGCTGTTTTTCTTCTTTAGGTTAGATTTAGTCAGTAGGAGATAATTGGGCGGCACAACTGGAATTCTGACCAAAGTTTCTTGACCAACAAAATGCATTTCTGACATTTAAACTCAGTTGTGTGGGTGTATTACCGCAAATAAGCAGCACAGGGTCTTAACAGAAATCATATGTTGGTGGAGCATTGGGAAAAAGCACAAGCTTTCAATTTAGCTAACAGTTAATGGTATAATTACAATTACTAATTACTCAACAGAAATCTGGTAAAATAACTGTAAAAAATAAAGCTAACAAGAGGATATACTGATGAAGTAAAGTTAAGTAAATTACAAAAATACACATATAAAGTAAATTAAATTGAAAATTAAACTAAAATGTAGTAAAGTAGTACAACATAGTGAAGTGAAAAATTAATACCATTCAGTAGAATGTGTCACTAAGACTTATGGAGGGTTTTTATTTCTTTATCAGAGAAAAATTCAATAATGTATACAGAGATCAGCTGAGCTGTAAATAAAAACCAGTAAATACCACAGCTGTCAAAGATCTCAGCGCTCATCCCGCTCATATGCAGGGATGTGACAGTTTTGGACTATGCGGCTTTCCGTAGACTAGTGTATCTGTAGCTGAAGCGGCTAACTGTCTGACAGAAACTCAACTCTGAGCTTCTTCGTTCAGACCAAAATGCTGTGAAGTAAGACGATGTGGAGGCTGCCGTCGTAACGAGACAATGGACAGACGGGGTAAGAGTGTTTACATGCTGTGTTTTGCTCCAGAGGACTGAGATAAAGCCGCACAGTTGTGTTTTTGCTAACATTTAGATAAGAACAGTTATTATCTGCTCTGTGCTGCTGACTGTGAAAAACAACATGTATCAGTTCCTCTTGTGTTCTAAACTTAACATTATCCACTGTGTCCTTATCAAAAGCGTGTTTACTTAACAGCTTAGCACAAAGTATAACAACAGCAGCACATATTATAACAAGTCAAGTCAACATTCTGAAATGAAGTTTAAGAAAATAATAGAAAAAGCAATAGAGAAAATAAATATAACGTAAAGGAAGTAATCCTGTCTTATTGTCCTTAATTGCACTTTTATCTGGACGAATTGAATGTTTTATTTTTTGTTTATAAGGATGAAATGTTATATTTTCCTTGTATAAGGATGAATTTGATGTTTTATTGTCTTTAAAAGGGATTTATGATGATAGCACTTCATTTCTGAATGTAAGTTGGAATAATGAATGTGTGGCGTGGAAGCTGCTACTGAATGAGTGATGTGTACTACAGATGGAAATTAGCTAAATTAGCTAGAATCTGGTGCCAGAATATTTGCTCTGCAGAGCCTAATGTTTTGTACACTGTCCCTGATTAAAAAAAAATAGTATCTGTTTGAAACAAACAAAAAAGGCTGGTATTACAAGTGTAACAATGTGGCATTAAGTAGAATATGATTTAATAGAACAAGACACCAAAGAGTTGGCATTGTTTGTAGTTAAAGCTGAGGTTTTGCTGTGTGTAAAATGTTTGTTCTCGTTTCCTTTTTTTAAGCTAAGCAGATGTGTTGCAGTCTGATTTAAAATGAAACTGAAAACTGGGGTTTTCTTTGGGTTGATCAGTTCATAGTTAGACAGAGCCAGAAACATAAATGTTAGTGTTAGGACAAAAAGTAATCTGTAAAATGACTGATTTATGCCTGGTAACTTGGGTAACTTGGACACAGTGATGGTTTCTATAGGCGTAGTTAGGTGAGGTATGAGAAGGAATTGATAACTTGAAACCAGCTGGAATGTATTACTTGAAACACTGGCAGCTATAGGTCACCTATTGTCTCACATGTTCATGAGTCTGCCAGTAAACCTACGGTGAATAATGTTTATAAACCAAAAAACAATGGACAACAAAAACAATAGGGTGTGACTGATAATCTAGGAGAATGATGTGCATTTCAGTGATGTTGGAATCATTTGAAAAAAAATCCTGCGAACAACTTGTGATCAAAACAACAGAGTGTAAGAAAAAAAAGTGTATGAAAATGTCAGTTTTTTTTTACAGAAACATGGAGCTCTAATGTTAATGTTAGACACTTTTAATTTATGGTGGAAATCCTTAGTTGCTGTCCTTATGAGTGGTAACAACCAGCGTTTTACTGTAAATAAATACTCATGGTTGAGACACCATAAAGCATGTGAATGCTCACCAAAGTTGGACGAATGACTTTCCACAGGAATTTTTAACAACTGACAAGCACATGAATTCAGCATTACTCATTCACAGTTCTCCGCATGATTCAATTACAATCGTCATGTGCATAATCACAAGCAATGACAGAGCATTTTTTACTTGTGCAGTGTGTAATGAACTACACTACAGCATGAGTACAGATCAGTTATGATCTATTGGGTGGGGGGTCTATATTAAAAGGTATTAAAATACATATTAATACATGTTTTTATGTCTACATTTATACACATATACCACAACCTTAAATTACCATAAATAAATGAATGTTTACCAACAACAGCATGAGGTTGTTACAGAACGACATTTAAATGTGTACATTAAGTACATATATTAAGTAGCGAGCACTGAAAGAGGGTTTGGTAATTTCGTGGTTTCTGTCCACGTGTGTTTTCTCTGACTCCACGTCAGTTCTTGGCCACAATTGGCTGTGGACGTTTGTGCTCCACAGTCGCTTGAGACGCCGATGAGATGACTTGAGTTGAGATTGGTGGGTGTGAGGCGTTCACGGCTCCGCGCTCAGGTACACGGGAGATAAATGCTGCCTGTTGTTGCTGCTGCTGTAAACACGCAGGTGAGCTCGCAGCACTGAAACCTATTTCCTCCTTTATACATAATCTTGTCCGGAACATATTCCGTCGTCGAGTTGACGGTAAGAGCACAGTTTCTTCCTCAAACTGTTTCGATTTCACCGAAGTTTTCTGTTGGTGCGAGTTTCGTATTTTCCCATTATTTTTTTTTTTTGGAAGCGGAAGTGAATAGTTTCCGGTTAGACACGTTAATAAGTGTTTTCTACTCCCTAAGATTATTTTGTATGTGCATAAACGGCCACTTGCCGTGGTGATATACATACAAATCTTTAAAGGCGAGTTTACTATCTGTCCCCTGTAACTATAGAGATAATGTTTGTACAGGAGTTCACTTTTAACAGGTGGGTTTACTGACCTCACGTCAGTTTATGGCAATTCTTGAAGCATCTCACGTATCTCACATTCTACCAACCTGTTTGTCTTCATATGAAACTGGAATTAGGGCCGGACGTTATCATGAGGTGGGAAAAAAAGTTTCAAATTACGCATTGTTAATGTAGCCCATGATAGTTAAACAAGACAGTAAGACAACACAGTGGCAACTATCTCAACATCAGATGATCAAATGTCAAAATAAATAAAAGAATAAAACAAGAAGCCTATAATTGTATTTGACACTTAACAACATTATGTCTACATATTGTTATATTAACACAGAGATAAAATTATATTGCAGTATTTTAAAGTAAATTGTTCAGTATCGGTCCGATACTGGTCAAAACCACTAGATCGGATATTGGACAGATAAAATGTTAATTAAAATGAGCAAAAGCATTTTAGTGGAGTCCTGTTTAATCTTTTTCTTTGTTTTTTCTTTTTAATTTGTTACACAATTGGAGAATTACGTCTTTGAAATGACTCAACAAAAATGTGTTAACAGCTTCATATTTCATAAATAGTATAAAACGACTAAAACTCACTAATATCTGTATCAGTAGATACTGTAGTTTGTGATATTGATGTCAGTATCTGACACGAAAAAGTATCGTCCCATCCCTAATAAATAGTGACATTCAATTAGAATTCTTTGTTTTGTCTCTCTATCTGCTTGTAAAACAGTCTGTAGAAATTGAACAGAAAATTAAATAGAAGTCACCTAAAACAATTGTGTCTATTGAAAAACATGTAAGATGGATATACACTTATAGGTGAATAGGCTTCTAGACTAAATGTAGTGACGTAGTGTCAGAACACACAAGGATGCTGTTGTGTGCCAACGTGGATGAAATTAAAAGAGTCAGAGCAAATATTGACATATTTTTGTCCACATTGACAGTATATGTGTGCTGTGCTGCTGCCTGGGTCACACATATAATTGTATCTGAGGAACTGTTGTGTTAATGGATCCTCAACCTTCAGGTAGCACGGTGGTGCCACCAAGTGGGCTCCCATCACCCTGTCATCAAGACCGTGTACCGAGTCCTGACTCGCAAATGGTAAGCAAATGATTTTTTACTATAATTTGATGATCTCATAGCAAGTACGCCACTGTCATTATCTGGCTTTTTATCATGTGATGTGGTGCTGATTCTGACTCTTTTGCCTCGCCAGGATGTTCAGGGCTATAAGTGGGTGCGCTGGCGGGTGTGGTTGTGTCATCTGGCGACTGTGCTGTCCTTGGGTCTCCTCCTGATTGTGTTTCACTGGCGGCCACGGCTCGGTGTCCGTGCCCGCTGCTCCTCCTGTCCTCTGGCTGTGGCACATATTCTGCTAGTAAAAGTGAGGAAAACACAATAGATCCTGCTCAGATTTACAACCTGCGGAGCAACAGTCATGAATACTAAAACTATTTTGTTTCGTGTCAACAGTTGCACCTGAAATACGAGTAATGTTATCACACATTGTTTTGTTCTTCAGGAGAAATACGAGGCAGTAGTCCAGTTCATAACAAATGAAGCTAGAGGCCTGGTCACACATTAGATTGAAAAGTCATATCCATTTTAAAACTTGTACTAAATTCTTTCTCTGTCCAATCTATGCATTCATTTACTGTTAAATGGCTGATGAATATCATCTTAATTTTATGTTAATTGTGAGTTGACACTTCTATGTTTCAATCATGTTGGAAGTTTGTCCTCAAAATATTCTCTGATCATTTGGTAATTTAGTAAAAATATCTGTCACTGTATAACAGCTCAGCTCAAACGACATAATCTCACAATCTTGTAGATGCAGTCAACCTAAGGCGGTGGCAGCAGAACTGCCCCTACCAGCAAAGTTAGAAAAGATATGTACTATATTCAAAAATGTCACTTAAAGTCACTCCTTATTCAAGCCTCGTAACCACACGTTTTCATGGTAAGTCAGTAATATACTTCAACCCCATTCGACCACAGCTTTAAAATTCAATTCAATTTGATTTGTTTAGCACCGAATCACAACATCTATCTCACTGTACATAGACAACATCATTGAGAGCAGAGAAACCCAT
The DNA here is from genome assembly GCF_019176455.1 of Solea senegalensis. Taxonomy (NCBI): domain Eukaryota; kingdom Metazoa; phylum Chordata; class Actinopteri; order Pleuronectiformes; family Soleidae; genus Solea; species Solea senegalensis. The sequence continues at coordinate 18,753,919 of NC_058031.1, forward strand.
CAATTCACACAATGAGCAAGCACTAGGTGATCTTGTTTCACATGACCAATATTTATTATCCAGGCTGTCAATGTTCATTCAGTTGTTCTATTTGCAAATTGGCCATCCCCAAAGCTGATGAACCCATGTCCTTTATATGCTGTGCTTTAATGCTTTGCTTTGAATCTGTTTGCTCGCTCATGAAACATGATCACCCCACTTAAATGTTAGTCGAAGGAGACAGGAACCATGGCTGCGGCTTTAATTTGTCACATCAGTGTTTACACTGCATCAGCTTCTTCCTGTTTGGTCACTTTGTATTGTATCCTCCCCTTAAGGACATTTGTGGGCAGCATCATGTGGTGGAGGTCCTCACAGAGGAAATGGAGGATGGCAGGTTAGCCCCATGTCTCTCTGTCCTTCGTTATGCATACATCATATCAGAGAATTGTTTAAAACTGTTGCTTACTCTAAAATCTTCCTTCCAGTTTAGAGTTGTTGGGAGATGTGGACGTGGCTGAGTGGCGAGATACAGTTCAGCTGTACAAGGAGGAGGTGATGTACAAGGACTAATTTGGGAATTTGCAGAATAAGCCACTGTGTGATCTTTTGTAGACTGACGGTGAACAATGCTGTATTTCAGAAAACGCTGCTGCGCTACTACCTTTTTGAAGGGCTCCGCTACATCTGGTTGGACAAGAAGGGAGCTTTCTGTCGTGTTAGGTATTCACACCAGAAACACAGGATTTCATTGACTATGGCTTGAACAGAGATTGCCTTGCTAAGCTCTACTAATTTGTCAAATATGTCTATTATTTTGTTGCTTCAGCTGTATAATTAAAGATGACTGTTTTTCAGTCATAACAATGTTGAGTGTGTCCATCTCTGTCTACAGTGTCCTCAGTGAGGACTGGACCAGCAAAGATCTGTATGGCTTCCAAAAGGGTCTGAGTCACCAGGAGCAGTGCCTCAGGTAATAAGCACCCACTAATGGAGAAATAAGCTTTTTAATCTCATTGCAAACTGCTGAGCAACTTGATTCTTTCAGGAGACGCATTTATGGACCCAACCTTATTGACGTGCCTGTGAAGCCTTATTTAAAGCTCCTGTTTGAGGAGGTGAGATGGATGGAAATCAGTGTTTTATTGTATACAGACTTATTGTCTGTATACTGTGCTGCTTTTTGTTCAAATTAATGTCTCTGCTTTCTATCCATTTCTTCTTCTAGATCCTCAACCCATTTTATGTGTTCCAACTCTTCAGTATCACCCTGTGGCTTATTGATGAATATTATTTCTACGCCATATGTATTTTAATTTTATCCGTTCTCTCTATCAGCGTCTCTCTTTATGAGACCCGCAAGGTGAGCGTACGTTGAGATGCTTATTCGTGTACAAGTGTGTGCATGTTGATGTCACTGATATGACTGTATTTGAAACTTCTTTTTTTTTTACACCACAGCAAAGTGTCATTCTTCACAACATGGCCCAGTTAGTCACAACTGTTACAGTACGCAGAAGCTCTGGAGGTGAGTGTTTGCAATTTTCCCTTCTTCCTATGTGACATTTTGTAGCTCTGTATGGATTCTCAGTATGGTTTTTATTATTATTTTTATCTGAAATTACATTCAGGGTACATTTGGGTGTGGTCAGACCTTTTATTTTACTAGTAAGTCACATTGAGAAAAAATTATTTTCCAGTGAGACCAAGACCTACTTACGCTACCTACGCTGTCCTCATGTAATATGATCACTCAGGATGCACGTTAATAACAGGTTTGTATTGAGTCAATGACGGTGGGTAAATAAGTGCATCGCCTGACCAAACCTTCAGTTCCCCTTTTGTCAGTAATAAAAATCTCAATTATTTGATCAGAGTTGAGCTTCTACACCTAATTTCCTTTAGTTCTTAACTGTAAACAAAATAATTATTTGAACCTAATATTATGTTAAAATTCATTTTTTTTTTCATAAACACTTCTCTAAAACGTTTACCCAACTTGTATCCAATAAAGTGACAGCTTTTTCTGTGCATTTTGTGCATTAAAACTGTAGTGCAAAAACCCAGCTGTTCAGCAGTTTGACTGGATGAACACTTCTTGACCCCGTCCACCCTTGCGCTGGTGTATACATACAAACGCTCCCTCAGTCAGGTCTGATAGTTTTGCTTAACAGAGCCTATTCTCAGATGGACATGACATACAAATAATGTTGTATTATTGTTCACAATGGCCAAACACAGGCAGAATAATAATAACAACAACAACAATAGCAGCACGTCAAAAATCACCAAACATTATGCACTGCAGCTTTAAACCCAGATCTCTGTACAAGGACATGAATTGTGAGTTGTGTGTCCCTCAGCAGAGGAGTATGTGAACTCGGCAGAGCTGGTCCCTGGAGACTGCATTATCATCCCTCTGGAAGGTCTGCTGCTGCCATGTGATGCTGCCCTGCTGGCAGGGGAGTGTCTGGTCAATGAGAGCATGCTCACAGGTGATCACCAAACCATAACACCTCTAGGTGGGATGTAACTGTTGATGAAATGCTTTGACCTCAAGGACCCTGAAATATTTCAGAAATCATAGGATAACTGTTGGGGAGAAACTACAAATCATTTTACTTTAAGTGTTGCTTAGGCTTTCATTTAATGTGATCATTAACAGCGAAATAAATATATGTATATGTTAATAACCTGTTGTATGATCCTGGGTCTATGTCCAGGGGAAAGCGTCCCAGTGCTGAAAACCCCACTGCCGGGCGGTGAGGAAAAGTATAATTCAGAGACTGAGCGCAGACACACGCTCTTCTGTGGAACCCAGCTCATTCAGGCCAAAGGCGGAGGGCCGGGAGGTGGAGGTGCTGTTGCTGTGGTGACAAGCACTGGTGAGTAGAGAAACTGATCTGATTATATAACCTTTTTATTGCCTGGTCAGACCTGGTATAACCGTCCATCCTGAGTGATCCATTCATGTCCACATCACACTAAGTACCAGTCTGAATGTATCCTTACATCAGATCATAGAAATCACATTCAGCGATGGTTTGAGGACACAGGTGGCCACATTCTTTTATGCCTTCTTCACATTAGAAGACGTGCTCCTCAGCTGACGTTGTCTGACCAGCGGTAGTTAATCAGCACTCATACTTAATTTTTAGTCACTGTCACATTAATTATTACATTATTAATTAACACTGATCATCGCGTATTGATTTCTTTTTCTAATGGTTACAACTTCACATCACAGCATTTCTCTCTTGTTGTCACTCACATGCTCACACACAGTGATGCTCACAAGCTCACTGACAGAGGATACTCCTGTACCGTCAAACCTGTTAAAAACATAATTTTGTTCTCACAAACAGACATGACGTCATTGTGTATTTGAAGAAAGGACGGAGAAGCCTAGCTCTGATCATATGTGGTCACAGGAGACGCAGTTTAGTGCCAGGTCTGAACGGGGCTTTAGTAAGTTGTGAGTTAACGTCTGGGGAAACATTAGTTCCATTAGTCAAATCAGTCTTCTGGCTTTTTGTCATCATCAGGTTTTTTCACAGCCAAGGGAAACCTGGTCAGCTCCATTATGTATCCTCAGCCAATCAACTTCCGCTTCTACCAAGACACAATCAAATTCCTGCTCATCTTAGGATTTGTTGGTAAGAACTTCAGCAACAACATGTGGATGACAGAGCTTATGTTGGCTTTAATGAAATCCATCAGTGAAATCTCACTCTACAGCTTAATATGAACATTAACAATTTTATTTTACACTATCGTCTTCCTTTCTTTCAGCTTTTATTGGCACCATTTACAACTTTGTGATCCTCTTCAGAGCCAATGTAAATATGTAAATACAAAATACAAAGACGGTAAATTATTCAATTTTTATTGAACAAAACCAAAGTAGTGATATCACTGTCTTGTGACTGGATGTGTGTCTAGGTAACGTGGCTTCAGTTAGTGATCCGGAGCCTAGATGTTGTGACCATTGCAGTGCCTGCTGCGCTGCCTGCTGCTATCACCACTGGCACCATCTACGCTCAGCAGAGACTGAAAAAAGTGGGCGTCTTCTGCATCAGTCCCCCGCGCATCAATGTCTGTGGCAAGGTCTCACTTTTCTGCTTCGACAAGGTGAGGATTCATCCATTAACTGAAGTTTACAGTTTATGTGGAGAACAGTCGTGGCTACTTCAACATGCTGAAATCACCTTTCATTAGAGTTACTGTTGATTTTACTAGACAGGAACTCTCACGGAGGAGGGTCTGGATGTGTGGGGAGTGATGGAGGGGGGACCCACTGGTTTCTCAGAACTGGTCCCAGAGCCTAGATCTTTGGCACCGGGGCCAATGCTCTCAGGCCTGGCCTGCTGTCACACTGTGACACTACTGCGAGGGCAGCCCATCGGAGACCCACTGGAGCTCAAGATGTTTGAGTCCACTGATTGGGTATGGGAACATCAACATTATTTTACTTGCTTTACTTGCTTGGAAATATTCAGTAACACACATAAAGTTAGTGACCTCTGTCATACAAGCACATGTTCACTCAGAGGTTGCCTAATGCTTGACTCTCAGTTCACAGTGTATGTCATTTTTTTATATATATTTTAATTTTATATATATTTTGGTCATGATCTTCTGTCAGTGTGAACAGATATTGCCAATATTGTTACCAGTGTTTTCATTGTAATGTTAATTTAAGTCATTTCATTTCCAGACCCACCATGAGCCAGAGGGAGATGGGGAGGTGCTGGATGCAGAGTTTGGAGGCCACAAAGTTTTGGCTGTTATGAGACCTCCTGCTCAAGGCACTGTGAGTGTTTCTAGCATCATGCCCATGTAGACTGATCACATCAGGTTATTTTGCTATTTGATCAAAAAAAAAGGTCCCAGGACACTCCACCACAACGGTCAGTCAAAAGCAGAGAACGGTGCTGCTTTGTTTGGCATGTGTTGGGGGGACAATTATACACCTCGTATAAGTGTATATTTGCTTTAAAATGAAAGTTGTTTAGCTTTCATAGCTCAGAATGAGTCATTTATATTTACTTAAGCAAAGGGCCTTGCTGTGAGATAGCCACCCTGTACTGATGTGTTTGTACAGCAGCCCAAATGGGCGCGTGGAACCTCATCACACAAACACACCTTCCTAAACCTGATGCAAAAACAAAGAAGGTGGAAACTGCAGAGAGAGTTTAAAGGATGTTAAAGAAGGCAAAGGCCACTGTAGTTCTCTGATGTGCTTGTTAAATTCTCTGATTCTTACAGACTGGATCTTTCAAAAACCGTTTTGTGCCCTTAGCTGTTATGGAAAAACAAAGTTTTCAGTTGCACACACTTACGCCTCTCTCTTTCATCTGTCAGTCCAAAAGTGAGGCAGTGGCAATTGTTCGGAGGTTTCCCTTCTCCTCGGCCCTGCAGAGGATGAGTGTGGTCTCAGTGGCTCCTGGGGGTGAACCAGCCCTTGCTTTCATCAAAGGATCTCCTGAGATGGTGGCTAGTCTTTGCCAAGAAGAAACAGGTCAGAAAATAAGGCTAAAATCACAAGTTGTTATGTTTAAATGAGCTATTAATTTATGGCTCAGTTTACACACAATGGATGTTTACATTATTTCATTTATTTATTTTGTCTACAGTGCCGGCACAGTTCTCCAGCAAACTGCGCACCTTCTCCAGCGAAGGCCTTCGGGTTCTTGCACTTGCCTATAAACCTTTGAATGAAAACACTGACTTGAGGACCATTAAACGGTGAGAACCCAGTCTCTTACTTTCTCGTTTGTAACCAAAGTGGACTCCTTTACTACTGGGAGTTTATGTAAGCCAAATGAAAATGATCTCTCCGTGTGTTAATGCAGTCGTGTGTCTGTCCACAGAGAGGAAGTCGAGAAAGACATGCAGTTCATGGGTTTTCTAATGATGAAGAACTTGGTGAAGCCAGAGAGTGCAAGTGTTATTAACATGCTAAAACTGGCGAACCTGCGCAGTGTCATGGTCACAGGTGCAAGAAATTATTTTTAAAATGCAATTACGCCTTTATTTCTTTAGTAGTCATGTTTGCCTTTGCATTTACTTTGCATTCTGCATGCAGGTGACAACATCTTGACAGCAATAAATGTGGCGAGAACCTGCGGGATGGTGGGAATAAATGAGAACGTAATATTTGTCAATGCCACCCCCCACACCACCCGGTCCATGCCAACACTAAAGTTTAAGATGCAAGATGAAGTGGCAACAGCTGCTGAAAGCTCCACAGAGATCATCACTGCGGTTAGTTCTGCTCAGACAGCACACTGCAGTGCACGTCATCAAGCGTCACACAACTGTTGTTGTATGAGGACTGTATAAGGCCCTGAGCTGGAGTCATGGTCCTCTCCTAAGTGGCCATGCTCTGGGTCCAGAGAGACTATAATGGTGTGATGTAAGGGTCGAGTTAGTTAAGATCAAAGATCCAGTGCGTTACAGTTAGTGACACCTTATGCTGTGTAAGCTTCTGCTTCAGAATTGAAATGCACACTTTGTACCAACATGGCTACGCCCTTGCCTAAAGTACATACAAAAGGCTTATTTTAAGGCTAGAAATAAACAGTTAAGTAAATTAATTCCACAGTTGCAAACATACTTATGGGTAGTACATAAAATGTCAATACATCCTGCCTCACACTGGACCTTTTAAGGTAAAGAAATGGTAAAAGAGGAAGGAGGCAGTAATTCAAACCTCACATTGTCAACTGCAGTAAAACGCCAAAGAAGAAGTCTTCAAGTTCCATGAGATGCATGCATTGATTAATTTTGTTTTTTTTATTGGCTTTGTCTTGTTCAATAATTACATAATTATTTCAGTAGCATACATCCATCTTCACACATTCTGGGTGAATTTTGTTGGCGATAAGTGATATTTTCTCTTTCTCTTTTCTATTTTCTCATGGCCACTTCCAGGGTGCTTGTGGTTATCACTTTGCTATTAATGGCAAATCCTTTGCTGCCCTTTGTGACCACTTTCCCGAGTATTTGCCGAAGGTAATGCAAACTCTCAGTATACGGAGAAACTCATGCAAGTATTGACCAGTACAATGATTAAACTACATTATATTTTGGTTTAAACAAAGGTATTTGACTTATGTTGATACAATTTGATTTAAGGTTTTGATGCGAGCCACAGTATACGCACGCATGACCCCTGATCAGAAAACCCAGCTGGTGAAGGAGCTGCAGAAACTGAAGTTAGTACATACTGTGCATAATGAAGAATAATGTGTATATGCAGAGAAAACTTAAACACAATAAAACAGAATTTAGTATTATAAACACAGGTTAGTGCTCCAGCTGCCTGACTTTAAATAAGATTAACCAGGTTTGCTCCTCCTCGATCGCTGCAGCTACCGTGTGGGCATGTGTGGGGATGGAGCCAATGACTGTGGGGCTCTGAGAGCTGCTGACGCTGGGGTCTCTTTGTCTGAAGCCGAGGCTTCAATTGCTTCACCTTTCACCTCCAAAACGGAAAACATCAGCTGTGTGCCGCTGCTCATCAGGTGAGGAGGTTAAAAGAATGTGCTGTTAAAATGTAAACATCATCCTTGGAAACCAACAAAGCAATGGAACGTGTTTTCCCTTCTTGGGTCTACAGAGAGGGCCGATGTTCTCTGGTCACCTCCTTCAGTCTGTTCAGGTTCATGGCCCTGTACAGCCTCATTCAGTTCTGCTCCGTCCTCATCCTCAACACAGTGAGTAGCAGTGGACGTCATCACACCCTCACTGTCAGAGCAGCTGTGTCTCTTCAGGATTTAGGTGTCTGTCCATCCATCTTCTACCACTTTATCCTCCACATGAAGGTCGCAGGAAGCTGGAGCCAATCTCAGCTTGCATAGGGTGACACCCTGGATATTTTATCTTAAAATAAACCTTTGCAAAGGAGGGTTTCAGTGCCATCTGTTTGTCTTAACCCATTAAGTTAGGACGAGTTAGTTAATTTTATTGTAACTCCTCCACTCACTCCTCCCTGTGTCCTTCACATACCAAAAAGTCACACGATGGTGGTCTCTATAAAGCCCTTGCCTGAAGAACTCATAAATTATACTAAATCTAAGGCTATGAAAAACACTTAGGATTATACAAACTTGTGCTTATATAATATTCAATTTCTGCAAATCTTCTTTCAGCCTCCCCCTTTAGGGTTGTCTCAGCAGATTATCTGCCTCCTCCTTGTCCTGTGCCTCCTGTGCTACACTAACTGTCATCATGTTCTCCCTAAAAACATCCTTGAAACTTCTGGTCGTCCTCTTTTCCTCCTGACCGGCAGCTCCACCTTCAACATCCTTTGTCTAATATAATCACTATCTCTCCTCTGCATGTGACCAAACCATCTCAGCCTTGACTCTCTTACTTTATCTAATTGTCCCTCAAATATGCTTATTTATGCCAATTAACATTCCTAAATGTTATTCATTGGAGCTATTAAGGGCCCACATTTTGCTCAATAGTCCACAATAGTCAGTTTTCTTTGCTCTTCACAGTTTACTTTTTAAAGCAACATCTGGTTGAGGTAAATCTAATAATATCAGCAGTTGAAAGGACATTGAAATGACACTTGATGTGGAAAAAGGTTCTCCAGCTCTGTTCTCTATCATTCAAAACAACTTTATTCAACATAACTAACCTGTTAAATAAATGTTTTGTGTGTTTGGTGCAGCTTCTTTTCTTGTTTCTGCGGCTCAAAGGTCTCACCACGGAATGTGTCCTCTCGATGCGTTTGTCTAGATAAAGACGAGCTTGGGTGACCTGCAGTTCCTGTTCTTTGACATTTTCCTGGTGACTCTCCTGGCTGTCGTGATGGGAAAGGGAGGCCCCAGCGAGCAGCTGCATCCCCGCAGACCAGCAGCCAGCCTTCTGGCTCTGCCTGTCCTGGGCAGCCTCTTGATCCACACGTGCCTGATCATCCTGGGCCAGCTGGCTGCACTCTTCATCACCACCTCACAGGACTGGTCAGTAGCAAAAACAAAGCATTTTTATTCCCCATTAAAATGTCAGAAAGAACTGTTATATTTGGGTTATTTTTAGTCACCAAAGAACATCATCATCGCAAATGTAATGCCTTGCATTATTTCAGGTACAGTCCACTTAATTCGACAGTATTTGGAGTAGCCAATCTGCCCAATGCAGAGGACACCAGTGTGTTTGCCTTGTCTGGTTTCCAGTACATCCTCATGACTGTGGTGGTGACAAAGGGCTACCCTCACAAGAAACCTCTCTACTACAACGGTGAGTCATCTGTGATGTGCACAGAGGAGGTTCAGAGACATGATGATAAACTGGAGTATTTGTTATGGATTCAGGACTTCCCCCCCCCTTGTATTTTCAGTGACTTTCCTCTGTCTACTCATCCTCCTCTTCTCCCTGATGACATGGCTGGTGTTGTATCCTGGGCCTTTCGCATGTCGAATACTTAAGTTGTACAACATCTCTGATATGAACTACAAAATGTTGCTTGTCGCCGTGGCTGCTCTCAACTTCCTCGTGTGTTTTGTTGTCGAGGTGAGTGTGAATATGGAACTTAAATAGTCCGTTTGAAGACAAACCACAATCGCAATCAATTTCCATGAAACAAATCCGGTTTTGTCATAAATAACAACACCAACGCTTCTCCACAACGCTTTTCACACTGAATGCATTGGCATTCAGTGTGAAAAGTGTGTGTGTGACAACAGCAGCACTGATCTGTGTGTCTTTTGTTCACACCGTGCTTTTTACATGGGTTTTGCCTTTTGAAAATCATAAAACGTACTTTAAAATACTCTAAATGCCAGGACGTGTTTGTGACATGCTACAGATAGACCAGTGTGAAGCGGTCTCAATGTGGGTAAATACTGACCCGACGAGTTAATGCCCTCAGCTGCTTGTTCATGCACACTTCATTAGGTACGCAGGACCTGCTGTGGTCTTTGACGTGCTGTGCGTTCAAAAGTGGTTTTCTGTGTCCGTGGGTCGTGACGCGGTATTAATCGAGTTCCTGTTGACGTTCTGTCATTTTCAACCAGTCTGACCTCGGGCATTAACAAGGTATTTTTGCCCAGAGAACTGCTGCTTACTCGGTATTTTCTTTTCAGTTTTTCCCCAGAATTCCAGAAGTTTCTGAAATAGTCAGACCAGCCTGTCTGAGACCACAACCACTTAAATCATTTAGATCACCTTTCTTCTTCATTCTGATGCTCAGTTTGAACTTCAGCACATGTCGGCTTGACCATGTTTACATGTCTAAATGAGTTGCTGCCATGTGATTTGCTGAATAGAAGCGGTTGAATTTGTGTATCTAATAAAGTGACCGATGAGGGTTCATTGTCCAAGGCACAATCGTTTTTTCCATTTAATACATTTTCCAGAGTTCACTGCTTTACTTTTTTACACAAACTGAGTGACGGAACCATTTAAAAAAAAAAAAAGAAATGTGTTCACCCACAAACGTGCGTGTGTCTTAGAAAAATGTTTTAATATATATTTTACTGACTGGGGCTGTAAGAGTAACTGCTTTTTCTTCAAATGGGTGTCTCTTGTAAGCTTATCATTCTTTAGATGACACCAGTGAGGTGTATTCCTCCCTAATAACAGTGTTTCTGTGTTTTATTTTCATTCAGGTGCTGATAGACCTGGGAATACTGAACTGTTTCCGGTTGCTGCGCGGAAGACGTCAGTCCAAGAAAGAGTATAAACGCCTGCACGCCTCTCTGTCCGTCTCTCCATCATGGCCGCCCCTTGGTCAAACACTGCTCCCTTCAGATCACACAGTCATCCATTTGTCCTAGCAGAGACTCTCTCTTCCCTTTCTACTGGACAATTATCCGTCAACAGAGCCAGTCAATACTGCGGATGTCTGAGCTGCATCCACAACTTGACCAATAATGCATAGTCATGTTTACCCGCTTTAATAAAACTATTTTTATTTAAACTACTGTGTGTGCATCGTAAATTGATAAAGCTATAGTGTGACTAAGCATTCTCTTGGAGTAGCCAAATGTTGCATAAATACCGTATGTATTTACCCACGTTGCTTTGTGATATCTGACAATGAGATCTTAACTTGATATCATTTAATACAGTTTGAAATTTCTTCCTCATTCCCAGGATACTCTACATCAGATGTGTCAAACTGGTGGCCTGCAGGCCACATGGGGCCCACCCAGTCGATTACATATGGCCCATCACTTAATATCATGTCATGAATATCATGAAAACGTGGCTCCTCCTCCTTCAAACACAGCATGTGTGGCCAAAGCACGGCTGCCGGCGAGGTGAGAGAATATAAACAGAAAAATAAATATTTGCTTGCAATGTTTTTATAATAGTATGACAGAGTGTTGAAGCCAAAAAAATGTTTTAAATCTTTCGAAAATATAAGTAAAATCTCAAATGATCTACTGCAACCTGTGTCAAGACATGCAGAAAATTTGTGGAGTTACATTTTAATTGGGGCTTCACAAATAAAGAAATACTCGATATGTTTGTTAAATCAGCACCATGTTATCTTTAGCATCAGGACTTTGAAAATATTGTCGACTGTAGACTTTATTCTCATTACATGACTCTATTCTCGTAATATTACGACTTTTATTTAGTGAAATGACTTCTCATGACTTTTAGTATTACATTATTCTCAAGAGATTCTCAGTTTGGCCCTGATACTCCTTCGTATATATTCAGTTGTAATAATATTATTAAATGTATTACACTCAACATTGGAGTACATATATAAGCTTGTTGTGTATTTTGCATGTTTTTATTGTGAAGTAAAAAACATTCAATGTCTTAAACAAGCACTTTTATTCCTGAAATTGTGTGAAATATGAATATCTTTGAAATAATGATGCAACATTGTATTCTAATTTTAAGCTCATATTGACCGTCTTTTCTCTAGACCGGCTCCCTCTGGACCAGACCAGACACTCATTGGCTGAAATAAATGTAAGGACATTTTGGCAAATCATTTTTATTAAATCAGTATTTACAGGCAGTTTGTGTTCTCCCTCAGAGCTCAGCTAAACCCATCTGTCTCGTGCTAGATTTCCTGAACTAAAATCTCTTTACCAGTATAGTAACCTCTCCATCTTTAAGTAAACTGATAAAAATCAGCAACCGCAAAATTAACGATGTGACACAGGAGGCACAAACTGAATTTATCTATTAATAGAACTCTTCTAATGATGCGCCACTGAATATGGCTTCATTTGACATCTCTACCCCATTTAAACAAATAAATGTAAAAAAAAACCCAACATCTGTGGGACACAATGGGACAGCCAAGTTGCTACCTTTGTAGTTCACATCCAGCTGTGTCGACACTCTCCATGTCAGGACCATCAGCCACTCAACACGTGACTGGTGTTACAGTTTCATACTGTGACCATGTGACATTTAAGACAAAAAAAACCTCATTCATCAAAGGACATGACCATGGTTTCCATTACAATTCATTGTACACTCTGCATACATGTAGCACTGCATCTTAACAAAGTGTCAACCCCAAACTTAAATATGGACATTTGCTTTTTAAGCTGGAAAAATACAATCTTAGTTCATTTCATTCATTCAGTCTGGTTTGCTTGCACCTGAGTTGCTGTACTGAATGTCAGTGAAGGACATGATCAGATGGGCACACCGCTGACGAGGCGGAGATGCGGCAGAGCGACTTATGGAGCACGACAGTAAACTCATTCTCCCATTTCAGCCTTCAACACCTTTGAATGACATCTGATATAACCAATATGTTTCCAGGTTGATTTTAAAATGGGCTTTTGGTGCATTTCGATTAAAATACTGCTCTGATGTTGTTGCTGCCATGTCACACAAACAGGCAGAAAAGCGACTTAAAAATGGACCTTCAATCCACAATCTCCTTGTCTTTTTTTTTTTTTTTACATTGAAGTAGAAAGAATGAAGTGACAGTAAAAACCGTAAACATAAATTTTGTTGTTAGGTATATAATTTGACCCTTACCCTCCATTTCTTTTTAAAACAAACAACATTTTACATATTAGGGGTGCGCTGCTACTAGCTCAGTTGCTGAGCAATAATAATGAGTATAATAATAATAATAATAATATTCTGATACTGCAGATGATATGTGGATTAAAAATCTTTAACATCAAATACTGTTGGGACCATCAGGTTTTTGGTGGTGTGGAGTTTTACTGTGCAATGTTGATATCAGAGCATCCCTAAGAAATAAAACAAAAAAAAGAGCAAGCTATCAGCTGAAAAAATAAAAACATGAAAGATGTGACGTATGGTATTATTGCTGGGACGAAGCTGCTGCACAAGTACCAGCTCATCTCATTTTGCTAAGGCCCATCACTTCTCTCTCTCTGCCGTCCTTTACAAATGTCTTTACTTCTGCTTGTCGGAGGCGCTGGGTACTGCAGGAGGAGAGAGGGGTGAGGGATGTGTCTTAAAGGGATCATCACAGTGAGTCCAGAAGATGTCCATAATCACAGTGTCAAACAGACTTGGACTGGGGAGAGAAAAGAGCACATTTGACTTCCTCCTGGAGTTCCTCGCTCCGTCAGTTCCACACAACTGCTGATGGGAGGAGCTGAGCAGCAGGTTTCACTGCCCGTCTTGAGAAAATGGAACCGAGGGACGTTTAAAAATACAGTGCTGTCTCTCCTCTCTCCTCGATGGCTGGGTGGCCCCGAGGCCCACTTATCTGTGCTGTCGGAAGCCATGGGTGCCATCTGGACCGGCTGGCTGCCGGACAGTATGATTGGTTGATCGGGTGTCCTCTGACGGCAGTGTCGAATTATTGCGCCCCGGCCTGTCACAATGAGAGGAAACAGAAATAAATTGGAGACAGCAGCCTTTTTTTCTTGTTCTAGATGCCAGAAAAGGACCTGCTCACAAGGACTGTTGTCCTATTTCAGCAGCTTTCTTCAGTCCCACACATGCCTCCTCAACTGGATCTGTGTCGTTTGAGCACCTCTTTAATGGCCTGATTTTGTTTGTTAGCAAGTGCTGCCATTATCTGTATTAATTACGGATTACATAATGTTTTTTGTACTTTTTTCCCCCCACTTGAAACACACAGTAGTAAATTCTAAAGATCTCGTTTGGGTTTCCCTGTGCATCTGCACTTAATAGGCAGAGCACAGCAAATGGTGATGAGTGGTTGTGATCCATCAGTGACAAACAAACTAAAATGAAAATGTAAAAGACAACACACAAGCAGTGCTGAATATGTCCTTCCTCACTCTGATGTTTTCAGATATTCAAAATCAAAGACATAACTAGTGTATGACTAGTATTACTAGAGGGATCTTAAAACATTTTAGCTGAATATTACTTTAATAAAAAGGTAGTTCTTAACGTATAAAATACCTTACAGAACCCGTTCAGTCAGCATATTAAGCTGAGCATAAAACTGACCAGTCAGTGTGTGTGTGTAATATTACCTGTCAGTGCTGGGCTTTTCCTGAGGCGTCTCCTCTGGGCAGGCACTGCCCAGTATTCTCTTCCTGGCCTCAGCGTACTCTGCCTCACGCTGAGCCAGAGACTTGACCTGCGGTGTTGGCCTGTTCTGATTGGAGGGTGATCCCAGTGACCCATTACTCGTAGGTCGCTTCAAAATGCGTATCTGAGGTGGAGGCGCTGCTGGCAGAGAGTCGTCCTGTATCACCATGGTTGTCTTTAGTGGAGATCGTGAAGAACTATTGCTGGATTCCCTGAATGATAGAAAGAAAACAAAACACAGCTGAATGATTTGGGGAAAATAACAAATTGCAATTTTGACAGACATGTTTTTAATTTTTAAGTCTAGCTTCAGTTCAATATTTATTGTTTAACATGATGCAAAATTACAACTTCACATACCCTCACAATATTTACTGCTCTGTATTCTAATTCAAGGAGGGAAACTTCCATGGTATGAATTGCTTCTAACTTGTATGAATAGTTTTTATTTAATCAAAAAAAATCGCAGTCAGTATGACATATGTCCTAGATTGTGGTCTTTGTTATTTGCTAATTTTTATGGGTTTCAAATTGCAATTCCAATTTGAAAATAATTTACTACCCAGGCCTTGACAGTCCAAAAAATAAGTGAAAAGGCAAAGACAAGGAGGCCAATACATACAAGACGGAAAAGCAGCGCCAAGAATAGCATTGATGACACATACATGGC
Organism: Solea senegalensis; assembly: GCF_019176455.1. Classification (NCBI taxonomy): domain Eukaryota; kingdom Metazoa; phylum Chordata; class Actinopteri; order Pleuronectiformes; family Soleidae; genus Solea; species Solea senegalensis. The sequence continues at coordinate 18,769,058 of NC_058031.1, forward strand.
CAAAAGAACTTATGACATCAGGAAAAATGTGACACTTCCTGAATTATTAACATATGTTTTCTTCTTTAATGCAAGTTCCTTTACACAAGGAATGAGTAAATTCAACAACATGAATCCAATCAACTGCAGAGTGAACTGGAGAGACTATTTAAATGTACAAATCAACAAGAAAATTGTTTTTTTACCAGCAATGTGAAGAACTTATTTGTTTTGTGTTTGTGGAAAAAGCCTTACTTTTCTTTCTGGCTGATCCTTAGCTTCTCTTCTAACCGTTTTTCCATTTCCTGTTGAAAGTGGGAAAAAAACAGGTATGACTTCATGTAAACAAACAACTTTGGTCACAGTGATGATGAATGGGAAGAAAAGTGTTGCAGGTATTAAGCAAGTAGGAGAGTGGATGGAAAAGCAGGATTCGGTTACAAGCTATTTATAAATTTGCAGGACAGCTGCCAAGTCATAACAGACAGTGCTCAGCAAACCAACATTAGCTGGCAGATGTTGATACCAACAACTAAGGCTGCACCATTTCAAGAAAACATGTGATGTGCAAGAACAGTGTTGAATTTTGAAATCACAATGTGGGTGATAACTTGGAAAAGGGAAACACATGAACTCTATTCCATTAGTAACGTTTTACTTAAAAAATAAATAAATGCATAAGAATCGGAAAACAAGTTCACTTTTAAATCACTGTCAACATAATTTAAATCCAACTGCAATGTCTCTGCAAATGTCCAACCAATGTTCTAATACTCTAATCACCAATTTTTCAGTTTCTGAGTATATTACAGTATGAGAGGGATTTAAATTAAGTGTGCAAGGCTGGCACATTGAGAGAAATGATCAAATAACATAAAAAGAAACAATAGCAATCACCCGCTCAACTTCAGTAACAAGTTATTGAACACTAATGGTCTGTCTCTCCAATCTACAATTTTAGATGGATAGATAGTACTTTATTGATCCCAGACTGGGGAATTGTTAAGTTATAGCAGCAATAGACATCCGGTTTACAACATACTGTGCTCAAGGGTAGACAAGAATAAAAGGATGGAATAGAAATATGTACACAATTCTAAATATATAAAGATATGTATACAGTATAAATTCTGAAAATAAATATATGAAAATATAAACTGGATGCTGGTAAAAAATCTGAATGTATATAGGAGTAGTACAAAAACAGTAGTAGAGACTGGTATGTAAACATGGTTAAAGTGCAGAGTGACCAGTTCTATATCAGAGTTGAGTTATTGTACAGTGTGATGGATTGAGGCAGGAAAGACAATAATACTAATAATAATTATAATAACACACATGTAAGAGGTCATCACTTAGCAACATTGATCAAGTTTCTGCGAACAAAAATACATAATTTGTAACAAAGGACTGATTTATAAATAAGAGCACAATATCTGTATAGACAGATATTGGTTTATCGGCAAACACACCAGGATCTGCTGATATGACTAAGGACTACAACAGTAAGCTAAATCGGCTGCTACCTCATTGACTTCAATCCCAGCCCTCTCTACAACTATAATTTTTTTTACGTTTATTCATTTTGCTCAATGAAGAAAGGTTTTATCTACATCTGCTGCACAAGAGTAGGCAAAGTATTAAAGTTAGTTTCATTACAGAAGAGACTGAATGACCTCATGACTTGATGCAGTTGGGTGCAGAGAAAAACACACAGTATTTATTAGTTATCGGCCCAATCACTCTGGATATATCGGCAAAAAGTCCAATATCTTACATCCCAATAAATAACAACCTGTCAATACGGTGAGCCTCGCTTTAAAAGCAAAATCCATAGTAAGATATTGAGATAATATGTGGCTACTGGTTGAATGAGTGGTGACATCACGGCCAATGTATTCTCGCATCATGTTCTTAACGTCATCAGCTACAGAGATCGTGACGATATTTCACTCAAATGTTGTCATACCACGACTCGAACACATGGTCGAAAATAATGTCCAAATACCGCGTAACCGAACAGGAAACCACAAATTAAGTCAAGCATGCATGTATTAAGAAACTAACCATTTGCCGATAATGTCACATAGACAGAAAATATCTCACAGAGTTACTCTTCTTCACTTAACGAGATCAATGGTTTAAGCGATTCGCGGAGCCGCCAGTCGTCGTCCTTAAAATGTTTAATAAGAAACAAGTGCTTAAGTTAAAATTCTCTTAAAATAATAGTTATTACAGTTACACGTGGTCACACTCAACCGACTGGGATGAGAGCAGAATGAGAAAGACACGGTCGCCTTGTGTGAGTAGGTGAGAAATTTCGTGTTTAATCGACACATTTTCCACGTTAGCCGTGTAATCGACTAGCCGTGGCGTTAGCTAACGTCAACCTTAGCATTTCGATTAGCTACAACAGTGAGCTCACTTTCAGTTCATGTCGTATTTGTTTGTGAGCTAATGTGGGGTGAAATTAACGCACATTCGTGTGCTGTATTTTTAAAAAAAACCAACAACAACAAACACATCGTTTGGTTTGTTTGGTCAGTTCACGTCAACCCAGTTTCGTTCACTAGCCACATAATGTTAGCCTGCCAAGTTTCTTACAGCTAGCGTTAGCATTAGCCACATTGTTGGCCCATGGGAGTAGTAACGCGGAAAACCTTACGGGAACTTTTAAACCGACTATGTGGTCATTAAAAAACACGCAAGCGGATTAAAAAACATAGAAGTGAGTGTAAAGTCGCCCCTGAACTGTTTACCCCACTGTCAGCAGCTTCCTCCCAACTTTCGGCGACCTCCTCATCCATGTTTCATTTTGCTCAGACACGCTGTGGAGGAGGAAGAGAAGGAGGTGTCAGTCCTGGGCTGCTCCTACTCCAGACTCGTCTCTGCCGTCTGCGGTCCATGACGTCACACTGACGGATTCCCCCCATGGATGTATTATAAGAACTGAAGAGCGCACCGCCCCCTCTGCCTTGAAGACAATTTTGTCATGGTGGTCACTCGTGGAACTGCAACAAAAAATGCTCATGCGGCCCAAAAAGCAATTTATCAATAGTAAAAGAGACGCCTGTTAAATTGTCCACAGGATATCTCAAGACATGGACATGGGCATGTATAGATCTTTATATTCTATATTTTTAATTCATGTAGTTTTTTATTTGTATTTATGTTGTATTAGTTTTTTAGGGTATTTGTAAAACCTTCCTAAAGGCCATAAAAAAAACCCAGAACAATCCTATGTCCCAGAGTGACGTCACAGCTATGTTCTCTGACGTCAGAGAACCATATGATGTGAAAAGTATGAGAAATGTGAATAAATGAAGGCAATGAGGAGTTTTCTTTTAAATTTAAAAAAATATAACGATAATGCAGGTTTTAGTTATTTATTCGTCCCTCATAAGTGAAAGTATGTGGAGCCTCCACATCTTCCGCCGCCGACCAAAAACACATTATTTTCGACTCTACCTCAACTAAGACGACGACAACGACAAAAAAAAAAAACATTTACTTATACATCGCACTTATGACTAGCACTTTATAGTTTCTAGCTCTTGTTTGTACCCAAATGTTTAAATGCACTTATTGTAAGTCGCTTTGGATAAAAACGTCTGCTAAATGACATGTAATGTAATTATTAATTAATTCATTAGTTATAAAACTACTTTTAACACGTTGTTATTGTTCCTAATAATATGAGTCTGCAAGTTTTCTGGCCTTACTTATTATTATGATAACCATAACTTGTAATTATAACGATAAGTTAGCTTGTTAACCACCTATACAAATTTAAACCAAAAATACAAAGCATAGCAATGACACCAACATTCCTATTCATTGTTAATCATCATAAAAGTACTTGTCGTACTTTTATGATGATTAACAAAAAAATGTTGTCATTATTTTCTAAATACTGTTCCATAAAGTGCAGCTCTGGTGTTTCTGGGGCAATATGGGCTGAAATAAAACACAAGGCGCTCCCTGTAGTTGGAGATAAAAAGTAGTGGTTAATATTTAACAATCCAATGGCCCACTAAACTAAGTTTTATGATGAATTCTGAGAACCTGAGAATAACTCTCCTTCAAGGTTGTTGTGTCAGAATCTCAGTATTGCTTCATAGAGCAGCGATTAGTCTGTTCACCAAAATCACAGACCAAGAGTTGCAGATGTTAGAACCAGTCAGTCACTCATTAACTTTTAATAGGCTGCAAAATCAGCCAGCTGTGCACACGCTCTGGCCCTGCAGGCCAAAAACATGCAGGCTTTATCAAAACCTAAGCAAACTAAGGCTGTCTCAGTTTGCTGCGACATTCATCCATCATCATCATCGTCATCAGTGGATCAGCAGGCATCATTACACAGGCACATGTCAAACAAAAAAGACTCAACAACTTGTGGGAGAATTGTTGAATCTTTATTAATATAATATGGGAATGCAGATCAGTCCACTAATTAAACATACAATAGTCAGAGCTGCTAACCCTAACCTATTATCCACTAAGGTAAAAGAAAATGCCCAGAATGATCTTCAAGCCAATGACAGCAGCATTTTTGATGGAAGTCAAGTTTAACGCTCCAGTCTCGGACTCACACAGATGGGTCACAGGTGATATTTTTGAATCTTTATCAGTCTATTACTTCAGACTGGACATATCAAACATACAGTATTACAGTACCGTCTTTCTTCAACACGTCTGATTTACCTACTCAAAATAATATTAGGTGTTTCAGAAATTGCAGGGAGGAAAAAAGTCAGAAAAAGGTATAACTGTTTATCAAACACAAATTTACTCTTGTTGTGATTCACACAGTATATTTAATTGGGTCAGAGTTTGTCATCTTTAGGAAACAACGCTGTGAACCACATATTAACTATCTGTTGATGGTTGCAACCTTGCATTTTAATTCCACAAATTACAAAAATAAACATTTACATTACTTTCAGATTTACTTACACAATTGAACGTATTTTTTGAATGAAATTGTCCTCCAACATAAAACCGCCTCATTGATAGCATGGTCTGTTCTAACGTGTGGTCAATCCAGAATGGCTGCACACTTCTGTTCCTTGGTTTGGCTCCTCCATCACTTCAGCACCTGTGAACATAGTATCCTGTCACGTACCCAATGATGTAGATGGAAACCAGTGCAGCCAGAGCACCTGCTGTCTTCACTGCTACTCCAGTGCTGCCAACACACACTCTGTTGTAGAGTCTGTGAATGTAATGAGTAGTTAAACTTTAGTTTGTCCATAAATTCTTCTCAACTTGTACTGTAATATAAAATCACTTTCATCCTGACATGTCCCAGTATCTGGGTTTATCTCACACACATCTGTTAATTTTACAACTGTGCCCAATATTATCTGTCTATAATAGCTTCATGTTCAGTCTTTTGGTTCAGGCGTCACAATGTCTCACCTCATCGTGGCAGGCTGCGATGCCTCTACGTCCATGTTAATGTTCTCCTCATTCCAGCGATCGTACTGCACTCCGCTTGTGTTGCTGGAGTCCATGAGAGAAGTCCTTCCTCAGCGATTTATCTGTTCTCTCACTGCTTCACTGCTAAGCCTGGACTCACACACTCAGAGCTCTGACACAGTGACAACAAAGTTGTTAGTGTTCATCAAAGTGTCCACAACTCAGAGAATTCAGATGAAATGAGATTAAAGTGTACTCACCTAATGTCTGAAACAGTCAACACTCTGTCGATAAAGCTCTGGGTTTCAGCATATTTAAAGGCACGACTGACACTGAGAGAACCATTCCTCCTGCTTAGTATGAGACCTTGGGCATAGTTCATGTGTTCACTTAAGGGCATCCTGTCATAAAGTCATGGGTTGTATTTCAACTGTTGTCTTTCACCTCCGTATATGACTCACACTTGGTCATAAAAAGCAATTTAAAGTCTGAGTGCTGAGCTTACACTCCAGTTTCATCACATTCTGCGCAGAAAGTGGAATGTAATGTGAAAACAATGCTCAGTTTTATACACTTTTAATCCATCTGACAAAGAAAGGGTGATTTGGTCAAAATGTAAATAAAATGGAACAATGTTGTTTGCATCCTAATTAAGAGAAATAGCCAGCGCAAGTGGAATTAAAAGCCTAAGCAAATGAGTAGGTATTGTGCAAAGACAAAGGTGCAATAGATTTAACTGAAATGATTTTAATTTGGCAGAAATGGAAGATGAAATACTTTTACTTATTGTTTTATTATTATTTTATTGTATGAATTGCTTCATAGTGTATATCAGGAGCCGGATCAGCTCTACCAATTTTTTTGCAATAGCCCACGATGGACAAAGAAAATGTCTTTTGAGTTTTGATACTAATTGAAGGCTATATACATTATTTAACACACTTGGAATGGAAAGAAATTCAGCTGCAATATGCAACTTCACCGGTAATTTTGACTAATTTCTTAATTTTAAGTTATGCTGTGGTGTTTCTGGGGCAGTGAGCTGAGATTTCAAGGAAATGAAGCACAATTAGCCTCCTGTAGTTGGTGCAGTATCTGTGAAGATACTCAGTTGGTGGTCTGAAACAAAAATGCAACAATTAAACTGCAACCAAACTGTTATATGATGAATATTGGGAACCTGAGAGTAACTGTACTTCCGCAGAGGCTCCAAGGCTATTGTAACACAATCCAACAATCTCAGCCTCTCACTCATCCTTTTAACTGTAAATATTCTTTTTACACCAGTGCTGGATGATGAGCCTTCCAGTGCTGAGGGCACTGATATAATAACAATATTTGAGAAAGTATTTATTTTACGCGGACGATTTACAAACGTGACCTGGGACTACTTCAACTACTACTACAGATTGAACTGTATTGAAGAACTTTGAACTGCGGACATAAACCTGTTCCTCCTGTAGAGGGCAATGTTGCTCCTCTCACTGTACAGCCTGACGGAAATTATTATTAGAAGAAGAAGATTGGTGTCACCGCGTAAACATTTCCGGTGTGCCAAAATACCGCTCCGCGTATTTCAGGTTTGTTTAAGCGTTTCTCGTGTGCTGTGAATAACCTCATGTTTTACTCTAACTAAGCTTTCAATGTGAGTAACAAATACGTTTATGAATTGTATATTTCATATTACAGACAGTGATACTAATATCTAGTTTTAAAGCCATGTCGTTAGCCGCGGAAGTTATTTGGCGTCCATACGTGTGTTAGCTAGCTACCTCTGGGTAGCTAATGTGCTAGCATCACGCTGTACTTACGACACTTCGCTTACCTCGTTACATTCAAACCTTTTATTTTTTTATGTCATGTTTATATAACGTATGTATTGTGTATTTTTTAGTTGTGTAGATTATCTATCTATATATGTTATGTCTCATTTGTGTATATGCAACTTGGACCACAGATATTTACTGCTTAATAAATTACATTATTAATATGCATGTTGTTCTTAGAAACATATGTTTTTGCTGCAGACTCACTTTGGCGTTTTAATGTTTCATTTTTGTTTTATACAATATTTTTATTTAAAATACATTGTGGCACTGCAATGCAGTCACAAAATGCGAGTATAGAGAAAGACGTGTCATTTAATAATTCTGTTATTTTAGTCATTTGTTATTGTTAAACTGTTTCACTTTACTTTAACTTTTATCAGACCAAGAAAAAATCCTATTTTTGAATGTTGTCATTGGCATTAACCACAGAAAAAAACCCTGGTTGATCTGTCATTTACATGGACTCTGTCATCATGATTGAGATAAAATTGAGCTGAGACATTAGATAATAGACACTCTTTGTGTGTGTGTCTGTGTGTGTGTGGACCAGGCAGCGCAGAGTGGAAGCCGATGGGGGACGAAAAGGAGACCTGGAAAGTAAAAACTCTTGACGAAATCCTGCTTGAGAAGAAACGCAGACGAGAATTAGAAGAGCGATCAGATCCCAAGCGCCAGAAAGATGTAAAGTATTTCAAACTTAAAAGTAGGATGCATCTTTATATTAAGACATATTTTGGTGTTTTGTTAGAAAATTTAGGCTGCAAATATCTTAGTACTTGTCAAATGCCCTGGCAATTTGGGATGATTTCCCCAATCATCTTCCAAGGGCATGTTAATGATTTCGCTCTCATTTTTGCTCTCTTTGTCTTGCACAGTTCACGCAGGGCCTTGTTCCACAGGCGGATGATCGGGAATCCAAACGAGACACTCCGGAGGAAGGAGAACTACGAGATCAAAGAATGGAAATAACAATTCGTAATTCCCCATACACACGGGAAGACTCAACAGAGGACAGGTACTTTTATTTTTTGGTGTATGCAACAATGTTTCCGTTGTCTTAACTTAAAAGGGTGTTACGTAATAGTTTAAAAATATATTTAACCCAGTGCCACTGGTTGTTAAGAGTGTTTTCTTTACATTTACACAGAGGTGAGGAGGATGAATCACTAGCAATCAAGCCTCCACAGCAGATGGCCAGGAAAGACAAATCTCACCACAGAAAGGAAGAGAAGAGAAAAGATAAAAGACGTCATCGCAGTCACTCTGGTGAAGGAGGTATGAAAGAAATGTCTAATCCAAATATGTGTTTCACAGTGGAATAAAACAAGCATGGAATACAGTAGTTTCTGCAAGTGTCGCTGTTCATATGGTCTGTACTTTTACAGCAGTGAAAAATGTGCGACCCAAAGACAAAGAAAAAGAGCGAGAGAGTGATCGCAGGAAACGTCAGTGGGAAGAAGACAAAGCCCGGCGAGACTGGGAAAGGCAGAAACGGAGGGAAGAGGCCAGAGCTCATTCACGAAGAGAGAGGTGAGTGTTTTTCAACGAAGATGCAACTAAAAATACAACAAACCTTGACAAAACTGGAAATGAAGCTGTCTGAGCAGACCTCATGTTAATTCTCTTGTTTTTTTTCCTTTTTTTTAAATAGTGTGTTTGTGGTTACCCCCCACAGAGAACGTCTGGAGCAGGCAGAGCGCCAGCGTGAGCGAGATCGAAAACTGCGTGAACAGCAAAAAGAGCAACGGGAGCTCAAGGATCGGGAGAGGAGGGTCGAAGAGCGACGCAAAGAAAGGGGTGCTCGGCGAGAAGGTCAGTGGACACTTGCTGGCAAAGAGTATATTTCTTTGTCAATGTTTGTTCTGAACATTAATGTCAAGGCTGCAGTATCAAACCACTTTTTAAAACAAACATGTACAGAAGCAATGCTTTCACCTTACTGTACACAAACACAGAGCTGGGTTAGCTACTTTCGTGCTCTCTCTTTTTCTATGAGCAGTGCCTGGAGCCTTACAGCAGGTCTGCTCTTCTTTTATACTTATAATAAAGTGGCCTAAACACGCCTAAAAATCCTGAACAGAAGATTGGAGATTAATTGTTTTCAGTCCATCCATCTGTCTTCTACCACCTTATCCTCCCCATGAGGGTTGCGGGGTGCGCTGTGCCAATCTCAGCTGACAGAGGGTGATGGGTGGGGTACATCCTGAACAGTTCACTGTTTTCAGTCCTCACTCCATAATTCTTAACTCCACAGTTGTAATGTTTGCTTTTGGCTCGAAGTTTGGCTAAACACATCCAGAGCATCCAGGGTTGTTGTCGTCCAATCGCCAGAAGGGATGTGATAGGGAAGTGAAACATGAATATTAAGAGACCTTCCATTCCACAGTTCCATCTCACCACCGGATGCTACCAGACGAGTATGGTGGTAAGACAAAACAAAGTCACCACAGTCGCAGTCCTACTCGTGATCCCAGAGACCGATCTGAACATGGTGAACAGAGGAAAAGTGCAAGTGAGTTTAACATTTCTGTTTTTTTTACTGTATTTCTTAACAGTATCCTGTCATTGTTTAATGGTATGACTCCCTAAGAGATAATGCACATTTCAACATAGCTCACACAATATTTTGTCTACAGCATTAAAGGAGGAGAAACCCGACCTCAAAGACCTGCTCGCGGATCTCCAGGACATCAGTGACAATGAAAGGAAGACCAGCACAGCAGAATCCTCCATGGGTAATAACATAATCTAACCTACATTTTCAGCAACCTGCTGACAGCACTAACAACGGGCAATTAGCATGGTACACCTGTTTTATAGTATAGTATATGTAATACTAGATGTATAGTTACTGTAGTGTTAATGGATTAACATCTTTGCATTGACTCTCATCTACCAAAACCAATAACAAGCAATCAATGTCTGTTTTGAAAGTTTTGAGTAAAGTTTCTATTCTTGTCTAGCGTCAGGGTCAGGCTCTGAAGAAGATGATGATGAAGATGAAGAGGAGTCCAGCAGCCAGAGTGAAGGTGGACAGGAGGAAGGAGAAGAGGAGGAGGAAGAGGAGGAGGAGGAGTCTGTCTCAGGCTCAGGAAGGTCTGAGCAAAGTGCAGGTAAAACTGTTTAAAACTACAAAACTATGTCACTGTGACAGGTTCAGCTTTACAGTAGAGCTGCAACTAGCGATTATTTACATAATCGATTAATCTATCGATTATTTTCTCGATTAATCGTTTGGTCCACAAAATCAGAAGTCAGAAAACCTTAAAAAATGTTGATTGGTGTTTGTCAAACCTGGAAATGATGATGTTCTCTAATGTCCTGTTTTGTCCACAAACCATTGATTAACATTTAATGATTTCTTTGTTATCCAGAGCAAAGAAATTAAGAAAATATTCACATTTAAGAAGCTTAAACTATTGGAAATCTTGTTTTAATCATAGCCATAATCATAATTATCGAAATAGTTGTCAACTAATTTAGTAATCAATTAATAATTGATTAATTAAGTAATTATTTCAGCTCTGCTTTAGTGTCACAGGTTAACACACTGGTTTCTTCCTTTTCAGAGGATGTAAGTGAAGATGAGCATTCAGATGAAGACTTTGAAGACGAGAGGGAAAATGGAAATCACATTCCAGCAGGTGGGTGTACCACTGATTAGAGAAGTAATCTTTCTGAGACTGAAACCAAAATTCTGTATCATGATCAGAGACTGTATATAAAACTGGACACAGTCTTCCAGTTTGAGAAGACTAGTGAAGCCCCTGAAGTTGGACAGAAGGAGCAGTTACCCACTAGAGGGCGACTCTTCTGGTTGCAAAAAGTAGTCTGTTTGACTGGAAGTCTATGAGAAAATTAACCTACTTCTGACATAACTTCAGTAAACATTTTCCTAGGGAATTAACTACTACTTCTGTGGCTTTAACGCTAGCACAAGATTTTGTAAATTATGTTCCTATTAAGAGGATAATAGATTATACAAAACAATGAATGATGATATACTAACTTAGTTGTAGAATTAGCCTGTTGATTTCTTATTACTGCTCCTGTAATTAATGTTTCTTTTTAAATGTATCACTGTAACACACGTAACACACATGCATATTGAAATGATAATTCTATTTGTATTTAGGCTGGGTTCTGTAACTTCTACATATTTCACTTAACTCTCACTTGTACATGTACAAGTGGATGTGTTTTGGCCAAAAAGTGATTGAAGGACCATGCCTGCGGAGAGGGCTGGACTTGTTGACTTAGCTCAAAATGGATAATTAAGTCAGTGTGATTTTATTTTTGGAGCACATACTCAGAAATCACAACTGGCCTCATAGGGCTTAACAAAGTGGAACATTGTCAGTCTTTAAACAGTGTAAGGGGGAAACCTTAGGGTGAGTCACAAGTAAAGATCCCTCTCCTATGACGCATGTAACAGTAAACATCAGTGTATAAACATAGATATTCAGAGTTTCCATTCAGAGATATTTTACAAACTGCATCATATCCATTTAAATGCCACTAAACAATCCATGTTAAATTGTTGAGGCTCTGATGAGTTACATTTACCAGTGCCAAACTAACTTCCACCTTTTGCCCCTGCAGTGCCAGAGTCCCGCTTTGACCATGATTCGGAAGAGGATGGGGAAGATATGGAGGAAGAGGATGAGGATGAAGCAGGAGAAGCTGACCCCACTCCTCAGTCTCAGGCCCACACACCCTCCCCGACTCCTGAAGAGAACTACATCCCTGACTCCCCACCTATTTCACCTGTGGAGCTGAAGAAGGAGTTGCCCAAATATCTGCCAGCTTTACAGGTCAGTCCCATTTTTAAATTTGTATGAGAATTAAAAATCTTAAAAATGAAGTGAAGTAAAAGTTCTTATGCTTATTAACTAATTCATGTGGTAGTTTGTGTTACATTCGTAGACCTTACATATATACACAAGTCCTCCAGTTGCAAAACAACAAAAGTTGTTTTGGTAACCAGGGGAGTCACCCCCTGGTGGCTCCTTGCAATTTCCATAATAATTTATTGGCTTCACTTTCCAAACTAGAAGACATCCATTTTTATATACAATCTGTAGTAGTTGTTGATGCATTTCAGGGTTGTCGCAGTGTTGAAGAATTCCAGTGTCTGAACCGAATAGAGGAGGGAACGTATGGTGTTGTGTACAGAGCCAAAGACAAAAAGACTGGTAAGACATTAAACAAATAGATTTGGTTGATCAGAGTGATTACAGGTGTTTGGCTGATGAAACAATAAATGTGGTTTCATGTTTGCAGATGAGATTGTGGCACTGAAAAGGCTAAAGATGGAGAAAGAGAAGGAGGGCTTTCCCATCACCTCTTTAAGAGAAATCAATACGATTCTGAAAGCTCAACACCCAAACATCGTCACAGTAAGGGTGAGGAAACCTATTGATTACTAAGGTGTTCATCTGTGTTTTTCCAGCAACATTCACATCTCTTCTCCTCTTCCTTCTCTATATTAGGAAATTGTTGTTGGCAGCAATATGGACAAGATCTACATTGTGATGAACTATGTAGAACATGACCTGAAAAGCCTGATGGAAACCATGAAGCAGCCCTTCCTGCCAGGTGATTGATGTTGGACATCAGCGAAATGGACATTTGGACATCTTTTTATTTTATTTAAATGTCTTACTGGATTTTTATTTACATTTAACTTTGTTTGTGAAGGTCACACAGAATCTCTGTTAAAGCCTGATGCTTCTCTTCCAGGTGAAGTAAAGACTCTGATGATTCAGCTGCTTCGTGGAGTCAGACATCTCCACGATAACTGGATCCTGCACCGGGATCTGAAGACGTCTAATCTGCTGCTGAGCCACAAGGGCATCCTCAAGGTATGCTGGGACTGTTTAGTTTGATTTTGCATGTTGTTACATCAGCAACAGGTTCTTGTCCTGGAAGAATCAAGTTCTAGAATAGTTCTGTAAGTAGTTAGGTAGTAGGTTCACTGCTTCTCTTTTTTTCCAGTTCACTCGAGAGATGTAACCATGAAAATATATATTGAAAAAAGGGGGCAGAAAAAAAGGATTTTCTTTCTTTAGTTTAGTGTAATAAACAAACTCAGTGACTTTCATTTAATTCGTCTTTGGATGATGCACAAATTTCCCACAAGCTAGCAACACCACAGCACACTTGCACAAACAGTACATGATTACTAAAAGTCAGTTAGACCGTGAACATCTGGCAGAATGTATGACAGACTCGGTCACTATATAAATAAACTAGGTTTTGCACGTTTGCCACTGTATGTTTTTTGCAAGATGATGACAGTAGCAAACACAAATCACACAAGAACAACTTAAAATTAGAGATGACATTACTGTGTGGTGCTGCAGCGGGGCTGTGTGAGAGTCTTAGTCCACCATTCGATCTGTTGTTTCACGATGATCTAATGACTATATTTCTCAATCTCTTAATTAAAATACAGCCATACAATTCAGGAAATGTGTGTGCAGTATTAAAGTAGAATTATTTCAGGAAAAACATTAGGGTAAAGTGGTATTTATTGTGACCTGCCTTTTACACTTGAAGAATAGCAGGGCCTTGGCTCTCTTAAACCTGGAGTGGAACCCTAATTAACCTGTGTTTGTCCAACTATTTCATTGCCAAAATGGCAGCTGTTTAAAGGTCTATTACACTAAAGCCATTTTTCCACCTCTGATCCCAGCTCGCCTCGACACCACACGGTTTAGGTTGGTACCTACTTGGTAAATGGGTGGAGTCATCACTGCACGGCTGCGTGAAACTGCCGTGACTTTGTTTTACACGTGACACACAAACGTGTAACGAGTAAAGCAGTTGTTTTCAGTGTACTGAATCATTAACATTGGTTAATTGAAAATATTTGTTCAGTACTTCTTCCATGTCCGGAGCACAGACTCTGGCTAACACAGTCACTGGACTGAAATACAGTGGCAGGGTTTGCGATGCCAGCTGCGATCAATAGTGCTGTTGCTAAATATCCTGTCTGTTAAATATTGAGATTTTAGACATTTCCGTGGTAATAGTTAGATAAACCCACGTTTTTGGGTTGTTGTCTTTTTAACTGATCTACAGTTCGGCATTGTTTGGCTTGATTCTCGAGTCTGGCGACGTCACGCGCTGTGAAAAAAGTACCTGGTACCAGGTACTATGCTAGTGGAAACGCAACTCAAGCGTGCTGTGGTGAGGTGAGGCAAGCCAGTGAAAAGACGCCATAAGTTCATTGTAGACATGCTTGAGCATTACATACACATGTTGTAGTAGAGTAGAGTTTAACTCATTGGAAGCTTGTTGATATATATGACCAACTTTTAGGCACATCATTCCATTCAAAATGCCAAAGATAACAATAATTGACTGACATAAAATGATACATTTGTGTCAGCCAGGCAAACAACAAAGTTAGTGGTGGCCCAAGACTTTATACACAGTACTGTATGTGAATATGGTAATTTGGTTTCCTATGAAAGATCAGAGCTTTACAAAATATACAATTGTTACCTTTGTGTATCCTACAGTATTGATATTTTTTCCTTTTGTTGTTGTAAAGGTTGTGTTTTTTCTTTTGTGTTGCAGATTGGAGACTTTGGTTTGGCGCGGGAGTATGGTTCCCCACTGAAGCCCTACACTCCCATAGTGGTGACCCTGTGGTATCGCTCACCTGAGCTGCTGCTTGGGGCCAAGGTGAGAAGTCAACTTCACACTACCTTCCCACATCGCACAAGTGGATGAAATGCACCTAGTTTAATCTGTTACATAGAATGGATTAAACTAAGTGCTTTAATAGATGTTTTTACATCATATTGTTTGACCTAAAGATACAAAATATTGTAAAACACAGTTTGAGTTTGATTTATATAACCAACCAGTAGTCTGTCACAAGACAAACTTAACTGAAGACCCTTGCCAGGAAGTATGACTACTTTGTTTCTGCGGACTGCCACTGTGTTTGTTCTTCTCTCCGCAGGAGTACTCCACAGCTGTGGACATGTGGTCAGTGGGCTGCATATTTGGCGAGCTCCTAACCCAGAAACCACTTTTCCCCGGAAAGTCTGAGATTGACCAAATTAATAAGATTTTCAAGGTAAATGTTGTGTTTTTCCCTCATGCAATATAAAGTACATTTTCAACATAAAGGATAAAGCTTCTTAGTTGACTGCATGTAATTTGTTGTTTGTCAGCCTGCAGTTCTGCAGTATGCTGCAGTGTGGTGCTATTGTTCAATGTCAGCTCAGCTGATGAAGCTGTAGAGGCTGACTGAGAGGCTGTATTTATCTGAAAATAATCTGCATAAAGCATGCCAGCTATGTCTGGACTGATGTATCTTCATCCTCCCATCCTCCTCCTCCTCCAGTCCCCACACAGAGATAGTTAAAAGTACTAGAATGCACTGGTCTATTGCCTTGTCTGTGGTCGATTTACCCCTCTGCCAAATATCTCAGATTCTCCTGTCCTTGCACTCATGTCCAACATTTCTCTGTCAACTTTAGGATCTGGGGTCACCCAGTGAGAAGATCTGGCCTGGCTACAACGAACTGCCAGCTTTGAAGAAGATGACTTTCACAGAATATCCATACAACAACCTGCGAAAGCGATTTGGAGCGCTGCTCTCAGACCAGGGCTTTGACCTCATGAACAAGTAGGATTTCTAAAGGCTGTCTATTCCATGCAAAACTTTTCATGTCACATACTGCATTTTTGCAGTAGGTAGGTGCTGCCACATTAAAAGGGCCAGTGTATACGAATTAAGCCTTGTCCACACTAAAATTACCTGGTATTGTATACTCAAGATTTTTTAACCAGGGTGGACCTGCTAAACACAGGTGATTAACACCTTTGATCTGCTCTGTGGTGTTTTTTCACTGTTCAGCAGGCAAAGAAGAAATTGGTGTGGTCACCTGGGTCTTGCATTTCCACTAATGCCAATCAGAGATAAAGCCAATAAAATCCCACCTGCATTGCACAGTCATTTGATGTAGAAGTGAGTGCCAATTCAACACATTGTCATTGGTCAAAAACCCATTTAAACTCTTTAGTTCACCTCGCCCTTTCCCAAGCGAGTCAGGGAACTACGGTGGCATTTACACATCACAAACAGCATTGATATTTTTCCTTTGTGACTTCTCTTGTACACATTTACTTCAAAACCTGAAACAGAAGCTCTGTTCGGTTTGTTATAGAAACATGGCAGCCTGTGTAAAGCAAGAATGTTGTTTAAAGTAATAAAACCAATAAACCGTCTTATATGCTACACACTGGACCTTTAAAGCTATCTATTTTAATAGAAGATAAAAGGCAGGTTAATTTGAAGTCTCCCTGCTGTTTATAAAAGATCTCTAAGTGTTGAAAATGTCCCATTTTGCCTGCTTTTCATGTATTTGGTTGTATCAACCTCAAATATCAGTACTTTGGATCAATACAGTGCTGCTCTGTCAGATTCTGTTGCTCCTTTCAGAGCTTCATATTTAGTCAATCCATTTCTGGCAAGCTGACTTAAAACATGACAACGGCAGTGGACTGGTAATTCATCAGCATACCTCAGCAGCAGTCATGTTCCATCCTCCTGTTCTGTTTTCTCCCACACATGCATGCACACTCACCATGGTGATGCTCCACTCTACAAGAAAATGTTTTCGAAAAACACACCGTAAACACAGAAAATAATCTCACACAGACAGTGATAGGTTCATAATTCTTTCTTGCACATTCCACAGATCAGCATTGTTCAGTTACTACAAAGAGCAGAGATGCATTTTCTCCACTCTCCTCTCTCAAATCCTCAGCCACCCACAGACACTTTTGCCTACACCTACAAATGACAAAACCACACCACTGGCTCTCCTCACAGCTGCAGAGGATGGTAACAACATGGCCACTGTGTTGCCAGAGGATCACAGTTCAGTGGAAGTTTGGCACCTTGTCACCGCTGCTGAAACCTTCCAGCTGCCAGGAGACTCATAAAGTATTTACTCAGGGGCAGATTCAGACTGCAGGAGGTCAACACCTTAGACTCACTGTGTAAAACTTCAGAACAGTATGGTAAAGGTTTGGAGATTTCCATGCTCTGGCCACAGGACACCTTTTAAAGTGGCACCTGGTGAGGTTTTCTGCTGCTGTTGTGGGTTTAGTGATGGTCGTTCTGCATAGCTTGGTTGTAATGAGTGATTATTTGAGTTACTGTAGCATTTGTATAAACAAGTCTGAGCACTCTCCACCAAAAAGACATTTTCATTCACAGAACTGGATATTTTTTCTTTTTTGGACCATTCTCTGTCAACTCTAGAAATGGCTGTAAATGAAAATCAATGCAAGTACATTTTCTGACTAGGAAGCTGTGAATCTACAACTTCAGGCTACAATGCTAATTAACTTAAAAATATTTAGCTTATTTTACATGCATTTATTATGATGTGTAAGTTTTCTCTGGAGGATGAGGAGGAAAATTGTTAGTAAATCAGTAAGTTGAAGGAGTCGTAATGCTGCAGGTCTGGAATAATGTCCACTCTGGCTGTTTCCATACTCGTGCAAAGCACCCAGGGGTATTGTAAGGATCAGATATATTCAGTCTGTTCTGTGATACGTTGCTGAATCTCTGGATTTAAAGTGTGCAGTGATCTCTTCAAGCTTGAAAACAGCACTGGTGCCGTTATTTTTTCAGAAGCTTGACCAAACTGTTCAAAATTCAAAGTTGTCTTTGTTACCCATGAGGGGAAAATTGAAGCACAGTCAGCGGCAACCAAAAATAAATAAAAATAGACAAGATGTCATGAGTCGCGTGACTTGCTTGACTATAAACTTGCTTGAGTTTTTGTGAGGTCTACTGTTACCCAAACATGTAAATGAGGGCAAGTCGAGACAAGAAATCTCAGATACTACAATTGAATTTATCTGGCCATGTACGCGCAGGCAGTAATGCTTTGCACGGACACAGAAGGCGTACCTAATATAGTGGCCAGTCAGTGTAGGTTTGTAGGTAGATATAACAGCTGTTAAGGAATATCACACCTGTCTGTGTCCAGTAGTGTTTGAATGTTGAGGCGCAAACTCACAGGCACAGGAAGCACATGCACATTCTTTGACTTTGAAAGCAAACAGTCATTTAGACACAAGTGGAGGATTATCTCCTTCAAATGCCTGCGTTGGTCCCCACTGGCACAGGAAGACGAGCCCTCCCACAATGAACAAACATTATGAGCCGCCTGTGTTTCTTGAATGAAATGTCTCTTAGGTGTGTTAGCATCTTTACATGAACTCTGCCACTGTTTTCCAGATTCCTTACTTACTGCCCCAGTAAGAGGATTGTGGCCGATGAGGCACTAAAGCACGAGTACTTCAGAGAGACGCCACTGCCCATCGACACGTCGGTGTTCCCCACCTGGCCGGCCAAGAGTGAGCAGCAGAGGGTGAAGAGAGGCACCAGTCCTCGTCCACCCGAGGGAGGCCTGGGCTATAGTCACCTGGTAAGAACATTAGGCTCCACTTTCTCCATTACATACAGCTACCAGGCTTTCAGCACGCTGTCTGTGTTAAATAGATTACTGACCTACAGGCTTCTGCTTTGTGTCCGCGTATTTCCTCCTTGTGTTTTCCATGATGAGCACCTTTTAGATCTTAATGTTTTCAACAGTGGTCTAAACCCCCCCCCAAAAGTTTTTTTTTTTTCTGCTGATGCTGATATTTTTTCAGTGAAAGCTTCAGGTGATGATTTTCTGTTACTGAGAAATTAGACAATTTCATGCCACAGTGTTCATTCTTTATGTCCGTTTTTATTCTTGTCATGGTCGAGAGGCTTGTGCAACTGATTATGTGACGTCAGCACTCCAAGCCAAGATTGGATAAATAAATAAATAAATATTAAATAAACATGTTCATGCGTATGTGAGGGGTACATTCAAGTCTCGTTAGGGTCTGTTAAGGGTTTTCCAAGAATAACCAGACGAGTATTTATCATCTGTACAATAAATAATTAAGCGATGACACTGGTGTCAAAAATTTGATAAAACTGGATATTGACTGCAGGTTAATTTTTTTTTTTTTAACCCACTGTCTCTCCAGGGTGATGATGACCTAAAAGACACAGGCTTTCACCTGACAACCAGCAACCAGGGAGCATCTGCGGTTGGTCCAGGATTCAGCCTCAAATTCTGAGCATGAAACTGCAGGACACTTGGCTGTTGAACTGAGACAGAGGGAGCAAAGAGTTCTGGAACATTTAAGTCGATGGAGTCACAGGTTTATACCTGCAAACCAGATAAATATCTGAACTACTGCAACTGTTACCAAACAGTCAGGACTGTTTCACAGAAAGACTGGTGGCTCAAACATTGAATTCTCAGATGTTTTATTCCCCCCTCGGATCTTTTGCTTGTGCTCTGTGCTTTTAAGTCATTTATTTTCAATATATGGTATTTTTAGCTCTTGAAGAGGAGACAATAAATCTGTAGTTGTAGTTGTTATGTTTGACATGTTTTATTTCACCCTATATTTTTTTTAGAGAGAAGACCAGATTTTCTAAATGGACGGTATTTCCTTGCTACTGTATAATGATGCAGCATTGGCTGTGTTTTCCATCCTGCATATTGTTAGGGCTTAACTGGGGGCTGGTAGTTCTCTTGACAGGGGGATGGATGATGTTTTAGTTAGAAATAAAGATTGAAACTTTGTTTCGTCTGCCATTTTCCCTGTATTTATAAACTCTACAAGCTATGTAAACACAACCACACACTGCCCCAGGAGAGAAAGAAAAATCAAGGGAAGTTGAGACGAAAAAAAAAATCTAGCCTTGAACCCAATTGGGTAGTCGCTGTCCAAAAGTGATGTCATGATTTGCTCTGCACACTTTGTCTCAGTACTTTGTTCTTTCAGAGACAGAGGCCCAGACATTGCTCTGCTGTCTTTGTTTTTAAATGGCTCTGCAGTTTCTCTATTAACCCAATAAATTCTTTGATTTTTCAGCCGAAGAAAAATAAACCAGTACAGTGTCGTCGCCTGCAAGACCTGCTGGCTGCTTTCATTGGAATACGTGCATGAAAATACCCCCCTCTCGGGACTTCTAGGGCCACTGTTGAATGGAAATGTTCATTAATCAGTTTTATCTATCCCCTGACCCCACCGGAGCCCTTCTGCAGATTATTACACCTGATGTGTTGAATAAGCTTGGAAGGAGAGCTGCTGGTGGAGCTGACTGCTCAGTCTCTGGAGACAAACTGCTGGCTTCACTGTGAGGCTAGTAAAGTACGCTAGACGTCTGAGGTGTTCCATATGTGGTTTAAGTTCCAAATTGTTCCAAAGGCTGTAGACAACATTGCTTATTCTGGCTTTATTAGCTTAGTTTGGTCAGTGCGTAAATTATTCAAACGGTATGCATCTAAGCAAGGGCTTCTGTAACTTTTTCAGACCTCAACAGAAACACATTAGAGACATGGGTAATTTCGCGTGACATTTCTTTCCATGGGACCTATTTGCAGAATTGAACTGAAAGCTCTCCAACTGTGCTAATACACTTTTAGTTCAAATATAGCACTGCCCAACTGCTGAATCGTCACCACTTTTTTTTTGCAGGGACACCCAAAATATGTCCCGGGTGGTTTTGGGTCCCGTTACTGCCTCAGCAGCTGCAGCTTTGAAGAACTCCAGGCCTGATGATTGTAGAGTGGACATAATTCCAAAATAGCTGATGAGGGATGCATGGATTTTTCATCACCAAATGAAGTACAAACTGCAATTACTGTGATTACCGCCACTTGCCTGTCAGGTAGTATTTTCACAAAAGTACTTCTTGTCACGGAACATTTATTATTTGCACACATATGAAAATGCAGTTACTCAATGACACCAATGAAAGACGTGTGCATATAAGATACAGGAGAGACATTAAAAACAATACAGAAATATGTGCCCTAGTGAATGAGGTCTCCTGGTGACCACGTGGGTGAGAATACATCCTGTTCAGTGTGCAGAGGAGTGGCGTGGCCTTCAGAAACGCACACGTACCCTCCAAGAGTAGGTCGTGAGCACTTTATCCTTTTTCTTCACAACACATGTGTACGTGCCTTCATTGATGGCGTTGGCCACTATGGTAATGTGGTCGTCTTTGAGTGAGATGTAGTTTGGGTGAGAGAATTCCAGCAGCTCCCCGTCTTTGTACCAGCTGGAATGGGAGTCAGGACGTTAGACGGTGCAGAGTGAAGTCATGCTGCAGGAGCAGTGCAGTTAGTGAGTACAAATAACTAAATGTGGCAGGATACTTACTATACTTTGCCTTTCTTTGATGCTATTTTCTTCCCACAGCGAAAAGTGAGTGTCTTTCCTTCGATGACCAGCTTGTGTTTGGTACGTGGAGGAGCGGGTGTGGGAGCCACAGTGGGAAAAGGGAATTCTGTAGATTAACAGGAAATATTCCACATTCAGAAGCACCAATATCACAGCTTTGATGATCTTCTGTACATACTGTCATCCTCTTAGGACCAGGTCATACGCTACGCAGAGGTACACTAAGGTGACGTACATTTTGCCATGCGCCCACAGAGATTCACATGGACTCTCTACCCCAGTGAATGTGAGCATGCTCCCTGTAGCACAACAGTCTCCAGTCCAGTTGGTGGCACGCTCTTGTTTAGGTCACAAGAGGCACCTAAACAAGACTGTAACCATGGAAAATTGTGGAGGTCCTTCAGTACCAAAACACGTACATTTCAACACTCCAAAAGAATACAAGGAAATACCAAAGAGCGGGAGTTCCAGGTAAGAAATTGCTGCCAGTGTCATGGAATATGAAACCAAGTATGGATGTGTTGAATGCTAGACTGAGTAATTTAGTATGAATGGAACCACAAGCATGTAAACGCATGTGGATATGCAAAACCGCTCTCTGTGGAGATGTGATGAGGACAATAACTCGGCCATTAGTCCTATGTTATCGACATATTTTGTCACACTCCCATAATAAATAATGATCATACAAGCCTCTGATGCAAACCTCATCAGGTCAGTCAACCTCTGACCTGCTGGTGCCATGACTGCCTTATCAATACGATGAGTACCATCTGGTTTCTGCCAAACACAACAGTCTGCATAGTGATCAACTCAAATTCTGCTCAAAACCAGTCACTCTCGTTAATGCCACAAAAATCCAAATTGACCTTGTGTGTCTCTAACCCTCAAGCCACAGTCTGAAATTCCAGCGGGTTTGGACTAACTCAGGAATTTTCCACAGCCGTACAACATCTCCCAATCAACAATGAGGAACAGATTACTGTGAGCCAGGAATCGTATCCTCTTGCTTCTCTCCATGCTGTCCCTTGTTGCTGACAAAAATCTCAGACGGCCACAACAGTCTATGAACTGAGGTGGTTAAGAGGAGCCACTTCCTGTTTTGCAACAGAAGGCTTGGCACCAGCATATCCCACAATAAGCCCAAAGAGGCTTAAGCTGCTGATGCATTATCAATATATGGTGCAGATGAATGCATCAACAGGTAACTGTTAGAGCACTGCTATTCTGCAGAACTATATGCATTCCTCTTCAGTAACAAGTGCAGTTCCCCTTCAAATGAGATTCTTGAAAACCCCCATCACTGCTCTGCATGGCTGGACCTGTTGGCTCCCGTTGCTCCATTGGCAAACGGTTCACAGCAGCTCCTTGTGCTGCTCAATTGAGAGAAAACTCTGCTTTTTTTTCCCCCTGGACTGCTGCCGTTTTCTGCTGCTCTGTCTTACCGTAACAGAAATCACAGCTGGAGGGGCAGTGCTTCTGCATCAGCCTGCGCTTGTTGTTGCAATAGCCTTTCCGAGCCCAAGCTGGACAGATAAATAACCGGTCCAAACATCCTGGAAGAAAGGAGGAGGAGGAAACAACAGCTTTCAGTCAGCAGCACAAGAATTTGGATCCTTGATCTACTTTAAGTTCCAATGAAAATGACTCACCATAATACACACTAATGGTGACTCACGAGGAGTTTAGCTACTATTCATTAATGCCACGTTGTCTTTTAGTGTCACTTGTCAAAGACTAGTCTTCCCCGTTTGTTTCTGAACAAAAATGCACTGCAGGTTTTCTATCTCTGGGTCTTTATTACTGGATCGACATGGATATCCCAGTGTTGGAATCGGACTACATAACATTTTTGACTTGCAAGATGGACACCGTGTCAGATTGATCACTTGATTTACTTCATTTAATTCTTCCCCTGACTTGGCTGAGACATGGAAGACTACATGATGGTCCAATCATAACTTCCAATCTTTCAAAACTTCAAAACAACTTTTATGACCTAAGAAATGGATTCCAGGGCGTCGTGAATTGTATTCAAGACGTTTCAGTGCTTCACCTTGACCATGAATTGCATAATATCTTCCATTTACTACGTCTAGATTATTGTCTCGCGTGATTGGCTATGTCAGTGTTGTTTTTAGTGTCAAAACTAAAAAGTGAAACTTGAAATGTCATCGGGGCAGCCCATAGCACGTCTTGCATATTACTGTGTCGTGACGTGAAATACGTTTTAACCGTTAGAAAAAGTACCTCATATGGCAATCAGTGTTAATGTGGCAGTTGTTGCAAATAAATTAGTACATCAGAGCCGATTAATAAAAAGAAATAGCCGCGGATCAGAAGGATCTTGATCTGATACGTCCTGAGGATGGATTGCTTTCATACATGTTTAGGAATGTGACCACGTGAATCCTCAGGCCGCCTCCAAATGTGGAGTCTGTGGTTGCATCTGAAGACACATTCACATTCACATTCATTGGACGTGATGTTTCGGTGTGATGTAGACGTGATCAGATCACAAAGAACAGATGTCAATGTGTGTGAACATACCGTAAAGACGCTGTATACCCCACACGTCGTCCTGTGTGATTAGCTTGCGCCCCGTCAAAGTTGAATTGAGGTGCATTATAGCTTTCGAGTTCAAGGAGTGCATGAGTCCCAGGACGTGGCCAATTTCATGAGTCGCAACATGGACGAGATCCGTGAGCCAAACCCCTGTAACGAAGACACTGTTGATTATTTTCTATTTTTTGCGACTTCAAAAACCTTCTTAAATATTATTGGTCTCAACAAACATGATTGAGACACATGCCTTTCTTCCAACTGAAGCGCATGTTTCCAAGAATCCAGTATTCATGGTCGTCAAAGTGGATCTCGCCTGTTGGCGGGAAGAATGCATGAGCCAGTTCTCCGGTGATGCCGTCGAAACAATGGTGCAAATGGG
Organism: Solea senegalensis; assembly: GCF_019176455.1. Classification (NCBI taxonomy): domain Eukaryota; kingdom Metazoa; phylum Chordata; class Actinopteri; order Pleuronectiformes; family Soleidae; genus Solea; species Solea senegalensis. The sequence continues at coordinate 18,793,514 of NC_058031.1, forward strand.
ACTGCAGACAGTCTGTGTGGTTGACGGGGTAGAATCCTGCCAAAACAGAGAGAGAGACGCTTACTTCAGAGCTGAGGAGGGAAACCCAAAGTCCATTATTTCTGCTCTGTGTAGACTACAGTGGGGAGGAGGGGTTGATGGATTACAAAAGACAGAGTTTTTTTTTTTCCTTCAGCCTTCACCGTGCAGGATGACAAACATTCCTCTTACTGTCACTCAGAATTTATGATGCAGGACCATGGCGTTTGCACCCAAAGGGACAGATAAAGCATGATTTAGACGGCATCGCCATTAGCTGACATGTATGGGGGTTGTTGAGCGTTTAATTTTTTTTCATTTAGAAATATAAATCACCCTGAATATAAGCTTGGTAATATAGTTGCAATGGTGGGATTTAATGATTTTGGAGCCGCACACAGAGAAAACGACAAGTAACGACAAAGCAGAAGTCTGGAACTCGGAGCCAAGGAACATCTGTTGAGGACTGATATAGCTTCATGCAGCGTACCCACCAATCTTAATGTCTGCTTCTTGGTCAGCTGGCACTTCTCTGAAGCTGAACGGCGAGACGTCGCTCCACATGCCAAAAGCCTTGGCGATGCCTCGGCGCGTGTCGCTGGCATTTATCAGGTTCGTTGGGAAGGAGAGCAACCTGCTCAGAAACAACAGCATTGTGTAGTTAATACAGGGCCCAACATACACATTGTTAATAGGTCTCTAAACACATCTCTCTGCAGCAGAGGGATCTGCCAAAACACAATGGCTACTGTTCAGACAGATCAGAATTCCCACAAGCCTTGGAAGTACAGCTCATTTCTGTGACTTTCTTATGCTGTATATCAGCTAATAGTTGTACTCATGTTGATTCTTTCACTAAAGATCAAGTATGAATTTCTTAGTATCAGGTGCTATCAATACCACAACTTTATCAAGTCAGGACTCATTAGCCACGTTTTTGTCTTCTGTCCTGTCAGTTGACGGGACACTCTAGCACAAACCGAAAACAGTTTGAACCTCTGTAGGTTTGTCTAATTATCTTCTGAAGGACTCAGATTTATGGGATTATCATTAAACGGCTCCAAAGAGAATAAAATATGACTGGGACTACTCCAAATAGTTTGTCCAAATGTTTTATAACCAAGCAATTGCAGGGCATTCCAGTGTATGCGTCCTAATCTACCCCTACAACAAATGCAAGCAGATGTGTTCTTCCTCCGTTCTTCTGCCTCTCTTTTCTACAACAAAGCTTCTGCTGCATTAACTAGAAAAGGAATTTTTCAAATCAATTACTTGTATGTTAGTTTAAGCTTGTCCCATTTCAGCTGCTCCGGGGTCAGGGTGTAACGCTTGTTCCTGGACAGGTGAAGCACTTGTGACCGGGCCTCTTTGCGGATCCCGATGAGCAACACAGTGGTGTAAGCTTCTTCCTTGGACAAAGAAAAACCTTTAATTAATCACCTCACAGTGAGAAGTGTAGTTAAACTAAAAAAATGGAATCTTGAGACATCTGTAACTGGTACTGCGCTCTAATTGAAAGAGGATGCAGTCATTAAGCTTTTGAAGGAATTCAATGAGGGACGTTAAATGCTTTGCTTATTACAAGTCTTGGAGTGCGTTTGACTTTTGTGGCTGCAGGCAATAAACCACATTTGTTATTCTGACAGTTTAGACTGCTCAACAGTTGTAATTTCTGCATTTTGCGTGTGAAAAGTGTGTTAGATTATGCAGGAGCATTCCATCTCTTGTAAGAAAAAGGAAAGTGATGAGCAGTAAAAGTGCTTTTTAAACTTTGAAGGTAGGTTGTATGAGACGACTCTTTGGGGACGGGCATCGTCTCCAAATAATCAAACCCGGATTTTCCTCCTTTGAAAGACTGTTGATGGGAGCTTTACATTTTACTGCTTTCATAAATATTCTGCAACTGAACTGAAGTTGTGGTTTGTCTTGGCTGCAATGCTCCGTAATAGAACTTGCACCAGTTGATAAAATCTGTAACTTTTTATGAAGATGGGTTTAAGTGATAAATCCACTTTCCAGTGCTTGAAGTCAGGCTTCGTTCCTGACCTGAGGAGGATGTTCTGTGCAAGAGAACATGAAGACCTTCAATCTATTGGTGAATTTATTGCAGATTGAAAGCCTGAAATATGGTGATAATTTTTTACTATTTTAACCCTAACCATCTGCCCTTACGTAAGTATGACTGATGCACATAAACAGTTAAGGTCTCAGTCTCAGGTTTCAGACTAAGTCTTTGAATTGTCTGTCAAAGTTGGAAAATTTCTAAGAGGCTTCAGGCTGCATCAGACCACACAGAAACATCTGAAACGTCAAGCTTTTACAAACAAAACTATTACTTTTATTTAATAGTACATTGCAAAGAAAATCACTGTGATGGCCCATTTCAAACCTACATTGAAAAAAGGTTACATTCATTCACAAAAAAGTAATTGAGTTGCCTCCATACATCTTGATTCATTTGGATGTTACCAATTTTCAACCTTTTTTTTTTTGCTTTTTTCACTTGCTCAATACTTGAAAACACAGGAGGAAAGGGGAACTCCATCCCCTTTGTATTCTACACCATATCCTCTGGTTTCTGGTCCTGCTTCACCCAGTGAGGACAAGCAGTACTTCCTTCATTTCCTTACCAAAATAGTGAAACAGGCGCAGGCAGTCTGGCAGACTGTCTGACACTGCTGCTGGACCGGAACAATGTCTGGCCAAAATTATTTTTCTATACTGCATTTTAATGTTGAGGTAACTAATTGATGCAGCAGTTGTTTTCAACACACTGGAGCCTTGTGTTCAGTGACCCTTGAGATGTTTATTAATATTCACTGCAAATGCTCAAACGCTGGTAGAAAAAACTATAAACCATCGGCATTGAAGGCCCAAAAACCTCTGAGCGAGTGCTGACTCTGAGGAGTAAGGATTTATTCTCAAATACGAGGAAGGAGACCCGTCAAAAATGCTCTATTTGGACACATCATTATTCAACAGCCATTATACAACAAACTTATGTAAATAAGTTATGTGATCCTCCACATCAGGCTGCAAGTGACTGACATTTAATAGGAGTGTGTGGTGGTTGGCAATAATTGAAGTTGCTGAGTTGCAATTCAGTGAAGGTATTACAGTTCAGGGATCTACTGCTTTCTAGGCAAATGACATGAATTCATCCAACATAAATAAGACCAAACACTTATTGAATGTAATGAACATTAATGGAAACAGAGAGGAGTGAAGTTGCATGGACAGTAGACGTCCCTTTTAAAGATCTTTAAAAGCTGCGAGGACTTCCACTGAATCAAGTGAAATGACAATATGAATGAATGAAATAGACCATTGTTTGTCATGACATGTTCAGAAAATGTATTTAAATGTTTTTATCTAGGCTACTTTAACTATTTGCATGTTGCTATAATTGTGATTTTATAATTGTAATTTTTATTATACTGAGTTGATTTTGAAACTATAGGACTAAGAATTATAGAATTATATCTGGTAAAGATGTTGAAGTTTATGGCAAAAAGGAATCTTTGAGCTTAAAACGAATACAATAGTAGTAGCGGACAATGGACAAGACTAATCAATTTAAACATTTTATTATTACAGTGTTAAATACGTGTATAATGTCAATAGTGTTAATGCCGAATTTCAAAGTAAACCTTTAATGATACAAAAACATTAACCTCGAATCACTCCTCTGATGCAACTTCACAGAAAATGATATTAAATATTAAACAGTAAAAATTTTGACTGTGGTTTGGTGTGGTTTTTTTTTAACCTGAATTGTTGCACAATTTAACGCTTTTAAACCAGACGCCTATCACAGTGTGAGTGACAGACATTTAACTTGTGATGAAGTGGTCACAGCATACCTCTAACCTCCAGGAGGGAAACGCTGTGGTTTGTTGCATCCCTGCGAACAGCAGAGTGAGCAGCGCGGCAGCCAGCAGAGGAGCGAAGCCCCACTCTCCTCTCCGTAAACTTGTGTGAGTCTGACAGTTCACCATGGCTGCGATATCACACCTCCAGCAAAAAAAAAATATAATTATGATAGAAAAAAAAATCCCTTCGCGAAGATTAACACAGATTAATGATGAGTGCCTGCGAGTGCTATTTCCTTTCCATTGCACATCTGCAGTTATATTAGCCCTTTGTTTACCTATAGTGGTGGCGTGTGCAGCAGCAGCAGCAGCAGCGCAGTCCAGCCTGCGGACCGGGTAGTGAGAGTTGTGCAGACTGCATCAGCTCGGCTCGACTTGGCTCGCCTTGGCTCGGCTCCGTGCGCCTGCCAGTGGCTGGTTTCACATTACTGCCGTTGGGGCAGGGGGTCAGCGTCGAGACAATCTAATGAAAACCAAACGTCCCCGTCCATCAAACAGCTGGAGTTTAAGCAGAATCAGATGCTTTATTATGAACACGACGTTTAGAGGTTTATGTGTGGAGGGAATTAAAGGGATAGTTCATAGTGTGGCTGCATAGATAGTATTTAAAAATGGACGTAGGCGTTTGGCTTTAAAGTGAAGCTCAGGAAGTAGGACGAAAGTAGCAGTTTCCCACAAGGGGGCGACTCTGCTCGCTGCATATTATTTTCGTTTGGAAGTCTGAAAAAAGTTTTGTTCTCATTTAGAGGAAATAAGATGATAAAGCACTGCACATGTAGGTGTCTGGTTGCAGTTGACATTCCAAATTTCTGGTTGCAAAGACTGACATGGTGCTGATCAAATCACTAAGCTTCACAATGGGAGTTTGTTTTGAAACTGGAAGCCTACGTCCATGTTTATATGAAGTCTATTAGCTGACTGTTCACATACAGTATAATAGGCGATTGTGCAGAGAAAAGAGCTTGGGACTGATGACATGGCTGCCAGCAGGGACAGTGGTTAAAAAAAGGCTAGTGTGTAAGAATTTATGACACCTAAGATTGCAGATTGTAACAAACAAAGGCCTCCTCTGTTCAGACAGACCACCTCCTTGAACTTCTTTTTTCCATGTTTGGGAACTTCAAACAACATTTAACAGATCATTACCATGATCCCTGACACCTTAACCAGCAGTAAAGATTTAACCAAATCATCTTTCTTTGAGGATTTGCTTGTTTTTGTTGTCATTATGTCATTTTCATTGTGAAATCACAGGTATGTGAGACTCTTGGCCTGTGATATATTTAATATTCTACAATATTGAAATGAAATATGCTTTATTTGTTAGAAATGTGTGTTGCAATTGACTTTTAAGGCCCCCTTGGTGTGGTTCATCCACTTCATGTGACCAGTTAGGTCGGTGGCATCCCGCCTATAGAGGGCACCCATTTGCCACACAACATGATGACCTGAGCATAGGTCATTAATATGATTTCACCCTCAAGAGAATGCTGCCCTATGCAATTGCCCTTGTGGCTCTTTTCACGTTCACCCCTCGATCTCCCAAGGGAACTGGGAACTATGGTGGCTTTTGCATGAAAAGCAAAAGATGGTGGCCTCCATAAAGCAATGTCCTTGGCTTAAAGGCTTATTGTATATTGTATGCATGCTAGTATTTTCAATGTCGACTAATGAAACATCCTAACATACACAGTAGACCTTTAACAAAAGGCTCAAACTCTAAACCATATCTAAAAGAATATGTTCACCAACAGCGTTGTGTAATTTTATATGTATGAAAAGTGCTATATATAGTACTATTTGGTGGGCCACTATTTGTGTCAATTCCTCATACAACCACATGTGGTGAAGTTTTATCCTTGTCACACTGTGACATTCACAGTTTGAGATGGCAGAAAACAAACTATGTTTTTGGAATGAGGGAGAATTTTCAACCATGTCCTCAACTCCACACGACCCAAGACTCTTTACAAAATCCAGTGTTGGGTGTTTTCGTTTTCTTGGATGTTGCCACAAAATATTCCAGGGTTTCAACTAAATGTGCATGTAGCTTTAACTTCTTTTTTTTCTTCCTTCATACATTTTTTAAAAGCACTTTTCTTGTTTAGTTCTATGAAACGTCAAAATATTTAAACAATGTCTGTCCTGTCTGTGATTTGCAAGTATTTGTTTTGTCCAGAAAGGACATTTTGACATAAACATTGCAGATTAATTTACAGATTACTTGTACGGACATGGAAAAGTTGAGTTTGTTTGAACTAGTTTTTTTTTTTTTTAGAAATAGAAATGACAATGGGGCCCATGTGTAGGTGATGGGTTAACCTTGTTTATGTCCTTACAGTCACATTATTGTGTTTTTTTGGTTTTTCCCTTTACTCTAGTGTGTTAGATCATTTTCTTTCCAGAGGTGGGGGGAAACCTCTATTTTCCCATGATGCTCTGCAGCTCCTCTCCTGCTTAGTCCATGCTTAGTAAAACCTAATCCATTTAGTCCTGAGATTTAATTCATTTTGCTTTAAATGAACAACATGAGATGAATATGAAAGAGTAATGTGTTTGAAAATATACATTAGCCATAACATTAACAGCAGGTTATTTCAATGTTGTGGCTGATAATGTTGTATTACTTGCTACCGGTCTCAAGACCAAATTGAAGTTTGAGACCACTAATTATTATTGTGATTTCATGGATAACTTTTGTCTTCATCTAGTATGTTGAATGTTTTGATAACAGCTGATACTGCTCCCTGTTCTGTTATAAACAAAGTAAAGTTAGGTTCATGGAGATGAGGAGAAGCTGTGTGTTCATATGGGTGGAATGGAAATGTCACCAAATTGCCTATTGTAAAGTTAAAGTTAATTTGCTCAAAAACATTGTAAAGTTGAGCAGAGTGGAGATACCTTACAGGTATTTCAACGGGTAAAATGGGCTGAGTGGACTATAATGTATAAAATATATACCCCCCCAATTGAAACTAAGTGATTTCAAAGCAAAAAAATATCTCCTCAGCTCCAAGCTAGGAGCCAATGTCAGTTTTTGGCAACTGGAATACTACATTATTGTGTGCATTAACCCTTTACAGGTATTTGAATGTGTAAAAGGGGCTGAGTGAGCTATAATGTTTAAAATATGTATATTCCTCAGTGAAGCCTAGTGATTTCGAAGTACTCGAGTCCCCATCGAGCCCAAATCACATTTGCAAACTGCATGTTATTGTGTGCATTTGCCCTTTACAAGTATTTCCACATGGAAATTGGCCCAGTGTTGTATAATGTGTGGAATATGTCACACGCCAATAAAAACACCTGCAACTAGTTGTAATTAATGTAGTTTCAAGCATAGACAAGTATATCAGACATACCAAGCAAATACGTATATTTACCAAAATACACCTTTTTTGGCACGACACCGGAACCATATGCGGGGGACGCTGTTTCTTCGACCGCTGTGTACTGTTGCACTTCGAGCGGAGGAAATAGAGGAAATGGCGTCCGACAGGTACAGTAGAGAGCAGCAGTATAAACAGTGAGCAGTTAGACAAGTGTCCTCCAAGTTGTGACGTTTACTGTTAACGCTCCGTCCACTCACCGTGCCGGGCGCTGCAGACACACAAATATGTTTATAAGCGGAGAAAAGCCCTGGTTGATTTGGATCCTGACGACATAGCTGGTAAGAGCTGCTGCTTTTGACCCAGTGTGGAGAACATTAGCTCGGGTGCTATCCAGTTAGCTTTAATCCCATAATCTTAGTCGCCAATCTGTGGTCGTTTGCTCCTTTGATATAAATGGGTCTATGTTTTGCCTCTCCAATTATCCGGTTTTATCCCAGGAGTAGTTTCCTTGGCGTTTGAGAGACGCTTGTATTTAGGAAATGTCAACGTGTTAACACGTTAAACAAGTAGCTACTGTACAACTGCGAAACCACTCAGTTCACTTTGAGACTGAAGTGTCAAAAACGCTTTTGTCTCTTTAATGTTCAGGTTACTGATCCCGGGAAGCACCAGCTTCTGGCTCTGGCCTGTCGGGGGACTATTTATTGAAAGATTCTCACTTTTCACAACTGTCTTGCGATTAACTCTCTGATTGAATAGGAAGTGTGCTTTCAGTTTTGGTACATTGGGAAAGTGCATCAGAAAATCACGTCTTAATAGCGCTAACACGCATTTTAACGTCAGTAAGAGATCATTGTAAGTTAAATTTTCCTCAAATTTCCCCATAACTGCCGACTAGGAAGCTAACTTCAGCGTCATGAGTTGAGGGATATTTTATTTTTTAAATGTTGGTGCTTACAGATGTCAAGGCTGTTGTGATATACGTTTGCTATATTGGAACTGTTACCCATGGTATTTGTCACTCATTGTAATGTTCCTGATTTGTTTTTATTCCTACAGCAACATCAAACTCTGATATTTGGGAAGATTTTAGGTACTCAAGAGACATTGCTGAGGAAATGGCCAATGAGCAGAAGCAAAGCATGGCCGAAACATTTGCTCTGTCTGGATCAAATGGTCACAATGGCCAGCAATGGCAGACTAGTATGAATCACTTAAATCACCCTCAAGGCACTGACCACAGGTCGAGGATGTCCCGCGTTGCCTCAGATGTCAGGCATAAGGGTGCAGCATATGTGCTGGCACTAAGACCGTGGAGTTTCAGTGCCTCGCTAACGCCAGTGGCCCTCGGCAGCGCCTTGGCATATAAACTGGAAGGCTCTGTGGACTTGGTTATCCTGATGGTGTGTGCGGTGGCTGTCCTTGTTGTCCATGGGGCAGGCAACCTTGTTAACACCTACTATGACTTCTCCAAAGGGATTGACCACAAGAAAAGCGATGACAGGACTCTTGTGGATGAAATACTAGCACCGCAGGATGTTGTTAAGTTCGGAGCATTGCTATACTCTTTAGGATGTCTGTGTGCGACTCTGCTCTACTTCTTGTCTACACTTCGACTCGAACACCTTGCCCTTATTTACTTTGGGGGCCTCTCAAGTTCTTTTTTATACACTGGAGGTGAGTATATTATTAACCGTAATCTCTTGGATTGTTGCCTCATTGTTTGGAAACCACCTCAGTCACTAAAAATCACTCACATTGTCTCACACACAGACCAGTGCATCTTGTGTAACATTGCATTTAGTGGCTAAAGGTGCCTGCAAAAGGTGTGAAAAATAACAAACTCCCTTAGAACGGTGCACACACAACATCATCATGAATAACTGTTTGGCCATGTTTTATTACCAAAGGGCGAAAAACAAACTGATTTTAAAGTGGACAGATCATTGGCTAATTTCACAGGCTCACTAAAGCCTGCACAGGTAAAACTGGAACTGTCTGCCTGACTTGATATTAAATAACTTGACATGTGGAAGACATTGTTATCAGCATCTGCCTTTAACTATTGACCTTCCACTCTATGAACATCATGAAGTAGTGCATGTTTGGAAGTGGTTAAAGTGTGCGATCATCACTGCCTATGACTGGAGGGGTGTACACAACTTCCACCACAGTCAGAATTGTATTTGTTACAACAGAAATGCAGCTGGTTTTGATGATGGGTTGCTACAGAGTTTCAGTAAACTCATAAAAGGTCTGTATAGTTATTTACTATGCAAAGTGTGGAAAAAGGAGGGAAAAAATTACCCCAATGATGTCATTATAATCAGGGTTACATTCTTGGGGCATTATGAGATGCATCGTCCATTTCTTTTTATTATTGAAAAAAAGATTATCTCAGTATCTGCAGTATTGATTTAACTGTTTTTTTAATTGTAATGTCTAGAGTTGTTCAAGTGCCTGAATTTTATGAGAATCTAACACTAAATTCCTGAGGTATTTCTTTAAATATTACCACAACAGGTGGTCAAACCTATCAGAAGAACTGTAACATAGAACCTGTGAGTGTTTGAGTAAACACCACAGTTGACCTGGATTTGCATGTGTGTCGCCTGAGGGATGAAAGAAACAGATGAAGTAGCCGTTTACTTTGGACTTTGATGACAAGATGTTGACATCCACTCATCCAAAGCTTAAAAAAGTGACTTATGTTTACTCTCTTCACCTAGGTATTGGCCTCAAGTATGTGGCGTTGGGAGACGTGGTGATCCTCATCACCTTTGGTCCTCTGGCTGTCATGTTTGCCCACGCGGTACAGGTTGGTTACCTATCAGTGCTGCCGCTCGTGTACGCGATCCCACTTGCCCTCAACACAGAAGCCATCCTCCACAGCAACAACACCAGAGACATGGACTCTGACAAGCAGGCCGGCATTGTCACCCTGGCCATCCTCATAGGTCCCACACTCTCCTATATCCTATACAACCTCCTGCTCTTCACCCCTTACGTGCTTTTTTGCATCCTTGCCACCCGTTACACCATCAGCATGGCGCTGCCTCTGCTCACACTGCCCATGGCCTTCACTTTGGAGAGGCACTTCCGCAGCCGATGCTACGCCAAGATCCCTCAGAAGACAGCCAAGCTCAACCTCCTCATGGGACTTTTCTACGTGTTCGGGATCATTCTGGCGCCTCCTAGCAGCTTGCCGCTTCTGTGATTCATTAGCTTTAATAATTCAAACTTTGTTGTTTTAACACAGAATTGATGACGTACCTCCCTGTACATTTACAAAGTTATGTGAGAAGACATTCACTGGCTTTAATTTATTGTTTTATATGTTGAACAGATATTTAGTTTAGGTCCTCCTCAGTGAGAACATAATCAGTTTAATTTTTTTTTGTTTTGTTTTAAGCCTGCTTTAATGTGTTTGTAAAAGTGAGAACATTTTTTTGTAGAGGTGGGCAACATTTTCATTTTTTTACAGACCATAGACCTACAGCTGCCATGACACAATAATACAACCAATAAACATGTTCTTTTCACCACTGGTACTCACAGTATGGAACAAATAGTAATTTTTTTGTTATTTTTCTTCTGAGGAGCTAAGTAATATTTTATCAGATTGTAATAAAACTCACTGCTGCAGATGTTCTATGTCTCTATTTTAATCATTATTTAATCTACATTTATGATAGTCCAATCAGACATGTAGAGTCTTACTAATTTAAAGGTCCGTTGTATAAAATGTTGGTGAAATTATTTTCATATGGCAGAAATTGAAGCCAAAATGGTTATACTTGTAAGTAACTGATAGTAGGAGTTGTTGGGTCAGCTCTACAAAAGCCACCATTTTGGACCACCACGTTTTTATAGTAGCCCACAAAGGACTTACTAAACATCATTTGAGTTATGACACTGACTGAAGGAAGGTGAGATGTGGGATATTTAACTGCAACATGCAACTTCACTGATAAATGTTGCTAAATATTACACACTGTACCTTGAAAGCTTTGCACAAAGCTGACTCAGTCTATCAGCTCCTCAAGCGATGTGTTTTGCTTTTGTGTCTGGGATGACACTGAGTGATATGTTTTACATCACGGTGGAGGTAGACACCAGCAAACTTCAGGAATTATTCACAGTTCTCTGCAGAATTAAACTAAAGTCCTGAAATATGAGTGAAGTAGTGAGTTACGGAAACAGAAGTCGCACACTGGAGCTTTAATGCCAGTTATGCACAGTCTGAATTATGTTTTCATTAAAAATGAACATTATATGTAGTGTAACATAATATGAAAGCACTTTTATCACCAAATAAATCAAATTCTGCTGGACCACGTAAATGAGAACAGAACTGTTTGAACTTCATGGTGTTCTTAAAGTGAGGGCCCTTGTTTCAGTTAACAAGCTGCCATGTGCAGGTGTGGATCCTGTGTCAGAGAGGAGGCACTGGCTTGTAACACTGTAAATAAATAAAAATCCCCACAGGTTCAGTTGTTTTCATTGAGTATTTGCTATGTATTGTTATTTAAAATTTGCAATAAGAAGGAACTAACATGTATAGTGGTGTGTTTGTCAACAGGAGGCGGTATTAGTCAAATGTTAGGCCTCCACAGCTTTTATAAACTTTATGTAATTCACCTTAAAAAATACAGTATGTTACTCATTCCATGAAGAAAATCCCTGAGATAAGAAGGCAGAAAGCACACATAGTTTACAGTATCTTGTTTAGTTTTTATGTTGCAATGTGCATGCAGGTTCATGACAATAAAAACCAGCTCTTTCACATGAGTGACAGTGTTTGACTGTAATTATACTGAAGTTGTATTTCCCTCAGGTCTCATAATAAGCGGACTTCCCTCTACACCTGAATATGGTTTTCACCCATAGCCTTAACACACCTGTGACACATGACTTGACTTTATAACAGTTAAAAAATGTGTAGTGGTATATTTGTCAGCAGGGGGCAGTGTTGGAGAAATGTTAGACCTGTACTACTGTTAACGGTATTGTGTAATAATGTAATGCACGTTTTGAAAATTCAGCACATATACAGTGTGACACAACAATAATTTCGCTTGGCTATGGCTGGATTTCCTTACAGTAGCGCACCATTCAAATGACCATATTATTTGTTGTATCATTTTATTGTGTCCCTCTAACAAAATGTACTGAAATAAGATGGCAAGAGGCACAGAGTGTGATGCAATACAACACAGTAGTGACCGTGTATGATTGCATTTATACTTTAATTGAATTGCAGTGAGATGTTTATCCCGAAGCCTCGTTTGTTGGTTGTGTGTAATTGTGGTTTCCACCCATTGCCTTAAGACATGGGCGACACATGACCTGGTAAATGAAAATGTCACTCCTACTTCATGTATTTGACTAGTGGTGACACTGGTTGTTTTCTCGTACCTTGAAACTAAACCTTTATTTAATTTATTTATTTTGAACAATATACAAATCAACAGCAATAGCAGTAATTGTAAACAATAATAATTGATCGTCACAGAATAAAGGTGTAAAAAATGATCAAATATGAAAATAAAACAATATAATATAGAAAATAAAAAAGATTTGCTATTAAGAATTTGTATGCAGGCCCTTAGGGTCAGTGGTAAAAAAGAGTGACAAGAAACACTTAAATATAATAGGACAAAGAAAGCTGTACAATGTTCTATATAAAAATGAATATATAATGAAAGTATGAAAAAATAATGGTTAAAATTAAATGAATAAAATAAATAGGTATAAAGAAAAAGACTGGCCCTGTACATCCAATGTGCTTTTCCACATCAGCCTTTTCGACAGGTCATCAGAGGTATAAATAATCGAATTAATTATGGTTGTGTTGCATTTATTTTCTTCAGTTTCACTGGACATGCTGCTTCATTGTCACAATACCCCAGCGTACATTAACGGGACACAATCATTGTTAATAAGAGTCGTAACATCTGTGCTTTTCCTACTAAAACATGTTAAAATGGCTGCTGGGCAAAGGACACATTCTCTACTAGTTTAATACATTATTATGTCGTGGTCTATTATGTTTATTTACTTAATTAAAGCAGTTATTACAACAAGAAACCCGAACCAGGTTGAGCTCAGAAAGTGTAGTGGTTATTCCGAGGGACACGTGAAGGCAGCGTCGGCTGTGACGTGAGGCATGGGCGTGTTGTGATGGCTGTCTGCTGCAGAGCCGCTCGGTGTTTTAAATACTTACTGCTCCTAAAACAAGTAATGTCAGTGCCGGTGGTGGACGACGACACGGGATTTCAGTTGACCACAAAGTAAACAACCGTGACAAAGGCCCGGTGAGTAGCTACAGCGGCACAGAAGCTGTGTTTTATGCCATTAAAGGATGGACAGACGTGAGTTAGCTAGCTAGCGTGAATGTAACGTAAGACAGGGCTACTTGTCCGCACAGTCCCACACGCAGTCCCACACATAGACCCACACACACAGTCCTACGCACAGACCCACTATCAGCTCTCACTGCAAACACACGCTGAATATGGTTCACACGTTTGTGCTAGAGCCATGATTTACATGTGAAGCAGCCAGAGTAGAGGTGTATGGTTGGGGGTGACAGGAAGCAGTTGATAGCAATGAGGTTTACGTAGGTCAGCTGTCACTGGGCGTAATACGACATACAGTATACGTTCATTAAACCCATGAAATGAGCCTCAGTGTCAGTCACAGTGTGTCCTTTTCATATCGTGTATGCAACTGCCGGGAACACAAGTGACTACACGGCTACATTTTCAACGGGGTAAAATTCACATGACACCATCAAAACATTTAAGTACCATTGTGTTGGATTTAGTGGCATCTAGACGTGAGGTTGCATATTGCAACCATTGACATTCATTAGTTGTTAATTGGTGTAAGGATTAGGGCTTCAACAATGAATCGTTTAATCAATGATGATGCCGATCATGGGATTTTTTGCTCCCCTATGACAGTATTTTCTACATTTAGGTTAATCAAGAAAATAATAGACTGAATGACTAGAGCAACATTTGTCCACAGTTTTTTTTCCTGAGCTCATCTTTGACCTGACATGTGTTCGAATCATGTTGACGATGTTGACGACATTCAACCCTTTACACCTGTCATCCCCGCGGCTCTGTGGTTGTGGTAGTGGTGAAGCAGAGCCCAGCTGTGGGTGGACACAGTCAGGGTTACTCTCAGCCACTCTTACTTGGGGAGCAAAGTTTCAGTCATTTGCTGTTTCTTGTTTTCTTGTCCTGTTGTCCCATTTGGGCATGTCTAACATCACTGTAATCAGGCTTCAAATGCTTTCTGGCTTACATCACAGAAATGACTTGTGGTTCTGAGGAACAGCCGGTCAGCTGATTTAATCCGAGGAGAAATGGGGGAAATATTATGTGGAAATTCCCAAGGTAAGATGTTTAAACATTCGGTGGGATTTTTTGGAAATGGGTAATGGATTCATATATCATAAAAATGCAAAAGAGGCATGTGGCTGTGAATCATCTTTTTAATAGCACTAGTTTAATGGGGGGCTGTTTTTGTTTGTATTTTGAATGAACTTTGAATAGCCCTCTTCCTGTAAATTCTCAGTCCCAAGCTACAGCATCCCCATATTTCAATAGTTATCCCAGTCTGATGACTGCCATGTTCACAGAGTGTGTTTGTGTGTGTTTTTAGAGGAAGAGCTGTGTGAATGAAAACTTCTTTTTATATAATCTAGACCAACAAGTCTATTACATGGACAGTAGCAGCTTTATTTGCAAGATAGGAGAGTGGTGTGATGAACGTCATTATAAGCCTGTGTCTCAGCCGCATCCTAAACCCTTGTCTATTCATTCACTATTCATTCACTGGCAGTGGCAATTGTACATTAATGCATGTGTGCCAACATCAACAGAATGCTATAGATATTGTTAATATCTCCCACAATGAAGAGCGTTGTTCCAGGCGAGAAAAAACATTGTAAACTGTAACTACTGCTTACCAAACCAGTGTTTGTATCTAAACTTATACTTAAAAATATCTCAGCTTAATCATGTGCTGCGTGTTGACGTAGTTTGATAAGGCCAGGTTGCAAGTGATCATAACATCACTTATTATAATATAGGTCACTAATAGGCGGGCCACGGTCCGGGTCCGGACCCAGACTCTGTCCTGTCCAGACCCAGAGCCGCAACCGACATCGAGTTTTAATCAGGTTTGGCGGAGACTGCATTTTTAAAAATACACCAGGCTTCTTAACAGAGAAGTCTGGTGTATTTAGCAACAGCACTGCTGCAGAAAGCCTCGATAAATCTTATAAATAATAAATCTTATAGCTTATAAATCACACCCACCAATTTGCAGCGATAGCTTCCATTTCTATTCTGTCCTATGCTTCATTGTATTTAAATATTAGGTTTTATGTTGTTATTGATGATGCATGCTAAATTGTTTCAATGCAATCATGTTCTCATCATAGTAAGATGCTGTCAATCGTTATCTGCGAGGTATCAGAACTGAATGGGATTAGAACATTATGGCTAGTAAACTGGACGTAGCTTATGTTGTTGTGTGAACAGATTTAGGTCCCCACCCATAACATGAGGTATACTGGAAAAGACACAAATGCATACATGCACGCAAACTCTACGCATCTACCATAGTGTGTGAGCCTGGAGAACACTCTGGGTTGGTATTGCCAGCTCACCAGCAGTAGCAGTGGCACAAACCAGTTTGCAACAGAAAATAAGTGAAAACTGTCAGTTACCCATTCATCATATTCTCCTCTATCCCCACCTCTTTTTTTTGTTGATTTCTCACCCCCCCCAAAAAACAAAAAGACCCACACAACTACATCCAGATCCTCCCCCTGACACACATGTGCCCCTCCCCCTCCCCTATGTCCCCTGCTTGTCTTCTCAGTGGCAGTAGAGTGCATGTTGTCCCCGCGGGTAATGAAGGAGACGGCTGTACATCCTTCCATAGCGCTTGATGCACATGTTTTCATACACACCGCCTCATCAAAAAAGTGTCAGCTTCACGCCCAGTACTGGAATATAGCATCAGAGGTGTCCTATGCACAACAAAGCCCATTGGCCTGTTTTTAATGCGAGAGCAAGAGAACGTCGACCTGAATGCAGAGCTCGTTGAGCAGCCACTCTTCCTGGCCATCCTCCTCCCTCTCCTTTCCTCTCTCCTCCTCCTACACGCTGATAATCCTTGCTGACACAACACACAAAGGACTAAATGCTGGCTGCATCTTCCAGCAGCGGGGCTCTATCCTCTTCCTCCTCCAGCTTTGATCCTTTACAGCTACGCTATACGCATGTACGGCAGGACATTGCATGCAGCTGTATATCACATCTCAGGAATACCGGCCTGACCGCCCTCCTCCCCCTCCTCTGCCCCCTGCATCCCCTCCTCCTGCTCAGCCGGCTCGTTAAGACGGTGTATGAGAACACGGCTCGAGCCCTGAGGAGGGTTTTTTGTTGTTTTACTGGGAGCCGGTGTTGCCACACGGGTAGTGAATTTCTTTCTCATCTTCTGATGCATTTGTGTAGCAAGAGGTACAGGAGCCGCTTCCGTTCTTTTTCTATTTTTGTCGGTGTCTTTATTCACCCTGCTGCACATCACTATACCAACAGGTAAACCAGATAAATCGGATATGCTTTATTTATCAAGTCATTCGTGTCAGTCTTGTCCGTTTGGGTGATCAGTTCATTTTTCAGGAAGACCATGAAAAACATGTTGATGCTGTTGATGGCAGAGAATGTATTCTTCATAATAGCTTTTTAATATTTGAAATATGGCTTTTTGAAAACAGTCATCAGCAATGCAATGTTCTAATTCCTTTAATGAAACATGGCTGCTTCTGACATAAGTGAACCAGTATGCTGATCTCACTGTTTACTATCACAGAAATGTAAAGACCATGTGCAAAGACATCAGGCATGAACCTTTATGTGTCCATGCCAAATGTTATCAACATCTGTAATAAAGGCAGCTGAACTTGTGATGGCCTACTTGTCCTACTTGTGATCTGCCAGTAATATGCCACTGCAAGTGATTTGGGGTTTCAGTAGGTTGATTTTTGATTGCAGATAGTGCAGTTACAGCACAGTCATACAGCATATAGTATGGCCACAGTGCAGTGGGAATCAATATCAAATAGATCTTCAATCACATAGTGTACTTGTAGGATTCATTTAAGAAGTATAATTGTGTTGCTGATAAAAGTGTATTTAGTTTCATTTCTCAAGCACTGAATGACCTGAATGAATTACTCCATCAGGTTTAGCCTAAAGGATAAAAGCTTTTAATGTTTGCCTCAAATGAAGTGAGAACCTATTGTGCAAGTACCAACATTATGCTTCTTTATTGACATTTGACATGCTGTTTGACTTTAGTCAGTTTGCAGTTTGCACTTAAAGTTTTGTGAATCAGGCTCAGCTGGAAAAAAAACATCTAAGATAACACTTGATAATCTTTGCCTCCCCTCACAACTGATTATGTGACACAACAATGCCTCATGTTTATACAAAGTGAAGTATTTACCGAAAACACAGTCCTCTTGTGTAGACTCACAACATTTCTTTTGTGTGTGATTTCTTTACCTTACTCAGCCAACCTTCTTCCATGTATGAAGTGTTTTTCAGATAATGTAGTTCCGCCTGTTGTCCTTGAATAACAAAAAAGATTAACCAGGCAAAGCAGAAAAGAGTTGCATGTTCCAAATCAAAGAGCAAAGTTCAAGTCAATCCCAATACTAAGAATCTGCCAAAAAAAAGGGTTCATTCCCCTGTTAGCAGGATGAGTGCTCCATAGGACCTGGGATAACAGCAGCCCAAGGCTGGTGGTGACACAGCAAACTGGGAATCATACAGCAACCAACATGTTTAAAAGCAGGCTGAAGATCATGGAGAGTGAGTACAATAATTCTCAATAATATATAGGTTGATAAATTCTGCATGGTGTCAAATGTAGAGTTAGTGTATGTTTTGTAGTAAATTTTTTATAGGTTTTAGGGATAAAGTTTGGTGTCAGGAGCAGTTCTGCTGCTATCAAGAAGTTTTATTTCTGAATATTATGTTGTGGCTTTCATGTGTTCTAAGGACGGCGTTGGAAAAGTGAAAAAAATACTTGATTTGAAAATGGCAATGAAGCTCACAATCTGTTTGTTTTAATAGCGGAGTGCTTGATTAAATGTGATCATGATGAACTATTTTCCACACTCAAGGGTTGCTTTTCACAGTTGTATTTTCTTATAAAATTATATTTGGAGTGGGATTTGAGAAAGATTAGCTTGGCGAGCAGAGGAAATCATTGTAAATGTGTTATTTACTCAGAGTCCATATTGATTTTCACCAACGTCCTCTGGCCACCAGATGTGTCTGACATGAACCAGTTACAGCAGGCTGATAGGAGGCTGGTGAGGCTAAAGTCATAGAGCCTGTGTTTAGATTACACTTTGCTAAGCATTTACTGTAGGCCTCATGGACACAGCACACAAAAGAACCCCAAATACAGGTCTATTCTTATTAGATATTGGAGCAAGGATATAAGCCAGTCAGACCACATGTCACAGGACACACAGCCTGAGAAAGCCCCAGGCAGTAGCACATGTTTGCTGGCACTAGTTCTGCTTGTAATAATAATACTACTGACTCATTTTCCATTTAGAAACTGCTTGGTGACAATTATGAAAGTGCTGAAGTGGATCTGCCTGTTGAATAGTCGATGTATGTGTCCTCCCACCAAAGTGAAATCACGTTGTTCCTTCGTCATGTCCCAGGAGTCTTATGTAACACTGGCTTACAGGTTCATGTGTTCCATTTTTACATTGATTCTTAAACATTTTGTGTGATCACTTCAAGCCGACAAGTGTGGCTGGGTATTGTTAATGATATCTCGAATCAATTGGTCCTGGTTCTATTTGATATTGATTCATTTAGAGATATTTCATACCACTTTTGCTTTGATTTGAAAGACATGATAAACTAAAAATATTAATGTTGGTTTGCAATATTTATGCAGCGGATACAGAAAATTATATATATTAAAAGACTGGTTTAAGTATTTTATAAATTGATATATTCAAATGAACTGGCAAATCAATTTGTTTTTTTAACCTAGACCTACCAACTGGTCACTTTGTCAGTGCAGTCACTTATACCTCATTCCCACTGGTAAAAAAAAAAAACCCTGTTAAATCCTAATATTAAACAGGAATTTTGTTAGTGCAAATATGTTTAATCGGTATTCATGCCCAGGTCAAATCAGCCTGGGTGAATGCACTAATTTCTTCTTCATTTGCTCCATTTTGCCAGTGAGCTGCCATTTCTAGTGTAACATTACAATATGCATTAATGTTTGTAGCAAAAATTGTTTTTTTAAGTTTTGGACAGCAGGACCATTTATTTCATCAGTCACAACATTTTCTCTTATATTGCAAGAGCGAGTTGTTGCTGTTTTTTCATTGTTTCTGGCACAGCTGTGACATTACACTTCACACACAGGTGATGCAGGGGTGACAGAATACACGTCACAAGGCAGAACAACCTGAGGCAATGGTTTCACCTGGGTGTTCCTGCTAATTTCATTGAAAAAGAAAAATGCAGATCCACTGTCTCACTGAGAGATTGTGATCACATTAGACATGTTGGTTTCCAAGTTGAGCTGCTCTGGTCACATATAGTGGAGGAAATGTGCACATATGTGCTTTACAGCCCAGCACATGTGTGTGGTACATCCCTACTGGAAAGATGATTAAATCATAAGTAGCCACTTGCTGGGACTACAGATTTGCAGTTTTATTTGATTCTTCACTCATATTCAGTACAAAAAACATAATATACATTACAATATTTACAATTCTTACAATAGCCTATAAAGAATTGTTGAATAATACTAATGGGATTTTTGTATCTTGATTTTATTATGTAGAAGTTAAGAAGTAAAAAGACAAGGAGATAACAATATATTCCAGAGCAATTTTGTGAGTGTGTACATTTATTGTTTTGGTGTGTGAGTGTATTGGTGTTGTGGCCATATGCCTGATTGTTTGTGTAAAGGAGTTTGACATAACCCCCCCCCAGACTGGCCCTCAGCTGTGTGTATGACAAAATCCAGCCCATCTGTTAGTACAAGCACGGAGCTGTAATCCTGCCACTCTTAGCCCTCAGTCGCATATTGGCAACGACATTTCAGCAACACAGGTGGCATGGTCATGGCTGCACACACACACACACACACACACACACACACACGCACACACACACACACGCACACGCTCATGTGCAGCTGCATGTGTTGTATATTTGCCTGCATTGTTCAAATAAGGTGACATTTCCCAATCAGGTACCTGGAAACTATAATCAATCCTTGACAATTCACTGCCAAAATGTTTGATAAATTTGAAGGCTCTCTCTTCATAAAGCGGATATGTATTACAGAATTGATTCTGTTGAATTTAATTCAGATCACATCACATCAAATTGCTATTATTGGCCACTGATGTGGCAATTATTAGACAATTTGATTTCACATGGTTACTTATCTGTTAATTGTCAGTAGTCTCAGAACACCCGCATGTGATCAGTCACATGAAGAATCATAATGTTTTGGCTCCATTTTCTTAATACTGGATATTTTGAAATGTTAAAATCTCCAGAATCAAATAATTATTGCTGCTGCTGATTTCAGTATAGCATTTAATGTGCCCCAATTGTCACTGATGGGAATGTCCTCATCTGATAGTATCAGTATCTCTTTGTGAATGTTTCACTACTGCCATGCTGCAGTAATCACATCAGCTATGTGGACTAATTCTATCCTCAAAGAAGCATTTTAACTAAGTCGTCTGGGCGAGTCAGTTCTTCCTGTATGGGAGCAGAACATTTGTTACACAGTTGTAACATTATGTTTTAAAAAATGCATTTTTCAATTGCAGTTGTTCAAAAGGGGTTTGCAGCCTGTATCATGTAAGGTGTTGTGGAACCACCCCAGTTGCTGAACTATAAAACAATCAGAACAAACTCATCAGTCATCAGGTCCACAGAAACAGTTCTGGAATTTGTCCTGATGGTTGCTGCAGATAAGTGTTACACACATGATATATAAGTGAACGTAGCAGTAAATACAAATATGGAAGTAGCACGCTGTCCAGACCTGAAGTGTAGTTGCACAAACATTTGCCAGCATAGAGAACACTGCACAAAACATAAAATACTGATGTATTTTATGTTTGTGAGCACAAGTTGCTGATAAAACTTGCATGTTGGCTATTTTTTTAAATAAACTGAGTTGTGATTGTCAATGTGAGGCTTGTTAACTGTGTAGCACAGAGACAAAAAGATGAAGCTGACAAGTCAGAAATTGTGTCTTTGTAGATGTATGATAGAAGCTTGATGTATGGCTACAGTTAACCCCTGAATGTCCTATGCTGTGTCTGTGTGTCAGTTGTGTGTGTGTTCAGCCTGAATTTGAATGTAGATGATAGGTTAAGTGTTTTTCTGAGCTGGCTCGGTGGCAAATAATTGGACACAATATTCTTGCCTTTTTCTTTTGGTTGATCTAGATCAACTTGGCATTTCCTGCTTCCATCCACACCCAGCATGCTGGGATCTATGTGCCTGTCACAGCGTCTCTGTTTGCATGTTGGAATGTTCAATGAAATTATTTTTCATTTCTTCTACTACTACTAATAAAAATGAGTGTTCAACACACTTCAAAGCCCTACGTCACAGTTGAAGTCCTTTTCAGGCTGTTATTTTGGGCAGAAA
Organism: Solea senegalensis; assembly: GCF_019176455.1. Classification (NCBI taxonomy): domain Eukaryota; kingdom Metazoa; phylum Chordata; class Actinopteri; order Pleuronectiformes; family Soleidae; genus Solea; species Solea senegalensis. Next base: position 18,815,498 of record NC_058031.1, read on the forward strand.
ATGGAGCATAATCCTATTCTTCCTCCTTTGATCCCCTGTATTCTATTAGCATATGCCTTTAATACCTACACACTAAATAAGCATGCAAATGCAATCTTGCCACATTAAATACATTTGTCCACTGTATTATGGCACAATTTAGTAAGTATATTTGACTGAACTGTATTAAAGAGTACTGGGTGAAAACAACCTGATGAAGTGAGGTTCATTTGCATTTCCTAAGGATATTTTCTATGCAAATGTGGATATATTTCAAAACCACGTTGAATAATGTGGAATGTTTCCTTTCTACATGAACATTTATAGATCATTTACTGGAATTTCTTTGTCCACAGAAAAGGCTCAATTCTCTTTTGTCCTTCTAATTTAGATCTGTGGTTCTTGTAAACAGGGACATGATGGATTACCACCACCATCTGCTAGGGAATGTGGTCAGATGTGTGACCCTTTAAAGACGGTTCAGACACATTGTTACCTGACATGTTCTCATTACTGAGTATTTTTTACCTTTTCAGATTGTCTCACAAGTGAAGGGTTATGTTTTAAAATGCCTCATGTCAGGGCGGTAATGGCATTGAATGCAGCCATTAGGCTGCCCCGTTATGGATGTGATGTGCATGCGTATGTGTCAGGTCAGGGCTTGATTAGCTTGCTAGGGCATAGCAGTTGAGTCCAGCTGCTCTCTCCAGAAATGTGCCATGACACGTACCAAGTTCTCCAGCGAAATATTCAGCAGCAACCCTGCTCAGAAAACTGAGACATATGGCATGTTGCTTCATGAGTCCCTCAACAAACACGACACACATGTTGTTTGACTACTGTGATTAAAGGCAGTGGCATGGTCCCAGTGAAGCTACTTTAAGGCTGTGGCATGAAGGCTGGACAAGTTAGTAAGGACCAGTTCAGTTACCTCCATCTGTCTGAGTGTAAGCAGCATAACTCCAAAAGAAAAGGATCTATTTTGTTTTTGGAGATTAATTTATTGACCAGGAAAGAAATTATTAGACTTTAATGATCTGGACACAGATTTATTTATTTTATTTTTTTTTGTTAATTCATCTTGAGATAAGGTTGTCCTGACACTAGGAAAGTGTTAAAGTTAAAACATGTAAATCCATTTTTTTTTTTTTTAGCACATTTTAACTTTTCTAACTTTAAACTTGTATTCCAATATCACTTTTCTTTGCTGCCATCTTTTTCTACATTTTCATTGAATTTTCGTCTTTTATCTCTAGTTTCCCCTGATCTGTTCCTGGAAACCCCCCTGGTGCCCTCTCTACCTGCAATACCATCAGCGAGAGTTGGCCCCACCTCTCAGAAGCCCAAGAGGCGCAGCAGCAGAAGTGACAGCGCTGCCAGGCCCCGTCCGTCGTGCTCAGCCCTCAGGCCAGGCCCCAGCAGAGGCAGCATGGAGGTTGGCATGCGCGTGGTGCGTGGCCTGGACTGGAAATGGGGAAACCAGGATGACGGCGAAGGCCACGTGGGCACTGTAGTGGAGATCGGTAGGCAGGGAAGCACAACCACACCAGACAAGACAGTGGTGGTACAGTGGGACAGTGGCACACGGACCAACTACCGCACCGGTTACCAGGGTGCCTTCGACCTGCTGCTTTACGATAATGCTCAAATCGGTAAGAACTCCAGACATCAGTTGTAAGTACAGTGTGTTGTCTGGCCATTTTCCATTTATAGCTTTTTGTCAGCAGTTAAAAGCTAACATGTAATATAGTCACTATATTTACAACATAAGTAAGTGTTGCCAGCAATGCTATGACCTGCTGGCAACTAGCAGTGCTAGCAGTCTCATGAATTGTCATACTGAAGAATGTTTGAAGAACTTCATGAAACCTCCTGCCAGCCTGGAATAAACAGTATGATGACAATTTTCCACAAACAGCCTTGTCTTTTAAAAAGGACTTAATGAAGAACCTTGTTGAATTTTCCATCAAACACAGATGTGTTTGCTTACAGATTCTCAGACACTCCAATGCTGTCTATTCTTTAGGTTTCTTCCTCCCCATTTTGTTTTTATGATACAGTTATACATTTTGTTTGCTGTTGACACCTGTACAGTTTTGAGATGGTGTAATGTTTTTATCAGGTTTTGATGTAGAACTATATTATGTATTAGAATACTTATCTTTGTAAGTGCACAATTTAAAGCCAGTCTTGAATAAATCTATAAAATAGTTATTATTCAAGTCATACTGGAGCGTCATCAAAAAACATTTTTTTAAAGTCTTCACAGGCTCAGCATTGTATGCTGAGCTTGTCTGTCAGCTGAGATGGTCACAACTATGTGACTGTTTTGTTATTGTGGTTCTGCAGACTTCACGATTCCCATTTTAAATAAGCAAGCCCCATTTCTCATTGTCAGCCATCCGGCTGTTTTTTGGACTTGAATGACACGGGCATTAATACAGGGTTTTAGCATTTTAAAGTCACATTTTTCTGCCTCAGTAGCTGATTCTTGAATTAATGGAGCAAACGAAGTGGAGAAAAAATTAGGAAATGAGGGCATGGGAGTATATTTTTTATGCTGTTTGTGCCTCATTACTTCCAATTCTCATGGGACATCACATGTCAACATAGACGAGATATGCTCTATCGTGCTTAGTTAAGTTATTTGCATAAAGGAGAGACACCGTTGTATAGGACGTGATTTGTTTCTTCAAAAGAGAAATTTAATAAAAAGAATAAAAATGGGAACCGTAGGCTTAATAAAAGTATGAACCCACTCACTTGTGTTCAACCACCTTTCCTTTCCTTCCCTTCTAGGTGTACGTCACTCTAACATCATCTGTGACAGCTGCAAGAAGCATGGCATCATGGGAATGCGTTGGAAGTGCAAGGTGTGCTTCGACTACGACCTGTGCACCCAGTGCTACATGAACAATAAGCATGACCTGGGCCACGCATTTGAGCGATACGAGACGGCGCACTCCCAGCCGTGAGTACAAACTGCACCCTAGCTTCTCTGCCACAATTGATCCTTGTTTAAATTATTCATTTGAGCATCATCGTTTACAACAGCTCTGCTCTAGTAGCTTGGTTTGCTCACATTCGGTTGGTCTCATTGGAGTTGTTCTTTTTTTATTGCCTCAATTAAAGCGTCCTTAGTTTTGGATGGGACTTTCACATTGTTGGATTCAACTCTGTTGGTAAACCATCAACTTGCTGTTCTGTTTTCATTCTCTTCTCACTTAATTAGTCACAAACAGTATTTCTATTTGAATTTTTGATAGGCCATGGTTTTAAGTTAATGGACTACCTACAGCTTCCTACCCCTACATTAGCATACAGTGTGAACATCGATCATTGTTGAACAAACAGTGATTTTATTGAGATATCTTTATTTCAGCATTGTTTTTGTTTTTTTTAAACAGCTTCAAACCAGAAGCCAATGTGTTATCTGTTACAGAATCACTGTATCAGTGTCAGTTACAGTCCATTCTAGCAGACAGATACATGAGAGTCAACATTTCTGCCTTTCATAGCTTTAGAAAATGAGATGATGTTTGATACTGTACAAGCAACTCTTAACTCACTGATCTAAATGCAGACGACATCAACTCAGCTCGCTTGGAACCTTGCCTGAGCAGGTACTAAAAAAATGTACCAGGCACTTTCACTAATGGAAAAGCAAAATAACCATGCCGTGCCGAGACAAGTTGTGCTGGACCCATGTAGTGGAAAAGTGGCAACCAGCAACATATTTCTTTCATTTCTTTCACATACAGTTCTCTAAAATTACTATTCATTACACTGAGCAGGTGTAAAGAGTGATGTTGTTTTAGTGAGCTTGGTTAAAACCATGCTTGGGTTGCTGTGGGTAAATGTTTAGTGAGCTGATTCCAAGTGTCCTTCATATGCAGATTTACTGGAATGAGTTCTTCTCCTCAGAATTCACTCTTCTGCATCAGTTCACAGTAAAGCACCAAAATGCTTCAGGCTCTGTTTGAATGTCAGCTGGATGGCCTGTTCTCATTTTAACAAGATGATATGTATGACCCAGATTTCGTCGATAGTTTTTTGGGTCCAGCTAATTTTCCTGCACTTTCTTAACAGTGAATCCTTCAAGTAAAACTGTTGTTTTGTTGTGGTGTTTCTTTTTTCTCTACCGACTTAAAAAGGCCGTTTGAATAGAAGAGTATGAAGCAAAAGTTCATATTCATTCAAATAATGACACTACTGTCACAGAGAGAACAATAAATTCACAGTTTTAGTGCGTTTTTAAAATATATCACTTCATGCAGCAACAGTGCAACAAATCAGTTATCACATCCATAGCTCCAAATCGCTGGCCATGACTTGAACCTTGTATCTTTGCCATCTCTGTGTTGTTTCTGTCTTCACCTCCTGCTATCACATTCTGTGATCACACAGAAACAGAAAAATGTCTCGCTTTGGACTCGGGCCAGGTCCACATTTGATTGCATACCATGTGTAAATGGAGCAGCAGATTTGGACTTTTTTCTCAAGCCTGGACTGAGACTAAATAGCAGTGAGTGATCATTTAGCACTCTGACAGGAATTTCATTTCATTCTCATCCTGAGTATTGATTCATCATTGAGGCCCAAATGTTGTTTGGCTCAGCATTGACCTTCATGACGGTGATGTTTTATTGGCAGAGCAAACACATTTATGTGACCCCTCAAATAGGTCATTGCTTTCCATCTGTCGACACTGCACAAATACTGTCTCAGTTTCACTGACAATCGTCGTTTTATGGAAGTGTTTTTAATATTTACAATAATTATTAAGACTATATAAAAAAAAAAATGTTTAAGGATCAGTTCATAAAAACTGATTTGATTTTTGAGTCTGGAAAGGATTTTCAATCTGAATTGGGGCTGAAACAATGACAGTATTTGATTGATTATTAATACTAAATGAATTTCATAGTCAATTAATCAGTTTGAGTATTTTTCTTAACATTTCTTTGTTCCATATGACAAAAATAATTTTGGTTTGTGGAAGAAACGTATAAGAACATCATTTAAGATGACATTTAAGAACATCATCATTTCAAGGTATGAAAAACACTGATTAACATCTCTGATATTTTAGGGACCAAATGAATGAGAAAATAATCAACAGATTGATCGATTTACAAAAGTAATTATGGGAGAAAAAGCTAATCTAGAATGTCTGAAATTAGAATTATTTACTTTGGACTGAAGCATGTTAATATCAGTACTACACTTTAAATTAAATAAGTAATTTTAAGTACCCCATAGGAAAGCAAATTATGAGTGAAATTGCAGTTGTGTAAGACGATGTTATGTTTTGTGTTTAGCACACAATTCATTTATAAAATAATCAAGACTGAGTATCAGTATAATCTGAAAGATATTAAAAAAAAGTGAGCATCATTCATCATTCTCTGAAGAACTTGTGAATGAATTGACGTCACTGACCTCTCTCCACTATGACTCTGACTGAGACGGTTTCCATGGAGTCTGAAACATGAATAGTATACTGATGGCTGTAAGTCGCACAAAACACAGTGATTCAGCTGAAGTCATTTGGCAGCCATGATGTGAATCAAATCTTTACTAGTCACTACTGTGTGTCATTGTGTGACCTTTTGGACAGAGTGAATAGGATGTTGTGTTGGTGTTCATCTCTGACCACGCTGTAAATGTACAAGTTCTATATTTTGCTGTGACATGAACTCATTGACACAGATATTTATTCTCGGGATTTTCAACCACTTGGCTACAACATTGCTTATTCTACTCCTCTCAATATTACTATTATACCTTTATTTCTCTGCTCCACTACCTGTTTGCAATTATACTCCTGTTGGAAGTAAACTCCAGCTTTTATAAAACACATGTGTATCATCTATTACACAAAATAAACTATGTTTCACAGTGCAGTGTGAAATGAAACCCACAGGGTGAAGCTTTCTTGAAACTGCAAGTTGGGGATAAAATTAAATTCTGGGTGCAAATAGGTTTGATGTTTTTTTTAAATGGCTTGTTTAATTATATTACCTGGTTTTATAGCTATGTGTCTGCATTTTGGGTCCAATAGTGCAGTCACATTTCATTAGTGCTAAGTCTTACAGATTTACCAGCACAACAAAGATACATCAATCCTACAAATGGTTTTCTAGCCATATAATGAATTCTATTCTGTTCTCTCTTCATCATTTTATCAAATACATTCAGAAATTGTTTTGATTGTTGCCTGGCACTGGGATCGCATCACATGAAAGTCATTTCCTTTCTCATCAGATGAATGAAAGGGAGGAGCACTGTACAGTGTGTGGTATCAAACACAGAGCACATCTTTATTTCCAGACCAGTCTGACCCATATTTCAGTGGCAGAATTTCTAAAGCCTGATTTATTATCTGGCAGTCATGAGACACACTGATATTTGCCTGGAAAGGCAAATTAAGCCTGGTTCCATAATGAGTGGGAGTTCTTGTTTTGCCAGCAGTGATTTATGTGAAGAGAATGGTTTGGGCTTTGCATAGTTAAAAGTGACTCCTTTTATGTGGACTACACATGTGTGAGGGTTTAATGGCAACTCAGGCATTCCACTCTATTTGTAGTTTATAGCCATTCTGTAGGCCGAAACTTTATTAGTGTCCTGAGGGACTGAGCATTGAGAAGTTGTCATCAAAATAAACTGCTGCAGAAAGCTGATGCTAAAGCAGTGTCATCACAGACATGGTGTGAAATATGACGTAGATTTACCTTGTGTTGTAATTACAACAGATTTAATTGGATTAACGTCCAAACCTCTCAGCCTTGATACTAACATTGTTGGATGTGCAGATACGTATTTATTTTCTAGAATGCATGTATTAGATATGTCAAACAGACAGTAAATCAAGGTTCTATGTTTATGTGCTGTTCACCAATCACTAAGCTTTGTGTCAGTGTTGCGTGACTTTTTGTTTCTTACGCAGTCAGGATGTGACCGTGTTTATGATGTTTAGTGATATCGAAGACTCACGCTGTTGTGCACTTGGTCTCGTAGCACATGTGTGCTGACAGTGCTCAGGGTAGCATATGTGTGTACCATATGTTTTTACGAGGAGATGGTTGGTATGCAGTTGGTTAATCGGCTCTTCATCTCACTAACAACACATATGCACTCACTAGCTCAGGAACCTATTAGGTCAACGCCAGGCCTAATCCTTCCTTTGTATATCAAGCTTCACTCCCCCACCTGACCTTGTCGATGCCCCTTTCCATAGGTACTGCTCAAGCCACTTCAAACCTGTCCCCACTACCGCTTTGCTGAGTCCACCAAACTGCTGTCTTCATAAATTTGAAAAGGGTTTTTGGGTCTTGACATGTAATATGTGTGCTAAGTTTGCAATATGTGCAAAGGTTTTGCAGAGGATGAGTCAAAGTTGATGTATGTTTCTGTCCAGGGACTCGATGTCTGGTCCAGTCAGTGGTGTTTATGAGGGATGTTGGAAGCCACATGCAAAAGGGGCCTTGGGGCCTCATATCAAGCCACCCACCCGCCAATGGTTGTTGGTGCTTTAGATTATTGTAAAGAAAGAGTTGGTCTCTATCTCACTGTCTTTGTTTCTAAAAGTCAGGCTAACCCTTGGCTGACTTGGTCAGGAGGTGTTGGCCTCTTGTGCTGATCCTGTCTGGGAGCAGAGGTGACATTTGGTCAAGAAGGATTTGGAATCTTGATCCTTTGAAAGGGCTGTTGTGTTTATCAGAGTAGCTTCAGTACAAAACATCAACAACTCAAACACTGGGGTTTTGTTTCTTTAATGTGAAATAGGGATATTTTTCTGTTTACGTCCTCTTTACTTCATATAAATATATATATATATAGATATATATATCTATATATGAACATGTGTGTGTTCTGTTTGATTTGGAGACTTGCAGACAGGTATTAATATCTACCTAACATGTGATACCTACATGTACAGAATTTCCACCCTTGCAGTTACATAAACCTAGACACCATTTATTTTCACACATATGTGTGTAAGGATTACATTACATATGTGGCTTTTACTTTGCCCTGAGGTGGCCTGCTTTCTGATAGCTCTGCTCTTCAGGGATTAGGCTCAAAGCTCTGAAATCTTCTCAGAAAAGACCTCAGTCCTACACTGAGATTTACAGTGTGTTGGCTCTGGTATCGGATGTTTACTCCTGTTGCATAAAGGAACCTGAGGAATCTGGCCAGTGACGAGCGATGAAGCTAGCCAATGGTAACTTAAAGCAAAATCTCCGTGTTTTGAGAGACGTGGAGACAGCAAAGCCAGCAAAGCCTCTAAGAAGCTCCTTGAGGACTACAGCTCTCGCAAGGCTCTTTTCATCCCAATGGATTTTTAAATGGTTTTGAATTTATCTAAAAAAGTTTTCTGCGTGAAATGCACACTGGCGTTTGATTTTAACAAAAAGTATGGGAATAGGAAGCTCATTTGCATCAAGATCTGATCAAATCTTTACCATAAGGTATGACACATTTTCATAAAATATTTTCTAAATGTGTGATTTGAGTTGAGACTATTGAGTGTTAGAAAAGCAGGTGATGAAACTAGCATTTATTTATTTATAGAATATTTTCTTAATGCGTTTTTAAGTTCATCTCTTGACAACTTGACCACACTAGACAACATCTAGCAAACTAATCAGAAGTCAGAGTGTGTCAATTAGGTTATGATTACAATATTCAGCATGTGGTTGTTAGAGGCTGTATTTTTAACAACGGAGATAAAGAGACCAGCATCAGGTGTCATGATCTTTCAGCATATGTTGTATGGTTCACCAACTCAAGCATTGTGCTAAGAAGCCTTATGGAAGCAATTCTTCAAATGTTTTTTTTGAAATGTTGAATGTAAAGAAAAACTTTGTTTGTGTAAAGTATTTGCAGCTCTTCTAAATGACTCTTCAGCTGCTTCACATACTGAAATGTGAAGGAAAATATGAACTGTACGGATCAAATACACCTGACTACCTCCAATAGAGTTCATGTCTGAAAACAGCTTTAGTGGTTTATGTTTTTCAGGAATCCAAGTGGTTCCACTGTTTTTATCTGTTGAATTTTTCTCTGTCTTTCTGATTCTGGGTTTTTTCCTTTTCCATGATCTAAATGATTAACTAATTATGATTTACCAAATGAAATTATCAATACTCTTTATATAAAAGTTGTGTGATTTATTTGGCTTGGTTTGTGTCAGACTTATTACTGTGTTTATAGTGAATACATACAGTGTTTATTATGGTTATGTTATCTGTACTTATGCATTGTGTTCTAACAAAGACTTAATTGTCTTAACTCTGTCTCATAGTGTGCAGATTGTTTTGTTCAGCTGTGTCTTCATGCTCCTATCACAGAGTAAGCTTGGCACCGAGGCAGAACCTCCCACGGATCATCCTCAAAGGAATCTTCCAGGGGGTTAAAGTGGTTCGTGGACCTGACTGGGACTGGGGCAACCAAGACGGTGAGTGGTGTGTGTGTGTGTGCGTGCAGCGCGTGTGTGTGTGCGTGTGTGTGTGTGTGTGTGTGTGTGTGTGTGTGTGTGTCTGTCTAGGAGACTGTTTATATCACTAACCTGGCACGGTCAATTCAACAGGTCTCCTGTCCGCCTCAGTATGGAGCTATTCCTCTTCAAAGTGTTCCTCTATCCACAACCCATAACAACACTCTAACCTCACATCTCATTAACCCATGAAATGTCCAATTAGCATGTGTCTGTGTGCACTTACATTGCCAGTGAGTCATTTGAGTCTGCTCCACAGATGTGCCTGTCTTGTTTTTATTTGTCCAGCCTTGTTTAGTGGCAAAACTGAGTAACCACGCTCATTAAAACAAAGTCTTTGGTGTAAGTAATAAGGAAGGAGATTGAATTGTGTTCGTCCACAGTGTTTTGTGTCTATGATGTTTCTGTCTGTCAAATACAAATGGTACAGACTGGGTGCTCTTAATAGTTTAAATAGTAAATGAAAACAATCGTCCGCATCAGTGGACTAAATTAAAACCCTTGAATTTTCCCTTTGGGGTAAGAGGGAATGTTAATGGTCTTTATGTTTCCTGGTCTGGGGTCATTGTTATCTCTGAAAATAGCAGAATGGTAGAGCGAATGAGTCAAAATGTCCTTTTGGTGTCTTTGAAATTAACACCCCAGGGTTTGGTTAAGTCACTCATCAGGCTTAAATGGTGTACACAGTAAGTGCATAAGGGATGTTCTGAGCATGCTCACACACCCCAAGCCCACCATGTAGTCATATGGGTCACTGGATTATTTGGTGTGCTTACTGAGTCAGCTTGAGGACATAAATCATTTCAGGCATCTTCTCATCAACCTGATGTACGGATCTAAAACCACTGTGTGACACGACAAGGACATGAAACATGTAACTTGGAAATAGTAAATAGTTTTAATGATGACTTTTCTTTTGCACTTTTGATGTTTTTGTGAGAGAAACTGCTTTGTTAGATGTTGGATGTATGTACAAAACATTCATACCAAGCTTATTTTTTGAAAATTACACTTGGTATCTCTATGTCTCCAGAGAAAGTTTCTTTGTCTCTGTTACATCTCAATTGTCTTATATGCTACAGTCTGTATCTTCCCCTCTTCTTACCAGATGTTTAAACGTTGTGGTTGTCGCCACTTGTTCACATTACCTTTACATTTTTTTTTCAAAACTGTTGTGTTATTATTTCTTGCATATTTTAATGTGCTTGTGTGCGTTCGTGTGTGTATAGGTGGGGAGGGTAAGGTTGGGAAGGTAGTGGATATTCGCGGCTGGGACACAGAGTCTGGTCGCAGTGTGGCTAGTGTCACATGGTCTAATGGCACCACCAATGTCTACCGTATGGGCCACAAGGGGAAGGTAGACCTGAAATATGTGTCTGACGGCCAAGGAGGCTTCTATTACAAAGATCACCTACCAAAGCTTGGTAAGAAAGAGTCCTGTTTTTTTATTATTGCAATGTTTGGAGGTAATTGTACACAACATTTAAGACAACAATGTGCATAAGAATGCCATCAGATAATAGTGAAACTGAGTTTAACCTAGTGTCTTAATTGTTGATGCCTGTCCATCCAGGAGAGCACGCAGAGCTGCAGCGGCAGGAAAGTGCTGACGGCCACTCCTTCGTGCAGGGCGACAAGGTCAAATGTCTCCTGGAGGAGGAGATTCTGCGACAGATGCAGGAGGGCCACGGAGGATGGAATCCCAAAATGGCAGATGTACTTCAACTTTTATTCTTTAGTCTATAGAAAACTCCTTGTTTAGATTTTCTAAAATGCAGAAGTATTTAGACCCCTCACTTTTTTTACTTCCTCTGTTTGTGAGCAGCATAAGTCAAAAAGTAAAACATGGAGTTGGATGAAATTAACTGGGGTTGTAGGTTAAGGCACAGTGAAGAAATGATAAGACAGGATTTTACGTTAAATAGTTCATAAACTTGGGTTTGGGATAATGAGCAAAATGTGTTAAGAATTTGAAAACCTCTAAATTATTCAAGTATTATTACATAAACAGAACATTTTCAACTAGGCTCCTGTCTCATGCAGTGTGGGGCAGGACCTCTCTGGATTTGGCTGCATTCAGCCTTATCTAAACTTTAACCAGTCTTCTCCTCTTCCTCTCCCTGCTGCTGAGAGGTCCGTCCCATAGCATGATGCTGCCACCACCATGCTTCACCACAGCAATGGTAGTTGTCATGTGGGTGATGAGGAGTGACTGGTGTTCACAAGACTGTTACACGGTCTGCTGAAAATGAAGGGGTCTCAATACCTCATGAAGTGATCCAGTGATCTAATTGCACACTTTGTTTGTATTTTTTGTAACAGTTAAAACAAACTCATCTATTAACCCTGGCACATAGGATATTTACCTTAAAAGGTTTTTGGCCACGTCTGTTAAGTATTGAATTCAGGCGTTTCAATCAGCCTGTGGGCTCTAGGCTTATTAAAGTACTGTGTGTGTATTACATCATTACAGTCCCTGTTGGCGTAATGGTCAGACGCCCAAATACTTTTGTCCATATAGTGTATAACAGATGGACATTAATGTGCAACAAGGTGAAAAGAAACAGAACAACCCGTTCTCAGACCACAGCTGCTAAAAGGGTCAGTTTGCAGACTTGCGGATGGACACCCAGGGTGAAACGGTCTATTTGTGTTTGCAGTACATTTGTCGGATCGGGACAGTTCATAGAATCACTGACCGAGGAGATGTCAGAGTCCAGTACAGCAACAACATCCGCTGGACCTTCCATCCTGGGGCTCTCACCAAGGTACTGAGTTATAGATGAGTTTCTGTTAAATGGCAGCTATAAACTGTCATTGGTTTATTAGTGTATCTTAAGTTAATTGTAATTGCTCTCCAACTTTGTTCATACTGTGTCCATCCGTCCTTCCCCCAGGTGAACACTTTTGGAGTTGGTGAACTCGTACGAGTGTTGGAGGATATGGACAGTGTGAAGAGATTGCAGGCTGGCCATGGAGAGTGGACAGACAGCATGGCTCCTGTATGCTCATTCAGCCTGATAATACTAGCTCTTCTTTGTATTCAAGCTTGAATGCTCACTTTATGTCACATTCTGGCAAAGGTGTGGAATTGAGTCTTGATTTTGGACTTAAGAGTAAGACTTAACTGGTGACTTTGACTCAACAAAATGTACACAAAAAGACCAGGCTTTGGCTGTAACACCTGGCTAAATTGGGGTTTCACTTGAACTCACACATCCACCTTTATTTTACAGAATTGTGATGCTTTAAATGTTGATACTGATAGATCATGATGTGGCTTTTCCATAATTTTGGTTTTGATAGTATCAATGTATTAATGTAAGTTTTAACTAAACAAGATGATATTAGTTCCTGAAAAACTATTCTTTTTTTTTTTTTTAAACTAATGTTTAAAAACAAAATGTAGTGCGTTATTTAGAACATGGTCATCTGATATCCTCTCAAGTTGCTTACTTGCTGTCAGTGTGCATGATGTTACTTGTGTCACTTGCCAAAGTAAGGCCCTTTGTCAGACTTAGCCGCTTCACAAAAATTGGCTGTTTCCACTCTTATTTTTGTCCCTGTAAACCTTTTGATCCCCACCCATGCCACAACCACCTAAATGACTGTTCTGTTATTTTTGTCCCAGGTGCTTGGCCAGGTTGGGAAGGTGTTGAAAGTTTATGCAGATGGTGACCTACGGGTGGCGTTTGGAGCTCAGACGTGGACGTTTAATCCAGCTTGCCTTTCGGCACAGCCCGTGGAGGTGGATGCCAACCTCATGACAGCCGAGAACCACAGCGAATCTGGAAGTAAGGCCTCTACAGGGAGGAGGGGACTCATCTCTAAACCTCCAGCCCCAGCTTTACCTTCTGCATGCGTTCATTCATCCTATCTTGTCCTCGTTTGAGCTCTGTCCTCTGCCTTGCATGCTCTCACAATAAGACTGCTACTGTGCCGTGATTGGCCACAGTCGTGGCCTGTCTGTCTTTTTCAGCAACCTGTGGGCAGGGTGTTTGTTTTTTGAAACGTTTGTGTCTGTAACATTTCATGATCCTGCATGTTGACAGCAAGAGGCTTTGGCAGCACTGCAGACATTTGGCATCATGTCAGAAATTCTCTGCAGTCTCTTATTTGTGACTAAACCTTTTCTTTGCATGTTTTCACATCAGTGGATTGAAGCTTGTCACAAAGTGATGTGTGTTCTTCTGTGTGTGTGCGTGTGTTTGTGTCCGGTCAGATTGCACTGCATGCAGGGACATTTTGACTCATTCCTGGGGTTTTTGCATTGAGCTCATTCCTGATAATTATATTAACCAGCATGACTTTGTGGTGCCATTTTAGCCTCCTGCAGGTCTTTCTTAATCATCGTGCCACATCAGACAAATTGAACCAAATGAGCTAAATGAATTCCCTTGTCTCTTCCCTTTTTACCTCATCTGTGTGCAGGTACTGTCATCTCAGTTTTGGAGAAGCTACTGTCTCAGTCCACAGAGCAGGACAACCCCAGTCGGTTGGTCATTGAGGCAGCGCACGGCAGTGCCAACAAAGTGCGGGAATTGGTGCAGAAATACCCTGACAAGGTTAGTGCAGCACTCCTCTGTGCTGCAGTCCACTGTTTATTCCAAGAGCTCTTTTCACCATGCCACCAAGGCTGTGGGGTGGGTAAATCAGGGGCTGAAGAAACTTGGGGAGCTAGATAAGGAGAGGGACACTGTGGAATTTGCCAGGTTTGTCGAAAGTGGTTGAAGACCCCCTAACAAGTGTTAAAAAGTTCACACTGCACAATTCATAGATACACAACACCCTTCTTCTGCCATCCCATTGTCTGGGGTCACAAAGAACATATGTAACCAAGAAATAATAACACACTTTAGATTTTAAAATAAAAAAAATAATAATTGAACTAAGAATAGTAAACCTAAATAAGTGAATCAGAAATTAAGTTAAGTTAATAATATCTAAGCTTAATACATAAAATCAATTCTATCCCAACCAAATAAAGGGTTGGGGCCTGCTCACTTTCCAGGGGCACAGAATAATTTATCGGGGTGTAGCAGGGTGGAAAATGCTAGTGCACACTGAATGGTCTGAACGCTCGCCACTATTTTTAGAAAATCTAATTTCAGTGCTGTTATCTCACAAAGCAGCATCAAAACGTAGAGTGTAGCACTTCTCTTCCCACTCTTGTGAATATAGCTTATCACCCTCCTCATTCTAAGAAAATTCAGGGACTCCTATATTGGCACACACGAGTCAACAACTTCTCTCATGTGTTTGGTCATTAATGTGTGATATTTGAACATAAACGTGGAAATTAGATGAACAATATACTGGATGTGACAAAGACAACAGTCTATTTATTTGTTAAAATGTCTCTCATAGTGGTATGGTCCTGTTACTTATCATATTAAATTATTGTACAACATATGGATTTTCTAATATAATAGATTGCTTAAAATGATATTGCTAAACTGTTATATAAAGCAAAATATATTCTGAGATTTGTTTCTATTTTTGAATTTAAATCAAAATGAACTTTCCATTTACTTATCCACTGGTGCTAATGGTTACATAACATCCTAGGATTATGATGTATCAGGTGAATGACATTAGTGGCTGTTAATGCTCAGATTATTTCTATCCAGTTCAGTTCAGGTGTGTCCGTGTCGCAGCCTCCGTAATCTGTAATGAATGTGTGCCCATGTGTGTGTTCCTGGCAGGTGGATATAAAGAACCAGGGTAAGACTGCACTGCAGGTTGCTGCTCATCAAGGCCACATGGAGGTGGTGAAGGCCCTGCTGCAGGCCAACGGCTCCATCGAGGTCAAGGATGAAGATGGAGACACGGCATTGCACTACACTGCCTTTGGGTGAGGCCACACACACATTTCAGAATACATAGGTATAATGGTAGCACCCTCGTCTGACACGTGTAGCAGAGCTCCAGCCTGTCGTTTCCCATGTAATGTGATAATCCATTCACAGAAGTGACAGCATTAATCAGCCCGTTGTATCTCCTTCCTACCCTTGCAAGATTAACACATGCTCAGAAAGTCGGTGTTTGCTGATATCTCAGGGCAGTGGTAAACCATGTGAACAAAATAACAGGGTTTAAAACGCAGCCCAGGAGCTTTTTGTATCTCCAGCATCGTTTTTTCAGAACAAACATTGCTGAATAACTCGGCGTAAATGAGGGACTGTGAGGATTCATTTGTGCATTTATCTTTTTCTGTATGGGTTCTTCTACATTAGTAATCAGGCAGAGATCGCACGCCTGCTGTTGAGCAAGGGGGCAAATGTCAACCTCCGGAACAACTCCATGTGCACAGCGCTCCACATTGCTGTCAACAAGGGCTTCACTGACGTGGTGCGGGTGCTGACTGAACATTCAGCTGATGTCAATCTCCAGGTGAGAGAACCAAATCTGCTCAACACTGCACAATGTCTACAGATGAATTTGACACCCCATAAACTCAAGGTTTTCGTTACTTTTTTGTTTTGATTTCCTCAAAGTCAGTTTTCAGTCCTTCATTCGTTACATCAACTGCTTTGGATAATTTCCACACTGTGGCATTAAAAACGAGTGCTAACCTGTTATCTTATAGTGTAATATGCACTCTACAGAATACTATTACTATGATATGATAAGCCAGTTGCTTACATTTGATTTGAGGATTGGTGTCCAGAGGTGTGATACAGTCATGTTATGGTCTTGCATATATCAATGTTTTTGATAGTGTATAGTGTAGAGTAGATATGTAGTGGTTAATGATACTGTTATGTAAACAATAATGCATCCTGCTCCCCTCTTTGATGTTACTGTGATTTATGTAACTGGCACTGTTTAAGACTGTGGTTGACTGTGTTTGACCAGAAAAGCTACAGCACCATTGTTAATGTATGGGACATTTTTCTCCCCAATCAGGATTCATATGGGGACACACCTCTACATGATGCCATCGCTAAAGATTTCCGCAATATCATTGAGATCCTGGTTTTGGTGCCCAACATTGACTTCACTCAGCAGAACCACAGAGGCTTCAACCTTCTGCACCATGCTGCCCTCAAAGGAAACAAATTGTGAGTAGTCATAAACTGAATAAAGAAATATTCAGAGTTCTGCTTTGGAACTTGGAAAGTGACCCACATAGTAGCAGAGGAAGTTCACCAAATAAATCCAATGGCTTGACAACATTACAACTCAAACAACAAAACAAACAAACAAAACCTGTCCCTGTAATGTGCGTCTATTTTGTACTGTCAGCTCAGCTGTGTTTGATGTTTGAGTGGTGGATCTGATGTAGAGGTGATATCCATGTGCAAATGATTCAGATTCAAGATTCAAAGTGTTTATTGTCATATGCACAGTAAAGAAACACGTTTCCCTGTACAATGAAATTCTTACTTTGCTGTCCACTCAAAAACACCAGCATAAAGTAAAAAAGAGATGCTTTTGTATTTAGTATAAATATACATAAGAAAAATATAAATATTACAAAGAAACTAAAATAACATATATGCATAAAATAAGTGTAAAAATAAGAACTGTACTGGCGCGTATAGGCGTGTGTGGGAAACTTTCCCACGTGTTTAACTGAGAACTCAATGGTTAACTCTCAGCACTATCCATTACAAATAGAGAGCTCATCTCCCACATGGCTTCTCTTGGTGTCAGCAGGCTGACGGGCAATATCAGACAAAAATGCAACAGCATTTGCTTTTCTATCCTGTTTCCCTACACACTCAGTTGTCCTCCAAATCTTTCCCCCAAACCTATTTATAGTAGTGTGGATTTTGGATTCATGAATGGACATCCAGACAAGTGTGCTTGATATTCTTTATAAGGAAACAGCTACAACACTAGGCCATAGGACATGTTAATGTGTCATGGGTAAAACATAAATATTTTAATGAAAATTGCAACTATAACCTGTTGTAATAACATTTTAAGGCCGTGGAAAGACCAGCTCAGCTCAGCTCATTTTATTCCACACCAATGTGCTTGAGGCCAAATAGCAAGGCTGCCTTCCTGACACCTGTCATAAAAGCTCCATTGTCTTTTGACGGTGCTGGTTTTATACTGGTTGACTCTGAAGATGCTCAATCGTAAGGCAGTCCTAGACAAGGCCCCAACCTGTCTGGGCAGAAACGCAGTAGATAACTGAATGTTCTCACGGTGATAATGTTTGATTCCCCCAACATGACTGTTATGTCTGGCTTCTTCTGTGTGTGCAGTGTGTGTGCCCCTGTACATTTTGCATCACATCAGCTCCCACACCATGAAAAGCCTGGAAATGTCAATAGAACACACTGAGGACTGGATGATCTGTGGGCCTTAGTGGTGAAACAGAATTGTTTTTGATGCAGGCAAGGACAAGTTAAAGTGAGGTCCATCACTATGCTCGGATTAAATAATCTATTTTCCACCTGTTAAAAAACAATTTAAATGTCTGAGGGATTTAGAGTCAGAGTTGATATTTTTTTGTTTTTTACAGTATACTGATTGAGTCCGCCTGCCCCTAGTGAGGTATCTGGTTATCAGCTTTGAGTCTTATACAACCACATGTGAACTTTCCATCTCAAATTATAACAAGATTCCTGAGTCTTTTTAAAGAAATGCCATGAATGAAAGGAAGCAAGAATGAAAAACACCATTGTATGGAAGCACCATACATTTCCTCCCTGAAAAGATGACACTTAACTCAAGGACTTGCTTGACATGATCGATAATATACAGGAAATTTACAGTGGGATGACTGTTCTTGTCGTCAGTAAAGATTCTCCAACTGTGACGTAGATTGACATGGTCTGTGCTGTGGTTATTTGCTTACAGACACATCACTATCTACCTTTGCTCAAATTGTAAACTAACATTTTTTCTCACTAAAGGAAAGCTTTGAATAGCTGACCTCCCGATTTCACCCTCCACTGACCTGCATGTCCTCATCACTCTTACAACCAGCCTCTCCTTGAAATTAGCTTACACAACATAATCTCATGGCAGCTCTGTATGCACGAGTGTAATACGTCAACTGAGTGAGGGACACATTTCAGCAAGCCTACCTGTGAGAGAGAGAAAAGAAAGGCAACTGAGGCTGGAGTAGACAATCATTTATTATATGTCCAGTCTGTTCTGGCAAGTGTCATATGTGCAGTGTAGGGAGTTGAGACTATGTCCACCAGCATTCATTTAACCTGACATCAACTGCTGTGCCAAAAGTGGAGACACAGGATTTACAACATTCAGGACCAGTTCATTCATATATCATCCAGCAGGCCTTACATTACACTGATATAGTCCAGGTTCAGTGGGTTTTCTGTACATTTTCCATGTTTGTTTTGGCTTAAATACAAATTGTAATAAACTCTTGAATATATCCAGACATTAGATTTAGGTTGACTTTAAATTTTGCAAAGTATGGAAGATCAAGAGTATTTATTTAAGGGACTAAAGTATGATTTGTACCCCCGCCTTGGATATTCCTGTGTTGGGGTAAATCAATGATCACTTTAGTGTCCTCAGCATTAATGCTGCTCTGGAGCTCCTGCTAGCAGCTGTGCCCGTCTGTTGTTTTTTTTTGTGACAGAAAGATGAGAACAGTTTGTTATTAGTCTATTTATTTATTGTGGGGAAATGGAAAAAAGGGCCAGAGGCCAAGTTCACAAACAGTCCTGGGAAAGACATTAAGGAAGGCAAGAAGCCAGATTTTTTCCAGTATATTTTAGCTCGACAGAAGAAGCAAATAGATGTAGAGGATGGTTTTACTCTATCTACTTGAGAAGAGAGTGCACTTGGCTGGATTCCTCTTTCTTCTCTCTTTCTGTAATCTCACCTCTTTGAGGCTTCTTTGTTTTTTCTTTCACCAGATCTATTTAATTCCCTAACACTTTCTCCGAACTCTCTCTTCAGATTTTATAGCATGGATTTTACATGGAATGAAAATACTTATTTATTTTGTCATTTACAAAGGCATAGAATTAGTCTTTGCTTTGCAATTGTAGTAGATTTTTATGAAGAAGCAAGTTTCAAACAAGAATGATGTCAAATCTCCAAAATAACCAAATGATGACGTGAGTCATTAGCAGTGTGCACAAGATGTCCTCTGGCTGTGAAGACAGGGTTTGTACAAAACGGACTTAAAATATCAACTTAAGTCTGAATATTCATGAACACACCAGAGTAATGATTATGGAAATGAGGCAGATGAGTGAGGCATTGTGGGTCCTGAGGTGGCACAACTGAGATGACTGTTATCTTAGCTGAGTGGCTGCTTCAGAACTGTGAGTAAATTAACAAGCTCTGTCTGGAGATGACACACACACACACACAGCAAGTACCAATGACCTCATCGCAGTTTCTCCAAACAATCATTCTTGATGAACTGTGTATGTCTATACATGTAGCACACCAGTCCACTTCGCAGTACTGCATCATGTTGTGTGGATCAGGTGGTAGGGCGAGTAATTTAAACATTCTTGGTTTGATCCCAGGCAACATGGGTAACATTTGCCAATGCATATTTATTCTTTACATAATTTCTTTGGTCAATGATACACATATACATACTGATTTAATACTGAGTATATATGCTGTATCAGCTAGTTTCAGATGAATGAAAAGTAAATTAATACAAAAATAAGAAATGGTATTGTTTGAAGAAGACATTATTTAGTTCCCAAAATGAGGTAATAATATTATTACTTTTGTTATTTGTAATAATATTATATTTGTCTACTTACAGATATGATAATATTACAAATTCCAGCTCTTGAGTATACTTAAGTATATGTATTTCATTATATAGTAATATGCTTTTTGTTACGGGACTGGCTATTACATAGCTTTGGTTGTACTTTTGGATAAATGCCACATTTGTTTTGTATTTTCAAGACTGCAAAGGTTACTTACATCCTCTTGTTTTTTCTATATTAGAAGTAACGCCGGTTGGTGATGAAAGTCAATACATGTTAACAGAAAGCATCCTTTGTGTTCTTCATTTTGTTATGCTTTATGGGCTCCATTTTGATACAGGCTACTGCTGCTATCACCAGCAGTGGCCTGTGCAACACCAGTGTAAACAAACGGTTAACTCAAGCAAAGCTAACTTTAAAAAATCATCCACAGAAAGTTTAGGTCACATCACACTGAAGCCTCCATGGTGGTAAACCCACTAAGGCTGTCGGCTTCAATTTCACACGTCATAAAGCAAACTCAGCTACAAAACAGAGGACAGCTCAACAGTGCAGCCCAGCCTGGCACTGCAGCATCAGCCCACTGCATAAATCAGTAAAAAAAGTTCTTATAGTCTCACTGGATGTGGCTTCATAATGCCCTGCAGCTGACATTTGTTCCTTTGTTAAGTCTCACATTAAAGCTAACAGGACACAGTTAGGACAATTCAAAATTCTAACCTTGAGAAACAAGAATGTGTAATGTCTGCAGTTGTGCCACAAACTGTGCTGTAATGTGTTAATGTGCTGTTTAATAGCCATGAGAGTGATTTACTGGTGTTTAAGGTTTAAAACCAACAGTTTATGTTGAACACTCTGGCTATAGGAGTGTAGTACAGTTACTTGTTCATCAGGAAGACCGTTGACTATATTTAGTCAGAACTGGCGGCCTGTTGTGCCTCAGTGTTTTCTTGTTAGATCGGCTTGTTAACAGTTGTACAACAGCTGCGTTTCTGTCCAAGCTCATGTCAAGTACACTGTGACACAGAATAAGCTACACATTCTGAGAAGTTTACGTTTTCTTCCTGTTATATACTTTGTTGTGAGTATGTACACCTAGACCTAAATTGGGATATAAGTACAGAAATAATCCTATAAATATTTAACCTCCATTCAGTAATTGGCATGAAAACATTCACATTCAATCAAGATTTGTTTGTTTTTTATAATATGTATATCTCCGGTAACCTCCATTAGTCTGCAGTTTTTTGGAGCTGGTTAAGGCATTCGGGAAAATTGTAGTGTGGGGAAATTTGTAGTGTTACAGCAGCATCCAATCACAACAATGTAGAAAAGTAGAAGTAAAATAAGGAAATAAAGACTATTAAATACTATTAAATATGTGAAAGGCAGGAAATGAGGCAGTTTTGGTGTGATTTTGATGTGGGTGTGGTCTACTGACTGTACTGGTTGTACAGTCCGGCTGCAGCAGGGAGGAAAGACCTGTGATACCTGAAAACTGTTCTTCCCTTAGGTAGGACCACAAAGACTGTTTTGGACACTGGTTAATTAAGTGGTGTGTCTTTTGTCCCGGTGGTAGGGCCGTAGAGAAGATCCTGGCCCGAGCGCGGCAGCTAGTGGACGTTAAGAAGGAGGATGGCTTCTCAGCACTGCATCTGGCCGCGCTCAACAACCACAGAGATGTCGCAGAAATGCTCGTCAAGGAGGTGAGCCGAGGATAGGAGCAAATTAGTCCTTAAACACCAGTTTCATGTGTGTCATATGACCTGTTGTAACGTTCCACCTGTTCTGGACAATGATCCACCTGTTGAAATGGTCGGGTTTTAAATGTCACACACTCTCACACACATGCTTCAGGTAGTGATCAAAGATGCAATCAAACGTTTACCACATGTTACTGAAAGTTGTTTATATAGCTATTTTACTTTTCAGCCAAAATATGTTTGGATGTGATTTTCAGCCCTAATTGTGCACTTTAAAAACTAACTTGTGAAGCCAAAGACACATTTCCACATTTGTGGATAATAAAGATTATTAGACTTTGTCTTTTTAATACATTCAATGCAACCTATAATGTTGTGGTACATATGTGGCTGGGAATCAAAACCTTTTCCCGTATCTCTTCTGACACAGGGACGCTGTGACATCAACATCCGCAACAACCGTAATCAGACGCCACTGCAGCTGGCAGTGACTCAGGGCCACACCGAGCTGGTGCAGCTTCTGGTGGCCGAGAGCGCTGACGTCAACATGGAGGACGAGGATGGTGACACGGCCATGCACGTGGCCCTTCTTCGTCCGCAGCTGGCCAACATTATGCTCAACCCTACTGTGGGAACCAGCAGCACTGAGGAGAGCAGTGAGGGCTGTTCTTCCACGTCGCTGTACTGCAGGGTGAGAACTATCAGGGAAGGAAGGGGGCAAGTAGCATGTCAAACTGTTAATGTTGTGTGTTCCCATGCCTTCCAAAATAAATGGGTTGTGACTTGTTTAATGTAATTTAAGGAAAAACTAAAAAAGAAGAAAGAAACCAAACTCTATTACCAGTCTTGTATAAAGTACCTAAAAGTGATACTTGAGTAAAATTATCTTACCAGAAAATGACTTTGGTAGAAGTTGAAGTCACTTCTACCAAAAGTCTCAAAGTATATGACATTTACTGTACTTAAGTATCAAAAGCCATTTTCTGATATAAAATGTACTTAAGTTTTAGAAGTAAATGTGAGGAGTTAGGACTGAGCCATGGTAGCTCAGTGGTAGGGCGTAGTTTGTCTTTCAACTGGAAGGTTCTGGCTTCAATTCCTGGCTCTGCTAGTCTATATGCGTCCTTGAGCAAGACACATAACCCCATGTTGAAGCGTGTGAATGGGTGAATGGCAAAACTGTTGCTCTGTATAAATACAGACCATTACCAACTCTTCTTCTGATTTTATTTGGTAGTAACGAGTAACAAAGATAGTTAATGTAGTAGAGTAAAAGTACAAGTTCCGAGAAATACAAATAACAAAGTAATGTACAGATACATGAATTAAGTACAGTAACAAAGTATTTGTACTTCATTTCATTACAACACTGTCTATTACGATGTATAATTTGTAATCTGGCAGAGGATGTGACTTCATACAAACTGTCAACTGATGTTAACAGCCATTCATTCTTCTGTTATTACTGACATTACTGAAACAGTTGTGATGATGCAACCAAATCTGTATTATTGCTGCATCACTGGGACTGACCGATCTCCACAGAGACACAACAAAACTGAAAAAAGACGAGTCAGGATGAAGTAGTGGCTAAATACAGACAGGCGAGAGAGTAAATAAAGACGGAGGAGAGCAGCAAACATTCAGAGAGGTGTAAAAATAGAAGAAGAGAGTAAGTAGACTACATGTGGTTGGAGGGATTAATACAGACTTCGGAAGGTAATTACAGACTGGGAGTGTAGTAAATAACCAAATACGGCAGAGAGAATGTTAAACAAAAACTCAGGGAATGAATGTTGGGGCATCAGCTTGTAGTCTGGGTTGGTTGATCCAGGATAAAGAAGGGAGGTGCCAGGTACATAATGTTATGACAGGAAAGAGAAAGGTAAAGGAATGAGTCAGGCTTTAAGAGGGTTAACTTTAGTTTATTGTGTAATCATTGCAACAGAGATGGAGAGAGAGAGAGATAGAGAGAGAGAGATAGATAGAGATAGATAGAGAGAGAGAGAGAGAGAGAGAGAGACCGGGGGTATAAGTTTATAAGTTAAAATCATTAGAGCTCGATATTGTAATTTGTCTGGAAACAAAAGTTCAAATTTAGAGCTTTATAACCACATGGATTACAACAAGTAATAGTTTATAAAGGAAATACTAATTGATGAAGAGGGAAAGAGGAAATAGTGAAAAAGGCTAACTTAGTGTGTCAAGATAAATGTGCTTTAGTTAAGATGTCTAATAAACACACATATTTGTGACATATTTCCTCAGAGGATGTCTTGAGTTTGGACAAGACAACACTGTCTTTTGTTGTTACTATTTTACAGTCTAGTTTGATATGTTGGTTGTTGTTTTGTTTGCACACTGTGCTTCTCTATAAAAACATTTTTTGGAAGTAAGGTTCCACACATCACTGCCGTATGACAAATTCAGTGTTGATGAATGGCAGATATTTGTTTTTAATGATGCGCATGTAGGCTGCGTGTTACTATTCACGGGAGTTGTGTAACATTAAACTGGCATTATTGGTTTTCCTTTGCTGCCTAGAGACAGAGCAACAAGCTGTAAACACATCACTGACAGTTTGTCACCTTGTAAAGTCGTTACAGTCAAAGTGTTTACACACGGTTTACACAGAAACAGCATTATGATAACATTCATTTGGAGTTGTTTGTTAAGTGACCTAGTTAATGCAAGTCTAATATACACTTTAAGCCCTGATATGTTTTCATCTACTCCTGGGGGAAATATTTCTGCTGGGGTGATGGCGTACAATTGATTTACACTTCAGGTTTATCCCAGTGTCTTTGCTGGAAAGTGCTGCTCGCTGCTGCTGTGGATCAACTGAACTGAATTTAAATAGTAAATGAGCTGAGAGATGAGAAAACGCTCCAGAGCTGTTTGATCATTTTCTATGGATTCATCACTGTGAGCATACAGTACTTTCTCTCATTATTACACACTGTCATCTTATCTGCTGTTAATACAAAGATATTGATTAGTGCAGCAGCTTTAAACGCCCACTTAAGGATTTATTCACAATATGTTGTGATTGTAATTGAGCCCATCTGGTAATGGGGATCAGAGTTTTCGTAAATGAATCTCCTTCATACTTTTGAGACGCGATAACTTGTTTAATGTTCCTCATTGAAAGACCTCGACTCTCGGCTCAGTGCAGCGCTTTGTATTTGTGCACTTTGAATACTCAAACATCAGTTGTTAAATCATTGTTATATCGTCCATATCATTGTACCAATGAGGAATGTCCTTTCCGTTCCACATGACCGCGAACACTGCAGCACTGCTCAACACCCTGGAAACCTGCCAAAACCTCATGCACACACACATGTATGCATGTACACACTCACAGCCTTGAAGGTGGTGCTCAGAGCTGTTTTTGCCACTGTCGGCAGATGAGTTATTGTGTTTTTCAGTGCTGATTAGATTTGTGATCATGTATCTAATTGCTCTGGTTTTACTTTAATTACCTCTCTGTTGCTCATCATAAGCCTTGCGCTTCCCCCAAGTTTGCACAAATTCAAACATGATTGAGATTGAGATTTTTTTTAACTCACAACTTCTCTCTTTCCATGCACAGCTGAGTGCTTCAGGTCTTCTGGGGAATACTGAGCTGAGTGTCGGGGCGGCGATGGCCTGTTTTCTAGCACAGGAAGGGGCTGACATCAACTATGCCAACCACAAGGGCAAGAGTCCACTGGACCTTGTTTCAGACACTACAATGCTGCAGGTCATCAAGAGCTTTTCTGAGAAGCACAGGTGAGTTATCAGCAAAAAAAATTTTCTATGCTCCATCAATGAACCATTGATCAATGAATTGTTGTTTTGCTCTTGTTTAAAACATTTAGTTAATTTTTAAATGTAATTTGGCTATGGGGAAAGTATAGGTTAGGAATGGGCTGGTTACATATTTGGTCTATCAATCTGATACTGGTCAATTAATATCAATAAGAAAAAATTCAAATCCTATCCTTTCCCAAAACGCATCTGAATGTTTCATGAAGCACCGTCTGTAAAAAGTGCCAATTTCTTCTTTACGGGAGCAGAATATTTGTAACAACATCACATTTCTGAAATGGTTGGTGGAAAATGCATCTGCACAAATGTGTTATTACTACTATAGCTTAGTAGTTTAAAAGATGTAAAAATAATGGCAGACTGATTTATCTGATTTAACTGTCAATAATACTGTTATTTATCTATTATTTATTGTAATTCCTATTTTTTTTGTACAGTTTTATTTATTAGATTGGTTTACTGCTTTAAGTTATCTTTTTGATATTATTTGACTGTGTAAAGCACCCTGGGTTGCATGACATTTATTTATATAAATGAAGATTATTGAATTTGCACACTGTTACATCTGACCACTACGTTTTAGGTTGCAGCGTCTACAGGCCATCACATGTGGACAGGGCCTGAGCAGTGCAAGCATGCGGCGGGTCCACACTACACCCAACACCATGACCAACCTGGTTCTCCCTACACCGCCGGGACCCAGTGAATGCCTCATCTGCTCTGAGCTGGCTCTGCTGGTTCTCTTCTGCCCCTGCCAGCACAGCGTGGCCTGTGAAGGTGCGATTAGATAACAATAATAATTCAGTCATCTACCATTTATATAGACATTATCAATGTAAAACTTCTTGTTCCTGGCTTAATATTTCCTGTGTGTCTTTACTGACTTTGTCCTTATTGAAACAGAATGTGCCCATCGAATGAAGAAATGCATCAAATGTCAAGTCACAATCACTAAGAAAATTAGACAAGGTAAGACTAAGCACACTTCTGTTATACTGTATTTTGTATTTAGCTGGATTTCCATGGAAATTTCAACAGAATTAAAAAAAAAACGATAAAATAACATACACATTCATGTTTTTTAATCTACTGCTGTTTAGCAAATGTTCATTCATGTTGTTGGTTTCCTCCCCATCAGACCAAACAGAGGTGGACTGCAGCCCTGGAAATGAGAACTCTGAGCAGCACAACCTGCTAGAGCAGCTGCAGTCCCGTTACCGCCAGATGGAGGAGCGCATCACCTGCCCCATCTGCATCGACAACCACATCAAGCTGGTCTTCCAGTGCGGACATGCCTCCTGCATCGACTGCAGTGCTGCGCTCAAGACCTGCCCGATCTGCCGGCAGACCATCCGGGAGCGGATCCAGTTGTTCGTCTGAGCTTCTCTGTTTCCTCAGCTCTTAACGGCCAGAACTGGGATATCCGAGGAGGCTGGAAAGGAGTGAGGGTGAGGATGTGAGGGGGGACGCAGCCATTTCCTTTTGAAGACCCAGAAACCTGTGTCTGACTGTCACACCCTCCTGCTCATCCTCACCACACACGATCAATTACTCACTCTGTCCGTGTTGCTTTACTATAAGACGCTGTGTTACATCGTCCTCTGTTTGTTACATTTTGCGTAGTTTCCCTCTCTCGAGCAGCGCAGGCAGGAAAGCGTTGATTATGTTAACTGTTTTGTTGCCGTCAGTTCTGGTTCTCCCGTTGAGCTCAACAGGAAGTGGACAAGGAGAAGTTACCACGTTGATAACACTGGTAAGCGTGGAGAAGGAGGTCCTCAACATCCTCATCTCCGCCTCCTCTAATCTGTCCAATCTTTGCTGCTTTAAGGGGATGTCTGTTACCTATCATCCTCTCTGGCTGTCTGCCCTCCTCTGTTTACAAGGCTGCACAGAATCAGTCCCCATGTTCTGGCCCCCTTGGCCTGTCCTGTGAATTCTGTTTGCTCTCATTTGTAATAATCTCTTAATAATCAGTGTTAGTCTCTGCAGAGGGAGTTGCTATAACTAAAGGCTCTCTTCATGTTCCCCAGCCACTCGCTGTATGCGAGGGGAAATACACACTATATATGCATGAGTATATGCATATTGTAAAGCTGAAAATGACTGTGTCGTCATGGGTGATTTGTTGTTGTTGTTGTTTTATTTCTCTCTCGTTACATTTGTGGTTTTTAATGTACGGATAAGTACAGAGTTTTATTTATGTGTGAAAGGTGGTGTTACTTAGTAATGTCCTTTTCTCTGTTGGTGTTTGCTTGGCAAATGTGTTATTGTTTCTACTGAAATTCACCCCAAGCCTATGTCCTCTACTCAGGGTATCAAACTATTGAAAGCACTTGTGATATCCATAAAAAGGTTGAAGAGCCCCCACATATGCTGACACACACCTCCATACACACACAGAGCTAGTTTGTCAGGTAATTTTAGTGGAGGGTTATGGAAAGAAAAGGTCATTTAAAAACAACAAAAACACATTTTATGAACCCAAAAGTGTTTTTTTTTTTTATTGGTGAAATTGCAGTTAAGTTTCTGCAACATAACTGTCATTCTACTGCATTTTATTGCAAAACAAAAGCATCCCAGAATGCTGCATTTCGGTTTAACTTCAGACGGAGAGCATTGTCTTAGACTGACCTCAATCATGTGACAGGTGTAGGGATCCCAAATGAATACCAGGTTATTGTAAAAAAGAAAAGAATCAAAAGGGCAAAAAAAGTCTTGATGTTGCATCTGTAGTTCCTTGTCTGCCCTCTAAGTTGAGTCAGTTCAGAGAAAAAAAACCCTCTCTTTCATCTGGAGGTCAGGATTGTACACCATCGTCATCATCATCATCATCATCCTCCTTTCTAATGTCTTGGTGTGTTTTCTTGAAGGGCTTATGCATATGAGAAAAAAAAAGTTTCTATTTTAAATCTTTATTTAATTTTTATTTTCTACACTAAACTTCCAGAAACAGGAGTTTTTTGTTGTTGTTTTTTTTGTCTTCATTAGATCCCAAATTTTGGGAGAGCCAATGTTTAAGATGTACATTTGAATGTCGGGGTGGGTGGGTTGGGGGGGATGTATCCTGTCTTACTCTGCCTTTTTACGTGTACAGAAAACGATGTAAGAGAAGGAACTGGAGAGAATGAGGTGCGTTTTCCATGAGGAAAGAAAGTTTTACATCAGTGCCAAATCGCATGAGGATGTGCATGGGCATGAACGCCCGAATTTATCTAAAAAACTAAAATTAGCAGCGTGAAGTTCAACTAAAACAAGCTGTTAACGTCGTCGTTTGGTTTTAGTTCAAAAGCAGACAGTTATCTTCGGCACACTTGGTTACATTACTGACATTAGCATTTGAGCTAATGGCGTTAGCCTCCTAACGCTAGCTTATAGTGCTGCGAACCTCCTGGTGTCCTCAGTGACAGGTGATACTTCTCTCATTTTCAAAACATCATCAGTCCCATATTGTTTGGAGCTTTTTACGAGTATATATATTTATATTTTGTGAGACATTATCAGTCGAGCAACAAGTTTCTTAAAAAAAAGAAAAACAACAATTGCACCATTTTGAGGATTGTCCATTGGTGTTCTAAGTTGATGGATCCACAGGTGAAGGCAATAACCTTTTAGAAAATGGAAAATATTTGAGTTCCCCCCCTTCCTCTAATGGAGTTTGCTGCGAAGGTGGGAAACAATTTATGTATAAACACACTATTAAAGCAGCAAATGTTACTATTGGTGTTTGTACAGTTCAGCTCTTGGAGTTCTGATGTTGGCCTTACTGTCCATTCCTCCTCTGTTGATGTTTTTTTCAGTTGTATTCTGTACAAAAATATTTTGCAATAAATATGGAACTGTTTTCTAAGGACTTGGGTGTAGACCTTTGATTTATTTATATTTCGTTTCCCGTAAATATTCTGAAGACTTTTGGAAACTGATTCAGACATTTATCAAACGTCGCATGAAATGAAGAATTTTTGAACCGTAGTTGTAACCGTGTTACCGTATGACTGTGCTACAGCTTTGCTCAATTTGATGACAACTGAATATTGTAGTGATTTATGAAGAATTTGTTTTCAGTAAAAACTATTCTTATTAACATTCACAAGAACACACACATGATTTGGCCATGTTTTTGTCACCTGCACCTACTTTTTACTTTTCATTTGTTAACGATTGTTGGTATTACACTTAACACCATTGTACCTGGTGATTCAAATGCCAAACTCATTCTGATGTCCCTTATGGAGAAAACCAATATAGATTATATATATGAAGACAATATTGAATATTGGAAAACAAATGTTTAAAATGTTTTTTTTCAGAGTGTAATATTATATTATTATTATTATTGCTATTATTTGATGACCTACATCATGCTCTCTCTCTTCTCATGTGTTTCCTCTCAGTTCAGGAGCTGTTTTCTTTTACCCGTTTGATCTGACTGGTGTCTGTGCAGCCACTCTGCTGCTGCTGCTGCTGTGTGCCACTTCTTAGTCCTAATTGTCTTACAGCTCAGATGGCTTTGGCATATGACTCAGCGCTTTAGCAGTGAAGTCCTCTCTGAGGACAGGATGTGAGTCTGGAACACGAGCACAGGCACACAGCACTTATGTCACACAAATGATTTCCTGGTGATTCACTAAACCAATATAAATGACAACACAAAAGTTGTAAATGCAGGTGTAGCTTGTGCTTAAACAGTGTTACCGTATACAGTCAACACAGTTTGGTGTTGTGATTATTCAGCATAAAAACTCAGAATGTCTGCACACAAAATATCTTACACATACATTTTGACTGATGAAATCAGGAGATGGTAATATCCATATGTTATACATAATATGTTATAGATTATAGATTATAATGTACAGTATTTAAGGTATAGGTATGGTGTGTCAAATATAGCAACATTTATTTGAGTTGTAGTTAATACCACAAATCATCTGATTAAACGCTAGTCTTTCCCAAACTTATTTATATGTCATTTTTCAAGTATGACAAACTATTGTAACCCAATCACAGCTTTTACTGTGATACCACACTTCATATTATTTTTAATAGATGAGCCAGCCGTTCCCAAGTGATTCACATTCGATAAATCAGTCATTAACTCCACTTGAGCTTAAATAAAGAACTGTTTGCATGTCATGTAAAACTTTTACACTCCCTGTATGACACACAGCCAAGGGCTTGTGTGGGACAACAGCGCCATCTAGTGATGACTATTTACAGGACATGAATAGTGTTTCCTTTATGTGTAAATAAAACCACACAGTTTGTGTTGGATCACTAGATTACACGTTATTGTAAGTCATGAGCACTTTGAATAAAAATATGTGACTCTTATTTTGGTGATATAAAACTGTGTAACTTTGTTGTGTAATTATTTCATATGTTTGGTAGTTTGCCCTGAGATTAGAAATGTGAACATGGATTCAGATGAAAATAATATTGAAGAGGCAGACTCAGGTTGCCTGTAGGGGGCGTAGTTGTTTACAGAAGTGCTCATGGGAACAGTGTCACACAGGTGTTGAGTGGAGTCCTCGTTTTAAACTTACAGGCTGACGTAACAACCATTCATGAGCACGCACACTGATCAGCCCACAGACATTTTTAATATCCCTTTAACAGTTTAGCCAAAACTCACTGTTGTTTATTTAATCATTGATTCATTCATTTTACATATATACATACAGTAAACTTTGAGGATTTACCTTCTGATTTATAGTATCTATACACTGTGTGACGGTGGTTTTAGGCGTTAGGACATTTGAAATGATATTCATAATTATGTTTATATAATTTCATTTTAATGAGTTCTGTATACATAAGAAAAGGGTGTGTACTTTTATTTGCAGAGCACCTTGCTTGGCGTATAAAATGCAGCTCAAATAAAAATAATAACAATAATAATGATAGTAATAATAATAATAATAATAATAACAATAATAATAACAATAATAATAGGTCGGTTTGTTTCAATAAAATAAAAAAATATATATTATTATTATTGCAAAGCTGTGAAAATGGACCTCGGAATGAACTCTAAAATAAACTGGAAGCCAGGGCAGGGAATCTAAAACAGGAGTAATGTGCTCCCCTCCTTTTCTGGTGTTGGTTAAAAGTCTGGCAGCAAAGTTCAGAACAAGCTGGAGTTTGTTAGTTGACTTAACTTAAGCCAGAAAAGAGGGCATCGCAATAGTCGAAGCTGCTTGTTATAACAGTCCATGTTTCTACAGCGGCAAACAAAGGGCCTTTTTCAGGGCAGACATTTTGACAGGTCAAAGTGGGAAGAGCATCCAAAAAATGTAAGGCCCCTCCCACTTGTCCCTCAGTGTCTTCTCTTCTGCAGTATACTGTTGGGGAGGGAAAGACACAGGAGAATCTGCACCAGGCTGTTGAACAGCTTTTTTCCAGCACAGGCAGACAGACCTCTTTAACTCTCAGCACACACGCCCTCCTCCATTAACTTTAATCTGTCCCCCACTGTTTGCACTTCAAATGGACTCTTAAAGAGGCTCTTTTCGTCCTCTCAGTGAAGCACTTATGAATGCACTTTGTAAATATGGTCTTTCTGGCATTTTATGAACATGAATATCCTTTTTGTTTATGATGACTAATTATGATCTTATTTAAATGAGACTACCTTTAAATGACTGATAACCATTACATTTTACAGTGATTGCTACTTATTAAATTCTAAATGACTGCAATTCATTTCAGTCAGTTTAGTATGTTGTCAAAAATAATCCAAAAAAGTCATGGTTTAGTATGTGGTCCAAAATGTGACAAAAAAGTCATAGTATAGTATGTCGCCCAAAATGTGACAAGAAGGTAATAGTTTAGTATCCTGCTCACGGCTGGAATTTTCGTTGTGATGCATGGATGCAAGGTACAACCTATGTAAATATAAAGATTCCGATCAATGAGACAGAGTGCCCTGAAGTAAACAGAACAATATGAATTCATTTCTTGAAAAACAACTAGTGATTGATTTTTTTATGTTTACAATTGGTATTTATGATTTTGATGGTGGTCTGATTTTTTTCATTACCTGGTGAATCTGCACGCATGTCTCCTGCAACTTGAACTTTCCCCCCCGGTTTCAATGTGGAGAAAAGGACCTGCTGGTCACTCTTCCACTTGTGGACGATTGCAGGTTCCAGGTATTTCCTTGCATGTTTCCGGAAGGTGTCATAATGAGTAATCTGGAGCTGCAAGGCGTAGCTAACATAACAATAATACAAACAGTGTTTAGTAATTGTCTATTGGTTGAAAGTGTCATATGATTTTGACAAAAACATTAATAGTATTACCTTTTCCAGCTGGATGAAGGATGCACCAGTGAAATATGTAGCAGCAGATAACTGTACATTGCCAACTGGGGTGTTATTCATCATGAGCTGACTTTGCCACTTCCTGGAGTAGTTGCATTTTGGACACATTTGATGAAATGCAACATACGTGCCCTTCTGTTGCTGCCGCATTTTCTCTTGCACACTGGACATGTGTCAAAAAGCTCCCTCAGGCAGGACTCAAATACAATGTATTTTTTATCCATGTATACAGCACTTTCAGTCCTACAAATGTAACAAGACAAAAAGCATTTAGCCTCACTTCTTTGATCTGAAGTGACAAGCCTAGTGAACTTGTACAGTACTTACGACATTGTTGAATCGTGTGTTGTTAGGGATCCGCCAGGAGTAAAGGTTGAGTCATTTGGGTCGACTTGTGACTCTGGTGAGGTGAATCCCTCTTCCTCCTCTGACTCAACACATGCTCTTTTTTGTGGTCCAAACCCTGGCCCCTTTATAGGTGTGGATGAAAACATGTACTCAGGCAGTGTGGTTTGTGTGCCAGCAGTCTCATGTGACAACACTGGTGTCTGGGTCCCTATGGAGTAGATACAATGTGTGAACATTTCATGCTCTTTACTAATTTGGTTCTTATGAAATTTTCAACTTACTTACTACTTACTTCTACTTACTTTGGCAGTGCACGTGTGTTTTCAAGGTCCCAATTGACATTTGAGTGGCACATGTTCTCACACTTGGAGCTTCTGTTTGTGTGCCCGTGTGGATAAAACGATCCTGGTATGGAAAATAGTAAAGGTTAAAACAATAATACAGATCATGCTAAAAAGACTAGATTCTACTTCATTACCTTTCCTGAAACTGCCCCAATTCGACTATAACTTTTTCCCTACTTTAACATAAACACACGTTTCCTACACCGCATGAATAACGTTGTGTTTACAAGTGAGAGAGACACATGCACGCAATTGAAACGAGCGAACACGGTCCCAAACTTCTACAGCGATTAGTCTGCTTAGCTCTTTGCTCCCCGGATAGTCACCCACAATATAGCCTTATTTACCGGCATGGAGAGACACATACACGCAATTGCAACGAGCGAACACGGTCCCAAACTTCTACAGCGTTTAGCCTGCTTAGCTCTGTGCTCCCCGGATAGTCACCCAAAATACAGCCGTGTTTATCGGTGTAGGGTTCCCGAAAAACTCATATAGTGATTAGCCTCCATACCTACGTGCTCCCCGGATAGTCACCCACAATACAGCCGTGTTTACCGGCATAGGAGAGACACATACACGCAATTGAAACACGAGCGAACGCGTGTAGCTTAGCAAGTAGCCTGCTATCGCTAATGCTAAACGGCAGAACGAGCACACAAAGACAGTATTACTGTTTGAAATACTTACTTGTGCTGCAGGTAATCCAGCATGTATTGTAGGCACTGCTCCTTCTTTGAGGCGAAGTGTGGTGCTGTGCCCTGCTTTGTATTGCACGAAGTTTGTGTAACAATCCTCTGTGAAGTGGTTGCCACATACATGGGATACATACAAGGGAAATGTAGCAGGGGCATTCCCATCAAAAATGAACAATATCCACTGAGCTTTTGTTGGTGGGGAGCTTGTGGAGCGTCTTTCCTTGTTTACTACAACACAGAACAGAGCAAACTGATCTTTTTTTCGAAGACATGTTCTCAACCGATATGCTCAGCAGCTACAACGAGAGTAGTTCTTCTTCTGCGGTTGAATTTACGCAACCGGATGTGCCCGGAGTAGTGCCTGCACCAGGAGGAGCTACGGTGGTGAGAGGAGTGGTGAGGATTTCTGATGACATCATCAGCTTCGGGAAGTGCAGATCCGCTTGGCAGAGCCCAGAGCAACAATGCAACACTATTTTCTCAGCAGTGGCTGAACTGTTTGTTCTGAAACTTTAGGGTTTCATAAACGAGGTAATGACGCAGATACACACACAAACGCAGCGTTAATTGGAGCTTCCGGTCTATGTGGCCTTTAATGTTTTGATGACACCGCTCCACCTGCTACTGTGAACTAGAGCACTGAAACACACACACACACACACACACACGTCGCGTTCCTTCACATTCGACAGGCGTCGTTGTTAATAAATAACGTATAAACATTAACATTACTTACATAAGAGTGTAAGCAGCAGCAACATCCTTCCTTCCATCATCGTGACTACTCGCTCCCGGTGTCTCTTTGAACGCTCACGGTCTCGAGTTTTATTTACTCGGGAGGGAGTGGGGGGGGTGACCCACGGCCACCCACTCCCCTTTCTGATTGGTCGGACGCTGCGGCTTTTGGCGTGGAGTGACTTCAGTGGTTAAGACTGGTGCCTTATGAATTAACATAACGTTCTTGTGGAGACTAACAAGTCACCTTACACTCATTCAACGTGCTTAAATGTGAGTTATATTTCAGGAAATATGTATAATAAATAATACAATATATTTTTGGTAATGCGTGTTTATTATCTTCATCTTTACTGTCTTGCTGCTGTAACAATGTACATTTCCCCACTGCGGGATAAATAAAGGACTATCTTATCTTGTTAATGAGCGTTAAGAACAATCTAAAGTCTTCAGCTTCTTCCAGAGTTTTGTGAGTTTTTTGTGACGTTGCTGTTGTAAACATTTGCAGTTCCTACTGTAGTGATTTCTTGGTTTTGTCACATTTTAGATTTGTAGCCTGTATTTCTAGTTTGAGGCTACGTTAGCCATGTGTATGTGTGTGTGTTTCATTGCTTTTTACAATTGCAGCTGAATTCCACGTCTTCCAAACCTCAGTATTATGACAATGTGAATAAACTCATGTTGACAATAATTTGTTGACACAAAAGAGATTACATAACACTCACACACGCTACACCAGATACAGTTACAGTACTTTGTTAATAACAACATGGACAGCTGTTATTAAAACATTAAATAAGCTCATGTGTAGAATTTACTGTGGAATGTAACAGATTTAACAATTGTGAAAATATTGCTTTTAGTTTTCTAAGTAATGATTTTCTGCTCTACCCAAAACTAACAACTTCAAATGGAAGAAGAAGCAGTCTATACAGTATAAGGTATATGACTCAGTGACTGTGCCTGATATGTTATACAAAAGGAAGGAGAAAGAAGAGCACACACACACACACACACACACACACACACGACCCGCCATCTCCCTACTCAGTGTGACTACAATGATAAACTCACCAAAAACCAGAGATGTATCATATTAAATCAGAAGTACTTCACTACTGTACTAAAATGCTGTATCTTTACTTTACTGGAGGATTTTACTTTTTACTTTACTTTACTTCCACATTTTCGACAAGTTTGATACTGCGATACAGTTGTCACGCGCTGCATTGTTACAGTTACAAAATTGTTACGAATCATTCCCAACTTTCAGTGCACAGACTTTCTGAAGAGCAGGGGCAAAAAGAAAACTGAAGAGGGCATTAATACTTGTTTCTATGTTATACAAAGGGCACATTATAGAGCCTTAAAACAGACTCAATAGACAGACTACTCATGTAAGTTTGTAGTTCACCGTGTAGATTCAAGTATTCATGTATGAAGGAAATACTTTCACCTGTTTTACAGGTGAAAGTATTGAAGATATCTGACAGATAAGAGTTACACACAAATACACGATATTATACACTATACTATGTTATATAATCACTTTATTTTCATTGTCACAATTTATCATTTTTAAATAACAATGTAACCAAATCTAAAGCCACATGGGAGTTAAAAAAAATTAAAGAAAATCTGCTTTTCTATCACATCTGGAGTCAGATATCATAACTAGATCGGCAATTCCGTGCCGAAATTTCGAGGGTGCCTGCAGTTCTTGCGGCATGTGGAAGTTATATGATTTGGATCCAATCCACCTTGGAAGTACTTTTTGGTGGAGTCACCCTTTAAAAGACCAAGTTTTAAAGGAGAGAGTGGGAGAGAGATTCACAAGCCCCTCTGTTTCCCATTCATGTGTATGTGGAAGTTATATGGCAGTTTTTTGCGATTTTTGTCGCCATGGTTACTTGAAACGCTTAGAAATAGTCATCGCACACAAGTCCCGGTCGAGCCGCACGTTTTGATATAACATGTGTGGGGGTTTTCTCAAAACTGTGGGAGGAGTTAGACGTCATAGTTTTGGGTGGAAGAATACAGAGAGACTGACAAGCCCCTCCCAAAGTCCCCTCTGCTCCTTACACACACACACGCAAACACACGCACACACACGCTTGTCTCTATCTCTCCAAAACCAGCAGAGAAAGCTGAGAAAACAGCATGTTTTAAAATTGTCATATTTCAAGAACGGTTGATGATAGAGATAACATTTTTGGTTTGTGAGCGTCAGGAGGCTTTCGGCAACTCCCACATTTAAATTTGTGACAAACGGGCAAGAATTGACAGAGAAATCACAGTTTTAAAATCACCCTCGTCTTGATTTTCCCAGAACTCAAAAGCAGACATTTTAACATGGGAGTGAATGGAGAGTGTGACTGGAGTTGTCTGCGCTTTGAGGTGATTTTAAGAAAAACTACAAGTCATATGAACATGAAAACACACACAGGGTTAGACGACGCCCATGGCAACGTTTTGATGTAAAAATTATCAGTGTAGGTTGGAAATTGTGGGCAGGAGAAGAGTTTGTTTAGAGATTTTTGGTGATTATTTTGCTGGATCTCGCTAGAGTGGGCCACTCACTTCACAGACCACTCACACAATCATTATAAAATCAGAAAGCGTCGAAAAAAAGTACAAAATGTAAACTGCGATTGTTTAAAAACCGTAACATGTATCAAAACTTTGACTTGGGTCAGAAAAGTCCCAAGTCTTGTGACCCGTTTAAAGTTCCAACCACGTTTCTACGTTAAAGTATGACGACACTGTGATGCTCCAAAGTGGGCTTGGTTTTTTTCAAAATTTTGGCCGTTTCCCATTATTGTGTGAGTGGAAATTAATCGCAGTTTTTCGCGATTTGTGTCGCCATGGTTACTCGAAAGTCTTAGAAAAGACATAGCACACGATTCCCGGTCAAGGCGCACGTTTTGATGTAACTTGTGTTGGGGGTTTCTCAAAACTGCGGGAGGAGTAGCGCGGCAAACGTTTGGGAGGGTGCGAGAATAATAAGAAGAAGCAGAAAATAAACGCCAGTGGAATATCAAGAGATGCTTGCTCTGCAATGCAATCTAGTGAGAACGCTAGGGAGTTCTGACTAGTATGCCTTGCAGCAGCAGGCACCTAACTAGTATGCCTTGCAGCAGCAGGCACCTAATAACATAATAAAAGATCAATGGATGGAACTGTCTGACAACTGCTGAGTTTAAGTTTATTCAAGTCACAAGCCCAAACTCATCTTTATGCACAGTGAACAGAACTCATGAACAACTGCAGGGGTCAACTAACCAGTCAGGGAAGTTTTCAGCGACAGCAGTGAGCAAATACTGGGTCGATCACACACATTTACAACAGAACCGGCAGTGACCCGCTCAGCCAGGTGAGCCACACCCTTTAGTTGACACATACACTTTAATTAATACCCACAGTTGTCTTACTGATACTGATCTATTATCTAAAGACCATATTTAGCCTCACATACCACACATATCGCAGTATTGTTTCTTTATGTTTAAACACACAGTTTATACAGAGGCTATAAGAATGTGCAATATACAGAACCTTGAAGAAAGGGCCAAATCACGAGTTACTGTACAAACACGACAGGCTCAACAAACCTAAAAAACCATCGGAGAGTTTCCTCTCAGATACCAACTCACAGCTCTCTTACCGAAATACCACATGCAGTATCATCGTCATGATACTGTAACACCTGCATATCCACCACAGTGACGGTTTTGTCACTTTATAAACTTAAAGAAGTTATTTCATTAACAACCTATGACTTTCTCATATTGTGTGAGTAAACAGTGACCTCCAATCTGAATCTTTAAACAAACTTCACTTTCTCACAAGTGACACCATCAGCCTCTTCTCGATTGGCCCAAAAAAATCAGCAGACAATCAAAACCACACCCACAGAAACAATAAAAACAAGAGACCTTTTTTTTTGGTGCATTTCTATTGATTAGAAGTAAGAAAAGACAGTGAAACATGATTTTGTTAACAGAAAAAAAGGAATAATCAAGTTAAATAGCTTAAGACAGGGACATTAAATAAGTGGACATAAAAGGCTCACAACACAGTTTGATCCAGAACAACCATACATCCTTTAACACTAACCCTTTCCTATTATTATATAATATTATTCTTTTATAATATATCTGGGCTCCGCCCCTTATCTCCAATGAAGGACAATCTCTAAGGCATCTTTTGTGGAAACATTTTGAGGAAGGCTCTTCCAAGAGTTGTGCAAGCTTTTATGGCCGCAGAAGGCAGATCAACTCCATATAGTGTTTATACTGTATGTATTATTCCTCCATCAAGGAGGTAATGCTTTACCACATGTATATATATATCTATATATATATATGTGTGTGTGTATAGGGGTATATTATAACTATATTATGTGCATTGTCCCACACTATAAACATGTTTCTTATATAAATATTAAATACATCATTAAATATATAATACTAAATAGTTAATATAGTATAATAATTCTATAAATAGTTCTGGGAGCGTTACAGTATTATTGCTGCTAAGCTTTGGTCCTCAGAGTGCACGCTCTGGCCCAGCAAAGAGTCCATGAGCTTCCACAGCGTCAGGAACTTTCTACAGTATGTAAACAGTACAGTATATTACTTTTACACTTTTAAAACTATCGTTTGTGCTTTGTTTGCATCCCACAGCCAGCTCCTGACCGAAGATGCGTCGTCAAATGAGATTAAAAAAATAACCTTAAAATCTTTTTCTTTTGTGGTTAAAAAAGGGAAATGTGAGTCATAAATGTCCTGTCATAAATATGTCTGAAGGCAACTGTGGTCACAGTTAAGTCAATCTGATTTATATACAGGATTGACCTGAATGATCACTAATTCATTGATAGTTTGTAGAAATAGTAGAAATATTAGTCCCATTGCCAAGATTATATACGTGGAAAAAAAGCAAAAAGTCGATCCATATTATTAAAGTCCTATTATAGATGTTTGATTTGTTTGATTGAAGCGTAAAAACTTATCTCTGCTGTCAGACAATTTCAGGAAGTCGCAGAGCAAGGAAAGAAGGAAAATGATCAAGGCAGCACCTCTGGCTGTCAGCACCAATTACGTGGAGGTGAAGGTCTCAGCTCATTGTGTTAGTCCATCGCTAACGTAGACAACAGTCGAGGTGCCCTCAGTCTCTTTCACACCACGTAGTTTCACCCAACCACTTAAAGGAAAGCATTATTAAAAACACGTTAAATTAGGAAAATACTTGTGATTTCAAATCATGCCTTGAGAGGAAAATAAGGTTTTACCAATTTCTGAATTTATAGATCAGCCCGCCAGCCACCGCCACCGCCAGCACCAGCCCCACCACCAGAATCACAACTTCAGAGACAGCCATCTTGACGGTGGTGGGGTCAGCTACAAAAACAATTGAGATGAAAGAAACAGTCTTGTGACACAGTAGCATGGAGGACACAAACACTGCTTCCCTTTCTAAACTGGTCGCTTCCAACAAAGATCTCATCTCAGAGACTGTGACTTGTAGCACATCCTCACCTTCGCGCCTCTGGTCACCTTTGATCTCCTCTTCAATTGCACTGCAGTTGGCTGTGAACAGAAGAGATTCCCCCATCAGAACAGTGATTGAATGGAAATACTGTGAATTAAAGTGAATGAGAAAGTCGTCCTCATACAGAAACAGGCCTGACATGTAAGTGATACTCACCCGGGTAGTGCTCCCAATCCTGTGGAGAAGAAACACAGAGGCCATACAGTGAGGCTCGTGCTAGGCGGTTCTTGTTCATAACAAAAAACAATATTCATTTTGTCTTTGTGATATGAATTTCAGGAAAAGCAGAGTTTTGATCCAAGAGGAAGTAGGTACATGGAGAAAAGAAGCGACCCAAGAATAGAACCTTGAAGTACTCCACAAGTAAGAGGTGCTGGAGAGGACTCAGCGGCTCCAACACGGACCTAAGCAACTCTCCACTGTCTTTGGTCCACTGACCGAACCAAAACAACACAGTGACCAGAGTCTGTGGCTAAAAGAACGTCAGATAAAATAAAAGCTGTGACGGGCTCTGTGAACTGGCCAAAAACAGCAGAGCATGTGACAGAGGTGAGGGCCCTAAAGCTCACAACCTTATTCATAAAAAAGCTCATGTTCACATACACTCCAGCTGATTACCCTATCTTTATTTTATTCCTTTTAGATTAAGTGATAATATAGTGGGGTAATAAGAAGATAATATCACTGTCGATGATGTGAATGATGGCGACTACACAGATATTACTAC
Source organism: Solea senegalensis (assembly GCF_019176455.1). NCBI lineage: Eukaryota > Metazoa > Chordata > Actinopteri > Pleuronectiformes > Soleidae > Solea > Solea senegalensis. The sequence goes on from NC_058031.1 coordinate 18,856,898, forward strand.
AGGTGTTTCCAGAGAACAAGTGCTCACATGGAACATAGTATGAACAGTGTCACATGGTACGTCTGTACAGAACACATGTGATGTTACATGGTAACTACAGCAGAACCGAGACAAACATAAGCATCACATTGTTACTGCTTTAAACAGAGTTGATCATTTTATTAAAGTAAAGGTGCAGTACCTCACAAATTACTTCATACTCGATCTTGTGCACATATCTGTCTATGACCACAGTGGTGACATTGCTCGTCACAACTCCAGGTACCCTCGTTTTGCGAGTTGCCAAAACTGTCTACAGTCAACAAACAAAAGGACAAATTAATGTAGATCACGACAAACACCACACAACTAAAGTGTGAACAGCGTGATGACTGACCTTGTTATGTGACCAATTAAAGTCAGCTTGGTCATTTTCGTTGCAAATTGATGAAGGTGATACACTGTACATGTGGCCTTCAGAGGTCTTACTGTAAGTGCAGTTTAGTTTGTATGCAAGAGATGGACCTAGAACACAACCTGGAGATACAAGACGACATGATTAGAGGCACAAACTAGTTACACAATGTGTTCATGCAGTTATGCAGACATATTCAAATAATAAAGAACTAAACTCTAAAAAGATAAGCCTGTTTTGATGTTATGATAAAATGTTATGTTGTATAGTAAGTGTTTGCATATGTATTTTTTATTATATTGTACATGTATTGTGTGTTTTTTTTCTTTTCTTTTCTTCTTTTTAAATTCTCATCATGGCCAGGGGACTACAGATGAAAACTAGCCTTCTGGCTAATTCTGGCTTTTTTAACCACGTATAATCATGTGTTCTATGAAATTGCACTGTCCCCTTTTAAATAAACTAATACTAATACTACTACTACTAATAATAATAATAAGAAGAAGACTCATATAATCCTTAATAATCCCATAGTTTTAAATATTAGACTTCAGTATCCCTGTACACTTGAACTGAAACACAAAACCTATGTTACTCTAACATTGTTTCTCAGTCACCGCCCAACACACAGACAACACACGCTCACACACACGCTCAAACAAACACACGCGTGCGCCGCGCTAAAGTAATAAAGTGAAGAAGTGCTGTCAACCACATTAACCGGACTGGATTAATTTACATGAGGAGGTGGATTAAAGTCAAATTAGCGGAGTTTCGCAGTGATTTTAGTCCCGTATGAAGCTGCCGTGTCACGAACCCTGGAGTAGAAAGGTCCCTAATCTCAGTTGTGCGTAAATAAATATTCAGACGTGAGGAAGCAACATGACGAAATCTAGCATCAGAGCACCACGCTGGTTTTATGGACCGACGCTCAAGTCGTAGCTGAAGGAGCCGGTTCCGGGTCGGGGGAATTACAGGGTTCGCTACTACTGCCCTTGTCCTCGAGTTTAGTGTGTCGGTGGCAGGATATGTCAAGACATGTCACCTGTGCCTTGTCTGGGTGACGGTGGCCCAGGAAAAGGGAAAAGACCGCGCGACTGATGTGGTCATTTTTACTGAGACATTTCTTTTCCCGCGCGAGTGGAACTTTAATGTTTAGTTGTGCTACTGTACAACTAAACTCGCCCGAGTAGAAGATAACATGTGAACACAAGCACTGACACTGACACACACACACACACACACACACGTCGCGTTCCTTCACATTCGACAGGCGTCGGTGTTAATAAATAACGTATAAACATTAACATTACTCACATAAGACACATAAGAGTGTAAGAAACACCAACATCCTTCTTTCAGTCATCGTGGCTGCCGGTGACTGCGCACGCTCGCCGTCTGCGCGATATTTATACTCCCCCGTAACTCCCCGCCCGGGAGGAGTTCAGATGCCTTACCTCACTCCCGTGGGTGGAGTGTGTCCGGTGCCTTAAGCATTAACATAACGTTCTTGTGGAGACTAACAAGTCACCTTACACTCATTCAACGTGCTTAAATGTGAGTTATATTTCAGGAAATATGTATAATAAATAATACAATATCTTTTTGGTAACGCGTGCTTATTATCTTCATCTTTACTGTCTTGCTGCTGTAACAATGTACATTTCCCCACTGCGGGATAAATAAAAGACTATCTAACGTAAACTGCGATTGTTTAAAAACCGTAACATGTATCAAAACTTTGACTTGGGTCAGAAAAGTCCCAAGTCTTGTGACTCGTTTAAAGTTTAAACCACGTTTCTACGTTAAAGTATGACGACACTGTGATGCTCCAAAGTGGGTTTGGTTTTTTTCAAAATTTTGGCCGTTTCCCATTATTGTGTGAGTGGAAATTAATCGCAGTTTTTCGCGATTTGTGTCGCCATGGTTACTCGAAAGTCTTAGAAAAGACATAGCACACGATTCCCGGTCAAGGCGCACGTTTTGATGTAACTTGTGTTGGGGGTTTCTCAAAACTGCGGGAGGAGTAGCGCGGCAAACGTTTGGGAGGGTGCGAGAATAATAAGAAGAAGCAGAAAATAAACGCCAGTGGAATATCAAGAGATGCTTGCTCTGCAATGCAATCTAGTGAGAACGCTAGGGAGTTCTGACTAGTATGCCTTGCAGCAGCAGGCACCTAACTAGTATGCCTTGCAGCAGCAGGCACCTAATAACATAATAAAAGATCAATGGATGGAACTGTCTGACAACTGCTGAGTTTAAGTTTATTCAAGTCACAAGCCCAAACTCATCTTTATGCACAGTGAACAGAACTCATGAACAACTGCAGGGGTCAACTAACCAGTCAGGGAAGTTTTCAGCGACAGCAGTGAGCAAATACTGGGTCAATCACACACATTTACAACAGAACCGGCAGTGACCCGCTCAGCCAGGTGAGCCACACCCTTTAGTTGACACATACACTTTAATTAATACGCACAGTTGTCTTACTGATACTGATCTATTATCTAAAGACCATATTTAGCCTCACATACCACACATATCGCAGTATTGTTTCTTTATGTTTAAACACACAGTTTATACAGAGGCTATAAGAATGTGCAATATACAGAACCTTGAAGAAAGGGCCAAATCACGAGTTACTGTACAAACAGGACAGGCTCAACAAACCTAAAAAACCATCGGAGAGTTTCCTCTCAGAAACCAACTCACAGCTCTCTTACCAAAATACCACATGCATGAGTCATCCTCATGATACTGTAACACCTGCATATCCACCACAGTGACGGTTTTGTCACTTTATAAACTTAAAGAAGTTATTTCATTAACAACCTATGACTTTCTCATATTGTGTGAGTAAACAGTGACCTCCAATCTGAATCTTTAAACAAACTTCACTTTCTCACAAGTGACACCATCAGCCTCTTCTCGATTGGCCCAAAAAAATCAGCAGACAATCAAAACCACACCCACAGGAACAATAAAAACAAGAGACCTTTTTTTTTGGTGCATTTTTATTGATTAGAAGTAAGAAAAGACAGTGAAACATGATTTTGTTGACAGAAAAAAAGGAATAATCAAGTTAAATAGCTTAAGACAGGGACATTAAATAAGTGGACATAAAAGGCTCACAACACAGTTTGATCCAGAACAACCATACATCCTTTAACACTAACCCTTTCCTATGATTATATAATATTATTCTTTTATAATATATCTTATCTACAATGAAGGACAATCTCTAAGGCATCTTTTGTGGAAACATTTTGAGGAAGGTTCTTCCAAGAGTTGTGCAAGCTTTTATGGCCGCAGAAGGCAGATCAACTCCATATAGTGTTTATACTGTATGTATTATTCCTCCATCAAGGAGGTAATGCTTTACCACATGTATATATATATATATTTATATATAATGTGTATATGTATATGTGTATAGGGGTATATTATAACTATATTATGTGCATTGTCCCACACTATAAACATGCTTTTTATATAAATATTAAATACATCATTAAATATATGATACTAAATAGTTAATGTAGTATAATATATACTACATATATATATTCTATAAATAGTTCTGGGAGCGTTACAGTATTATTGCTGCTAAGCTTTGGTCCTCAGAGTGCACGCTCTGGCCCAGCAAAGAGTCCATGAGCTTCCACAGCGTCAGGAACTTTCTACAGTATGTAAACAGTACAGTATATTACTTTTACACTTTTAAAACTATCGTTTGTGCTTTGTTTGCATCCCACAGCCAGCTCCTGACCGAAGATGCGTCGTCAAATGAGATTAAAAAAATAACCTTAAAATCTTTTTCTTTTGTGTTTAAAAAAGGGAAATGTGAGTCATAAATGTCCTGTCATAAACATGTCTGAAGGCAACTGTGGTCACAGTTAAGTAAATCTGATTTATATACAGGATTGACCTGAATGATCACTAATTCATTGATAGTTTGTAGAAATAGTAGAAATATTAGTCCCATTGCCAAGATTATATACGTGGAAAAAAAGCAAAAAGTCGATCCATATTATTAAAGTCCTATTATAGATGTTTGATTTGTTTGATTGAAGCGTAAAAACTTATCTCTGCTGTCAGACAATTTCAGGAAGTCGCAGAGTAAGGAAAGAAGGAAAATGATCAAGGCAGCACCTCCGGCTGTCAGCACCAATTACGTGGAGGTGAAGGTCTCAGCTCATTGTGTTAGTCCATCGCTAACGTAGACAACAGTCGAGGTGCCCTCAGTCTCTTTCACACCACGTAGTTTCACCCAACCACTTAAAGGAAAGCATTATTAAAAACACGTTAAATTAGGAAAATACTTGTGATTTCAAATCATGCCTTGAGAGGAAAATAAGGTTTTACCTTTTGATGCAATTTCTGAATTTATAGATCAGCCCGCCAGCCACCGCCACCGCCAGCACCAGCCCCACCACCATCTTGACGGTGGTGGGGTTAGCTACAAAAACAATTGAGATGAAAGAAACAGTCTTGTGACACAGTAGCATGGAGGACACAAACACTGCTTCCCTTTCTAAACTGGTCGCTTCCAACAAAGATCTCATCTCAGAGACTGTGACTTGTAGCACATCCTCACCTTCGCGCCTCTGGTCACCTTTGATCTCCTCTTCAATTGCACTGCAGTTGGCTGTGAACAGAAGAGATTCCCCCATCAGAACAGTGATTGAATGGAAATACTGTGAATTAAAGTGAATGAGAAAGTCGTCCTCATACAGAAACAGGCCTGACATGTAAGTGATACTCACCCGGGTAGTGCTCCCAATCCTGTGGAGAAGAAACACAGAGGCCATACAGTGAGGCTCGTGCTAGGCGGTTCTTGTTCATAACAAAAAACAATATTCATTTTGTCTTTGTGATATGAATTTCAGGAAAAGCAGAGTTTTGATCCAAGAGGAAGTAGGTACGGGGAGAAAAGAAGCGACCCAAGAATAGAACCTTGAAGTACTCCACAAGTAAGAGGTGCTGGAGAGGACTCAGCGGCTCCAACACGGACCTAAGCAACTCTCCGCTGTCTTTGGTCCACTGACAGAACCAAAACAACACAGTGACCAGAGTCTGTGGCTAAAAGAACGTCAGATAAAATAAAAGCTGTGACGGGCTCTGTGAACTGGTCAAAAACAGCAGAGCATGTGACAGAGGTGAGGGCCCTAAAGCTCACAACCTTATTCATAAAAAAGCTCATGTTCACATACACTCCAGCTGATTACCCTATCTTTATTTTATTCCTTTTAGATTAAGTGATAATATAGTGGGGTAATAAGAAGATAATATCACTGTCGATGATGTGAATGATGGCGACTACACAGATATTACTACAGGTGCTTCCAGAGAACAAGTGCTCACATGGAACATAGTATGAACAGTGTCACATGGTACGTCTGTACAGAACACATGTGATGTTACATGGTAACTACAGCAGAACCGAGACAAACATAAGCATCACATTGTTACTGCTTTAAACAGAGTTGATCATTTTATTAAAGTAAAGGTGCAGTACCTCACAATTTACTTCATACTCCATCTTGTGCACATATCTGTCTATGACCACAGTGGTGACATTGCTCGTCACAACTCCAGGTACCCTCGTTTCGCGAGTTGCCAAAACTGTCTACAGTCAACAAACAAAAGGACAAATTAATGTAGATCACGACAAACACCACACAACTAAAGTGTGAACAGCGTGATGACTGACCTTGTTATGTGACCAACTAAAGTCAGCTGTGTCATTTTTGTTGCAACTTGATGGAGGTGATACACTGTACATGTGGCCTTCAGGGGTCTTACTGTAAGTGCAGTTTAGTTTGTATGCAAGAGATGGACCTAGAACACAACCTGGAGATACAAGACGACATGATTAGAGGCACAAACTAGTTACACAATGTGTTCATGCAGTTATGCAGACATATTCAAATAATAAAGAACTAAACTCTAAAAAGATAAGCCTGTTTTGATGTTATGATAAAATGTTATGTTGTATAGTAAGTGTTTGCATATGTATTTTTTATTATATTGTACATGTATTGTGTGTTTTTTTTCTTTTCTTTTCTTCTTTTTAAATTCTCATCATGGCCAGGGGACTACAGATGAAAACTAGCCTTCTGGCTAATTCTGGCTTTTTTAACCACGTATAGTCATGTGTTCTATGAAATTGCACTGTCCCCTTTTAAATAAACTAATACTAATACTAATACTAATAATAATAAGAAGAAGAAGAAGAAAAAGAAGAAGAAGAATAAGAAGAAGACTCATATAATCCTTAATAATCCCATGGTTTTAAATATTAGACTTCAGTATCCCTGTACACTTGAACTGAAACACAAAACCTATGTTACTCTAACATTGTTTCTCAGTCACCGTCCAACACACAGACAACACACGCTCACACACACGCTCAAACAAACACACGCGTGCGCCGCGCTAAAGTAATAAAGTGAAGAAGTGCTGTCAACCACATTAACCGGACTGGATTAATTTACATGAGGAGGTGGATTAAAGTCAAATTAGCGGAGTTTCGCAGTGATTTTAGTCCCGTACGAAGCTGCCGTGTCACGAACCCTGGAGTAGAAAGGTCCCTAATCTCAGTTGTGCGTAAATAAATATTCAGACGTGAGGAAGCAGCGTGTACACACAACATGACGAAATCTAGCATCAGAGCACCACGATGGTTTTATGGACCGACGCTCAAGTCGTAGCTGAAGGAGCCGGTTCCGGGTCGGGGGAATTACAGGGTTCGCTACTACTGCCCTTGTCCTCGAGTTTAGTGTGTCGGTGGCAGGATATGTCAAGACATGTCACCTGTGCCTTGTCTGGGTGACGGTGGCCCAGGAAAAGGGAAAAGACCGCGCGACTACTGTACAACTAAACTCGCCCGAGTAGAAGATAACATGTGAACACAAGCACTGACACTGACACTGACACACACACACACACACGTCGCGTTCCTTCACATTCGACAGGCGTCGGTGTTAATAAATAACGTATAAACATTAACATTACTCACATAAGACACATAAGAGTGTAAGAAACACCAACATCCTTCTTTCAGTCATCGTGGCTGCCGGTGACTGCGCACGCTCGCCGTCTGCGCGATATTTATACTCCCCCGTAACTCCCCGCCCGGGAGGAGTTCAGATGCCTTACCTCACTCCCGTGGGTGGAGTGTGTCCGGTGCCTTAAGCATTAACATAACGTTCTTGTGGAGACTAACAAGTCACCTTACACTCATTCAACGTGCTTAAATGTGAGTTATATTTCAGGAAATATGTATAATAAATAATACAATATCTTTTTGGTAACGCGTGTTTATTATCTTCATCTTTACTGTCTTGCTGCTGTAACAATGTACATTTCCCCACTGCGGGATAAATAAAGGACTATCTAACGTAAACTGCGATTGTTTAAAAACCGTAACATGTATCAAAACTTTGACTTGGGTCAGAAAAGTCCCAAGTCTTGTGACTCGTTTAAAGTTTAAACCACGTTTCTACGTTAAAGTATGACGACACTGTGATGCTCCAAAGTGGGTTTGGTTTTTTTCAAAATTTTGGCCGTTTCCCATTATTGTGTGAGTGGAAATTAATCGCAGTTTTTCGCGATTTGTGTCGCCATGGTTACTCGAAAGTCTTAGAAAAGACATAGCACACGATTCCCGGTCAAGGCGCACGTTTTGATTTAACTTGTGTTGGGGGTTTCTCAAAACTGCGGGAGGAGTAGCGCGGCAAACGTTTGGGAGGGTGCGAGAATAATAAGAAGAAGCAGAAAATAAACGCCAGTGGAATATCAAGAGATGCTTGCTCTGCAATGCAATCTAGTGAGAACTCTAGAGAGTTCTGACTAGTATTCCTTGCAGCAGCAGGCACCTAACTAGTATGCCTTGCAGCAGCAGGCACCTAATAACATAATAAAAGATCAATGGATGGAACTGTCTGACAACTGCTGAGTTTAAGTTTATTCAAGTCACAAGCCCAAACTCATCTTTATGCACAGTGAACAGAACTCATGAACAACTGCAGGGGTCAACTAACCAGTCAGGGAAGTTTTCAGCGACAGCAGTGAGCAAATACTGGGTCAATCACACACATTTACAACAGAACCGGCAGTGACCCGCTCAGCCAGGTGAGCCACACCCTTTAGTTGACACATACACTTTAATTAATACCCACAGTTGTCTTACTGATACTGATCTATTATCTAAAGACCATATTTAGCCTCACATACCACACATATCGCAGTATTGTTTCTTTATGTTTAAACACACAGTTTATACAGAGGCTATAAGAATGTGCAATATACAGAACCTTGAAGAAAGGGCCAAATCACGAGTTACTGTACAAACACGACAGGCTCAACAAACCTAAAAAACCATCGGAGAGTTTCCTCTCAGATACCAACTCACAGCTCTCTTACCAAAATACCACATGCAGTATCATCGTCATGATACTGTAACACCTGCATATCCACCACAGTGACGGTTTTGTCACTTTATAAACTTAAAGAAGTTATTTCATTAACAACCTATGACTTTCTCATATTGTGTGAGTAAACAGTGACCTCCATGTGAGTCTTTAAACAAACTTCACTTTCTCACAAGTGACACCATCAGCCTCTTCTCGATTGGCCCAAAAAAATCAGCAGACAATCAAAACCACACCCACAGAAACAATAAAAACAAGAGACCTTTTTTTTTGGTGCATTTTTATTGATTAGAAGTAAGAAAAGACAGTGAAACATGATTTTGTTGACAGAAAAAAAGGAATAATCAAGTTAAATAGCTTAAGACAGGGACATTAAATAAGTGGACATAAAAGGCTCACAACACAGTTTGATCCAGAACAACCATACATCCTTTAACACTAACCCTTTCCTATTATTATATAATATTATTCTTTTATAATATATCTGGGCTCCGCCCCTTATCTCCGATGAAGGGCAATCTCTAAGGCAACTTTTGTGGAAACATTTTGAGGAAAGCTCTTCCAAGAGTTGTGGAAGCTTTTATGGCCGCAGAAGGCAGATCAACTCAATATAGTGTTTATACTGTATGTATTATTCCTCCATCAAGGAGGTAATGCTTTACCACATGTATATATATATATATTTATATATAATGTGTATATGTATATGTGTATAGGGGTATATTATAACTATATTATGTGCATTGTCCCACACTATAAACATGCTTTTTATATAAATATTAAATACATCATTAAATATATGATACTAAATAGTTAATGTAGTATAATATATACTACATATATATATTCTATAAATAGTTCTGGGAGCGTTACAGTATTATTGCTCCTAAGCTTTGGTCCTCAGAGTGCACGCTCTGGCCCAGCAAAGAGTCCATGAGCTTCCACAGCGTCAGGAACTTTCTACAGTATGTAAACAGTACAGTATATTACTTTTACACTTTTAAAACTATCGTTTGTGCTTTGTTTGCATCCCACAGCCAGCTCCTGACCGAAGATGCGTCGTCAAATGAGATTAAAAAAATAACCTTAAAATCTTTTTCTTTTGTGTTTAAAAAAGGGAAATGTGAGTCATAAATGTCCAGTCATAAACATGTCTGAAGGCAACTGTGGTCACAGTTAAGTAAATCTGATTTATATACAGGATTGACCTGAATGATCACTAATTCATTGATAGTTTGTAGAAATAGTAGAAATATTAGTCCCATTGCCAAGATTATATACGTGGAAAAAAAGCAAAAAGTCGATCCATATTATTAAAGTCCTATTATAGATGTTTGATTTGTTTGATTGAAGCGTAAAAACTTATCTCTGCTGTCAGACAATTTCAGGAAGTCGCAGAGTAAGGAAAGAAGGAAAATGATCAAGGCAGCACCTCCGGCTGTCAGCACCAATTACGTGGAGGTGAAGGTCTCAGCTCATTGTGTTAGTCCATCGCTAACGTAGACAACAGTCGAGGTGCCCTCAGTCTCTTTCACACCACGTAGTTTCACCCAACCACTTAAAGGAAAGCATTATTAAAAACACGTTAAATTAGGAAAATACTTGTGATTTCAAATCATGCCTTGAGAGGAAAATAAGGTTTTACCTTTTGATGCAATTTCTGAATTTATAGATCAGCCCGCCAGCCACCGCCACCGCCAGCACCAGCCCCACCACCATCTTGACGGTGGTGGGGTTAGCTACAAAAACAATTGAGATGAAAGAAACAGTCTTGTGACACAGTAGCATGGAGGACACAAACACTGCTTCCCTTTCTAAACTGGTCGCTTCCAACAAAGATCTCATCTCAGAGACTGTGACTTGTAGCACATCCTCACCTTCGCGCCTCTGGTCACCTTTGATCTCCTCTTCAATTGCACTGCAGTTGGCTGTGAACAGAAGAGATTCCCCCATCAGAACAGCGATTGAATGGAAATACTGTGAATTAAAGTGAATGAGAAAGTCGTCCTCATACAGAAACAGGCCTGACATGTAAGTGATACTCACCCGGGTAGTGCTCCCAATCCTGTGGAGAAGAAACACAGAGGCCATACAGTGAGGCTCGTGCTAGGCGGTTCTTGTTCATAACAAAAAACAATATTCATTTTGTCTTTGTGATATGAATTTCAGGAAAAGCAGAGTTTTGATCCAAGAGGAAGTAGGTACGGGGAGAAAAGAAGCGACCCAAGAATAGAACCTTGAAGTACTCCACAAGTAAGAGGTGCTGGAGAGGACTCAGCGGCTCCAACACGGACCTAAGCAACTCTCCGCTGTCTTTGGTCCACTGACAGAACCAAAACAACACAGTGACCAGAGTCTGTGGCTAAAAGAACGTCAGATAAAATAAAAGCTGTGACGGGCTCTGTGAACTGGTCAAAAACAGCAGAGCATGTGACAGAGGTGAGGGCCCTAAAGCTCACAACCTTATTCATAAAAAAGCTCATGTTCACATACACTCCAGCTGATTACCCTATCTTTATTTTATTCCTTTTAGATTAAGTGATAATATAGTGGGGTAATAAGAAGATAATATCACTGTCGATGATGTGAATGATGGCGACTACACAGATACTACTACAGGTGCTTCCAGAGAACAAGTGCTCACATGGAACATAGTATGAACAGTGTCACATGGTACGTCTGTACAGAACACATGTGATGTTACATGGTAACTACAGCAGAACCGAGACAAACATAAGCATCACATTGTTACTGCTTTAAACAGAGTTGATCATTTTATTAAAGTAAAGGTGCAGTACCTCACAAATTACTTCATACTCCATCTTGGACACACATCTGTCTATGACCACAGTGGTGACATTGCTCGTCACAACTCCAGGTACCCTCGTTTCGCGAGTTGCCAAAACTGTCTACAGTCAACCAACAAAAGGACAAATTAATGTAGATCACGACAAACACCACACAACTAAAGTGTGAACAGCGTGATGACTGACCTTGTTATGTGACCAACTAAAGTCAGCTTGGTCATTTTCGTTGCAACTTGATGGAGGTGATACGCTGTACATGTGGCCTTCAGAGGTCTTACTGTAAGTGCAGGGTAGTGTGTATGCAAGAGATGGACGTGGAACACAACCTGGAGATACAAGAAGACATGATTAGAGGCACAAACTAGTTACACAATGTGTTCATGCAGTTATGCAGACATATTCAAATAATAAAGAACTAAACTCTAAAAAGATAAGCCTGTTTTGATGTTATGATAAAATGTTATGTTGTGATGTTGCATTTTTTTCTTAATTGTATAGTAAGTGTTTGCATTATATTGTACATGTATTGTGTGTTTGTTTTGTTTTGTTTTCTTCTTTTTAAGTTCACATCATGGCCAGGGGACTACAGATGAAAACTTCTGGCTAATTCTGGCTTTTTATGAAACTGCACTGTCCCCTTTTCAATAAAATAATACTAATAATAATAATAATAATAATAATAATAAGAAGAAGAAGACTCATATAATCCTTAATAATCCCATAGTTTTAAATATTAGACTTCAGTATCCCTGTACACTTGAACTGAAACACAAAACCTATGTTACTCTAACATTGTTTCTCAGTCACCGTCCAACACACGCAAACACACACACGCGAACACACGCGTGCGCCGCGCTAAAGTGATAAAGTGAACAAGTGCCGTCAACCACATTAACCGGGCTGGATTAATTTATATGAGGAGGTGGATTAAAGTCAAATTAGCAGAGTTTCGCAGTGATTTTAGTCCCGTACGAAGCTGCCGTGTCACGAACCCTGTCAGGAACCCAGTCAGGGTTCGTGACACGAAGCTGCCGTGTCACGAACCCTGTCGCGTTCCTTCACACTCGACAGGCGTCGGTGTTAAAGGTGACATCGAATGCTTGTTATCACATATATGTTAGTTATGGAGGTCTACTTACATATATTAACTTGTTTTCATGATTAAAAACCTTCTAATCGCTGCAAACGAGCCGATCAAAATATCTCCTCACTGACGCTCTCGTCAGCCGCGCTGTTTCAGACCAAAACCACACCCCCAGAACGTGGACTGTGTTGTGATTGGCCAGCCAACGAGAGCTTTCCCACTGTCCAGTGATTGGCTAGGTACCTGGAAGTGACGTATTTAGCACGTCAGTTCTCAGATACGCAGCTCCCCCTCTGGCACGATGGATGCTCTGCTCGTCATTATCAAAACATTGTTAAATGGCTGTGTCACGACCCCGCGCCGTAATCCCTTACACATTTTACCCGGAGTCTGACCCAGAGACAGAAGATACTGTCGCAAGTGAAACACCTCCACAACAAAGACTGCTGCAGGACGCCTCAGAATGGTAATATGTTTTCTCTGTGTATATTTCCAATACAGTATGAGGGAGACACTGGTTGAGGCTTGATAACCCGCCCCTCCCCCCACCATTTTTTCTCAGTATAAGCTTCAGCAGTACCTGTACATGTCTTTTTGTTTTCTATTTAGAATTTATCACTTACTGTTTGGTGAAACGCTAATTTTAACATTTTGTGTAGATATATGGTGGGACTGTAATGAAAGTAGTTTTGTTCCCCTGTACGTAATATGAGTAACTGATGAATAGAACTCTTGAATCTATGAAATGTGTTACTGTACTTTTCATACACAATACTGTATCTCTGGAAGGTGCACTTGTGGGAACTGCATGACGATGCCCACAGAAGGGGAGAACGTCTGCTGTAAAGAAACACTTAAGGTATTATTTTGCCCATAAACAATAACTAAATTAGTGTTGTAAAAAAATGGATTAGTAAATGTTAGTTTAGAATTTTTTTAAAGCAATGTAGTACAAATTTGACTATTTTCAATCCTGTAATTAGACCAGTGCACTACAATGTAGCTCCATTTTCTCTAATCCTGTTTGTAACTATGATTGTACTTACCTTTTTACAGTAATAATCCATCACTTTTGAGTGATCCAGCTATTTTCACCTAATTACTCTATGCCATTACTGTAACAGTATTGTTCTGCCCCTTTTTAGGTTATCCGAAGAATGAATGAGCTTCCGGACACACCAACATGCATGACCTACCATCCAGGCCTGGAGCCTAACTGTTTGAACCCATACACACTGCAGAACATGAACAACATCTACCGTGCAGACTATGGGCCTTTGCGGGGAAGAACAATACACGAGTATGTATGTAACATACAAATAAGAGGCATGTTTAAATCATAACACACATAAGTGATAAAAGAATTGTGTCTTTGAAATGTTTAATAAATACTTTTTACACAAAATGTGCTCAGTGCAAGAGCAGCATTTAATTTTTACATTTCTATCTACTTTTCAGTCGCTACCGGCATTTAGCATACCGCAGCTTTGTCAGCTGGTGCTGGGGATATTTGGGACGACGTGTACGAGTTGTCATCCCGTCGTGTGTTGTGTGCCGGATACGCCAGGAGTTTCCTGATCTGGCTGGACAATATGTTGGCTTCCGCCCACCCCTTGACTGAAGCGGGTCACGTGTGAGGCAATGACTTCCTCCTTTAAGGGCCTGTCATACTGGGCTGACAGGGTCTCTGGGATGGCGATCTTCCTCATGTCCTCTGCGAAAGACTCTGGGTCCTCCATCACCTCCTCGAACACCAGCCTCATCAATTCAGCCACATAGTCTTTAAAATGTAACAGAGAACCATGACATTACATTCAGACAGTAATTTCTTTACTGTGTCATTACATTTTCAGCTATTTCAATTTAAATGTGTTATTTGCTGTGTTAGGTGTTAATTTAAGTTAATAAGAAAGGGAAAAAAAGCCAAAAGAAATGTCAGTATTTGTCTGTTTTTGTATAACGCTTTATTCAATGTAAATAAAAATTTTTAGTGACTTACTGTACGTGGGGTCTGTTTTGACCGGCTTCGCGGTGGGTTCTCCCTTCTTGGCCTTCGGATACGACACTCTGTAGACAGCTTGGCCTAAAGCGGTTGTTGCCTGCTCACGGCTGGAATTTTCGTTGTGATGCATGGATGCAAGGTACAACCTATGTAAATATAAAGATTCCGATCAATGAGACAGAGTGCCCTGAAGTAAACAGAACAATATGAATTCATTTCTTGAAAAACAACTAGTGATTGATTTTTTTATGTTTACAATTGGTATTTATGATTTTGATGGTGGTCTGATTTTTTTCATTACCTGGTGAATCTGCACGCATGTCTCCTGCAACTTGAACTTTCCCCCCCGGTTTCAATGTGGAGAAAAGGACCAGCTGGTCACTCTTCCACTTGTGGACGATTGCAGGTTCCAGGTATTTCCTTGCATGTTTCCGGAAGGTAATCTGGAGCTGCAAGGCGCGGCATAGCTAACATAACAATAATACAAACAGTGTTTAGTAATTGTCTATTGGTTGAAAGTGTCATATGATTTTGACAAAAACATTAATAGTATTACCTTTTCCAGCTGGATGAAGGATGCACCAGTGAAATATGTAGCAGCAGATAACTGTACATTGCCAACTGGGGTGTTATTCATCATGAGCTGACTTTGCCACTTCCTGGAGTAGTTGCATTTTGGACACGTTTGATGAAATGCAACATACGTGCCCTTCTGTTGCTGCTGCACTTCGCATTTTCTCTTGCACACTGGACATGTGTCAAAAAGCTCCCTCAGGCAGGACTCAAATACAATGTATTTTTTATCCATGTGTACAGCACTTTCAGTCCTACAAATGTAACAAGACAAAAAGCATTTAGCCTCACTTCTTTGATCTGAAGTGACAAGCCTAGTGAACTTGTACAGTACTTACGACATTGTTGAATCGTGTGTTGTTAGGGATCCGCCAGGAGTAAAGGTTGAGTCATTTGGGTCGACTTGTGACTCTGGTGAGGTGAATCCCTCTTCCTCCTCTGACTCAACACGTGCTCTTTTTTGTGGTCCAAACCCTGGCCCCTTTATAGGTGTGGATGAAAACATGTTCTCAGGCAGTGTGGTTTGTGTGCCAGCAGTCTCATGTGACAACACTGGTGTCTGGGTCCCTATGGAGTAGATACAATGTGTGAACATTTCATGCTCTTTACTAATTTGGTTCTTATGAAATGTTCAACTTACTTACTTCTACTTACTTTGGCTGTGCACGTGTGTTTTCAAGGTCCCAATTGACAGTTGAGTGGCACATGTTCTCACACTTGGAGCTTCTGTTTGTGTGCCCGTGTGGATAAAACGATCCTGGTATGGAAAATAGTAAAGGTTAAAACAATAATACAGATCATGCTAAAAAGACTAGATTCTATTTCATTACCTTTCATGAATCTGCCCCAATTCGACTATAACTTTTTCCCTACTTTAACATAAACACACGTTTCCTACACCGCATGAATAACGTTGTGTTTACAAGTGAGAGAGACACATGCACGCAATTGAAACGAGCGAACACGGTCCCAAACTTCTACAGCGTTTAGCCTGCTTAGCTCTGTGCTCCCCGGATAGTCACCCACAATATAGCCTTATTTACCGGCATGGAGAGACACATACACGCAACTGGAACGAGCGAACACGGTCCCAAACTTCTACAGCGATTAGCCTGCTTAGCTCTTTTTTGCTCCCCGGATAGTCACCCACAATACAGCCCTGTTTACCGGCATGGAGAGACACATGCACGCAATTGAAACGAGCGAACACGGTCCCAAACTTCTACAGCGTTTAGCCTGCTTAGCTCTGTGCTCCCCGGATAGTCACCCAAAATACAGCCGTGTTTATCGGTGTAGGGTTCCCGAAAAACTCATATAGTGATTAGCCTCCATACCTACGTGCTCCCCGGATAGTCACCCACAATACAGCCGTGTTTACCGGCATAGGAGAGACACATACACGCAATTGAAACACGAGCGAACGCTTGTAGCTTAGCAAGTAGCCGGCTATCGCTAATGCTAAACGGCAGAACGAGCACACAAAGACAGTATTACTGTTTGAAATACTTACTTGTGCTGCAGGTAATCCAGCATGTATTGTAGGCACTGCTCCTTCTTTGAGGCGAAGTGTGGTGCTGTGCCCTGCTTTGTATTGCACGAAGTTTGTGTAACAATCCTCTGTGAAGTGGTTGCCACATACATGGGATACATACAAGGGAAATGTAGCAGGGGCATTCCCATCAAAAATGAACAATATCCACTGAGCTTTTGTTGGTGGGGAGCTTGTGGAGCGTCTTTCCTTGTTTACTACAACACAGAACAGAGCAAACTGATCTTTTTTTCGAAGACATGTTCTCAACCGATATGCTCAGCAGCTACAACGAGAGTAGTTCTTCTTCTGCGGTTGAATTTACGCAACCGGATGTGCCCGGAGTAGTGCCTGCACCAGGAGGAGCTACGGTGGTGAGAGGAGTGGTGAGGATTTCTGATGACATCATCAGCTTCGGGAAGTGCAGATCCGCTTGGCAGAGCCCAGAGCAACAATGCAACACTATTTTCTCAGCAGTGGCTGAACTGTTTGTTCTGAAACTTTAGGGTTTCATAAACGAGGTAATGACGCAGATACACACACAAACGCAGCGTTAATTGGAGCTTCCGGTCTATGTGGCCTTTAATGTTTTGATGACACCGCTCCACCTGCTACTGTGAACTAGAGCACTGAAACACACACACACACACACACACACGTCGCGTTCCTTCACATTCGACAGGCGTCGTTGTTAATAAATAACGTATAAACATTAACATTACTTACATAAGAGTGTAAGCAGCAGCAACATCCTTCCTTCCATCATCGTGACTACTCGCTCCCGGTGTCTCTTTGAACGCTCACGGTCTCGAGTTTTATTTACTCGGGAGGGAGTGGGGGGGGTGACCCACGGCCACCCACTCCCCTTTCTGATTGGTCGGACGCTGCGGCTTTTGGCGTGGAGTGACTTCAGTGGTTAAGACTGGTGCCTTATGAATTAACATAACGTTCTTGTGGAGACTAACAAGTCACCTTACACTCATTCAACGTGCTTAAATGTGAGTTATATTTCAGGAAATATGTATAATAAATAATACAATATATTTTTGGTAATGCGTGTTTATTATCTTCATCTTTACTGTCTTGCTGCTGTAACAATGTACATTTCCCCACTGCGGGATAAATAAAGGACTATCTTATCTTGTTAATGAGCGTTAAGAACAATCTAAAGTCTTCAGCTTCTTCCAGAGTTTTGTGAGTTTTTTGTGACGTTGCTGTTGTAAACATTTGCAGTTCCTACTGTAGTGATTTCTTGGTTTTGTCACATTTTAGATTTGTAGCCTGTATTTCTAGTTTGAGGCTACGTTAGCCATGTGTATGTGTGTGTGTTTCATTGCTTTTTACAATTGCAGCTGAATTCCACGTCTTCCAAACCTCAGTATTATGACAATGTGAATAAACTCATGTTGACAATAATTTGTTGACACAAAAGAGATTACATAACACTCACACACGCTACACCAGATACAGTTACAGTACTTTGTTAATAACAACATGGACAGCTGTTATTAAAACATTAAATAAGCTCATGTGTAGAATTTACTGTGGAATGTAACAGATTTAACAATTGTGAAAATATTGCTTTTAGTTTTCTAAGTAATGATTTTCTGCTCTACCCAAAACTAACAACTTCAAATGGAAGAAGAAGCAGTCTATACAGTATAAGGTATATGACTCAGTGACTGTGCCTGATATGTTATACAAAAGGAAGGAGAAAGAAGAGCACACACACACACACACACACACACACACACGACCCGCCATCTCCCTACTCAGTGTGACTACAATGATAAACTCACCAAAAACCAGAGATGTATCATATTAAATCAGAAGTACTTCACTACTGTACTAAAATGCTGTATCTTTACTTTACTGGAGGATTTTACTTTTTACTTTACTTTACTTCCACATTTTCGACAAGTTTGATACTGCGATACAGTTGTCACGCGCTGCATTGTTACAGTTACAAAATTGTTACGAATCATTCCCAACTTTCAGTGCACAGACTTTCTGAAGAGCAGGGGCAAAAAGAAAACTGAAGAGGGCATTAATACTTGTTTCTATGTTATACAAAGGGCACATTATAGAGCCTTAAAACAGACTCAATAGACAGACTACTCATGTAAGTTTGTAGTTCACCGTGTAGATTCAAGTATTCATGTATGAAGGAAATACTTTCACCTGTTTTACAGGTGAAAGTATTGAAGATATCTGACAGATAAGAGTTACACACAAATACACGATATTATACACTATACTATGTTATATAATCACTTTATTTTCATTGTCACAATTTATCATTTTTAAATAACAATGTAACCAAATCTAAAGCCACATGGGAGTTAAAAAAAATTAAAGAAAATCTGCTTTTCTATCACATCTGGAGTCAGATATCATAACTAGATCGGCAATTCCGTGCCGAAATTTCGAGGGTGCCTGCAGTTCTTGCGGCATGTGGAAGTTATATGATTTGGATCCAATCCACCTTGGAAGTACTTTTTGGTGGAGTCACCCTTTAAAAGACCAAGTTTTAAAGGAGAGAGGGGGAGAGAGATTCACAAGCCCCTCTGTTTCCCATTCATGTGTATGTGGAAGTTATATGGCAGTTTTTTGCGATTTTTGTCGCCATGGTTACTTGAAACGCTTAGAAATAGTCATCGCACACAAGTCCCGGTCGAGCCGCACGTTTTGATATAACATGTGTGGGGGTTTTCTCAAAACTGTGGGAGGAGTTAGACGTCATAGTTTTGGGTGGAAGAATACAGAGAGACTGACAAGCCCCTCCCAAAGTCCCCTCTGCTCCTTACACACACACACGCAAACACACGCACACACACGCTTGTCTCTATCTCTCCAAAACCAGCAGAGAAAGCTGAGAAAACAGCATGTTTTAAAATTGTCATATTTCAAGAACGGTTGATGATAGAGATAACATTTTTGGTTTGTGAGCGTCAGGAGGCTTTCGGCAACTCCCACATTTAAATTTGTGACAAACGGGCAAGAATTGACAGAGAAATCACAGTTTTAAAATCACCCTCGTCTTGATTTTCCCAGAACTCAAAAGCAGACATTTTAACATGGGAGTGAATGGAGAGTGTGACTGGAGTTGTCTGCGCTTTGAGGTGATTTTAAGAAAAACTACAAGTCATATGAACATGAAAACACACACAGGGTTAGACGACGCCCATGGCAACGTTTTGATGTAAAAATTATCAGTGTAGGTTGGAAATTGTGGGCAGGAGAAGAGTTTGTTTAGAGATTTTTGGTGATTATTTTGCTGGATCTCGCTAGAGTGGGCCACTCACTTCACAGACCACTCACACAATCATTATAAAATCAGAAAGCGTCGAAAAAAAGTACAAAATGTAAACTGCGATTGTTTAAAAACCGTAACATGTATCAAAACTTTGACTTGGGTCAGAAAAGTCCCAAGTCTTGTGACCCGTTTAAAGTTCCAACCACGTTTCTACGTTAAAGTATGACGACACTGTGATGCTCCAAAGTGGGCTTGGTTTTTTTCAAAATTTTGGCCGTTTCCCATTATTGTGTGAGTGGAAATTAATCGCAGTTTTTCGCGATTTGTGTCGCCATGGTTACTCGAAAGTCTTAGAAAAGACATAGCACACGATTCCCGGTCAAGGCGCACGTTTTGATGTAACTTGTGTTGGGGGTTTCTCAAAACTGCGGGAGGAGTAGCGCGGCAAACGTTTGGGAGGGTGCGAGAATAATAAGAAGAAGCAGAAAATAAACGCCAGTGGAATATCAAGAGATGCTTGCTCTGCAATGCAATCTAGTGAGAACTCTAGAGAGTTCTGACTAGTATTCCTTGCAGCAGCAGGCACCTAACTAGTATGCCTTGCAGCAGCAGGCACCTAATAACATAATAAAAGATCAATGGATGGAACTGTCTGACAACTGCTGAGTTTAAGTTTATTCAAGTCACAAGCCCAAACTCATCTTTATGCACAGTGAACAGAACTCATGAACAACTGCAGGGGTCAACTAACCAGTCAGGGAAGTTTTCAGCGACAGCAGTGAGCAAATACTGGGTCGATCACACACATTTACAACAGAACCGGCAGTGACCCGCTCAGCCAGGTGAGCCACACCCTTTAGTTGACACATACACTTTAATTAATACCCACAGTTGTCTTACTGATACTGATCTATTATCTAAAGACCATATTTAGCCTCACATACCACACATATCGCAGTATTGTTTCTTTATGTTTAAACACACAGTTTATACAGAGGCTATAAGAATGTGCAATATACAGAACCTTGAAGAAAGGGCCAAATCACGAGTTACTGTACAAACACGACAGGCTCAACAAACCTAAAAAACCATCGGAGAGTTTCCTCTCAGATACCAACTCACAGCTCTCTTACCGAAATACCACATGCAGTATCATCGTCATGATACTGTAACACCTGCATATCCACCACAGTGACGGTTTTGTCACTTTATAAACTTAAAGAAGTTATTTCATTAACAACCTATGACTTTCTCATATTGTGTGAGTAAACAGTGACCTCCAATCTGAATCTTTAAACAAACTTCACTTTCTCACAAGTGACACCATCAGCCTCTTCTCGATTGGCCCAAAAAAATCAGCAGACAATCAAAACCACACCCACAGAAACAATAAAAACAAGAGACCTTTTTTTTTGGTGCATTTCTATTGATTAGAAGTAAGAAAAGACAGTGAAACATGATTTTGTTAACAGAAAAAAAGGAATAATCAAGTTAAATAGCTTAAGACAGGGACATTAAATAAGTGGACATAAAAGGCTCACAACACAGTTTGATCCAGAACAACCATACATCCTTTAACACTAACCCTTTCCTATTATTATATAATATTATTCTTTTATAATATATCTTATCTCCAATGAAGGACAATCTCTAAGGCAACTTTTGTGGAAACATTTTGAGGAAGGTTCTTCCAAGAGTTGTGCAAGCTTTTATGGCCGCAGAAGGCAGATCAACTCCATATAGTGTTTATACTGTATGTATTATTCCTCCATCAAGGAGGTAATGCTTTACCACATGTATATATATATATATATTTATATATAATGTGTATATGTATATGTGTATAGGGGTATATTATAACTATATTATGTGCATTGTCCCACACTATAAACATGCTTTTTATATAAATATTAAATACATCATTAAATATATGATACTAAATAGTTAATGTAGTATAATATATACTACATATATATATTCTATAAATAGTTTTGGGAGCGTTACAGTATTATTGCTGCTAAGCTTTGGTCCTCAGAGTGCACGCTCTGGCCCAGCAAAGAGTCCATGAGCTTCCACAGCGTCAGGAACTTTCTACAGTATGTAAACAGTACAATATATTACTTTTACACTTTTAAAACTATCGTTTGTGCTTTGTTTGCATCCCACAGCCAGCTCCTGACCGAAGATGCGTCGTCAAATGAGATTAAAAAAATAACCTTAAAATCTTTTTCTTTTGTGTTTAAAAAAGGGAAATGTGAGTCATAAATGTCCAGTCATAAATATGTCTGAAGGCAACTGTGGTCACAGTTAAGTAAATCTGATTTACATACAGGATTGACCTGAATGATCACTAATTCATTGATAGTTTGTAGAAATAGTAGAAATATTAGTCCCATTGCCAAGATTATATACGTGGAAAAAAAGCAAAAAGTCGATCCATATTATTAAAGTCCTATTATAGATGTTTGATTTGTTTGATTGAAGCGTAAAAACTTATCTCTGCTGTCAGACAATTTCAGGAAGTCGCAGAGTAAGGAAAGAAGGAAAATGATCAAGGCAGCACCTCTGGCTGTCAGCACCAATTACGTGGAGGTGAAGGTCTCAGCTCATTGTGTTAGTCCATCGCTAACGTAGACAACAGTCGAGGTGCCCTCAGTCTCTTTCACACCACGTAGTTTCACCCAACCACTTAAGGGAAAGCATTATTAAAAACACGTTAAATTAGGAAAATACTTGTGATTTCAAATCATGCCTTGAGAGGAAAATAAGGTTTTACCTTTTGATGCAATTTCTGAATTTATAGATCAGCCCGCCAGCCACCGCCAGCACCAGCCCCACCACCAGAATCACAACTTCAGAGACAGCCATCTTGACGGTGGTGTGGTCAGCTACAAAAACAATTGAGATGAAAGAAACAGTCTTGTGACACAGTAGCATGGAGGACACAAACACTGCTTCCCTTTCTAAACTGGTCGCTTCCAACAAAGATCTCATCTCAGAGACTGTGACTTGTAGCACATCCTCACCTTCGAACTTCTCTTTAATTGCACTGCAGTTGGCTGTGAACAGAAGAGATTCCACCATCAGAACAGTGATTGAATGGAAATACTGTGAATTAAAGTGAATGAGAAAGTCGTCCTCATACAGAAACAGGCCTGACATGTAAGTGATACTCACGCTCACAGACACCCGGGTAGTGCTGCAAATCCTGTGGAGAAGAAACACAGAGGCCATACAGTGAGGCTCGTGCTAGGCGGTTCTTGTTCATAACAAAAAACAATATTCATTTTGTCTTTGTGATATGAATTTCAGGAAAAGCAGAGTTTTGATCCAAGAGGAAGTAGGTACATGGAGAAAAGAAGCGACCCAAGAATAGAACCTTGAAGTACTCCACAAGTAAGAGGTGCTGGAGAGGACTCAGCGGCTCCAACACGGACCTAAGCAACTCTCCGCTGTCTTTGGTCCACTGACAGAACCAAAACAACACAGTGACCAGAGTCTGTGGCTAAAAGAACGTCAGATAAAATAAAAGCTGTGACGGGCTCTGTGAACTGGCCAAAAACAGCAGAGCATGTGACAGAGGTGAGGGCCCTAAAGCTCACAACTTTTTGTGATGTTACATGGTAACTACAGCAGAACTGAGACAAACATAAGCATCACATTGTTACTGCTTTAAACAGAGTTGATCATTTTATTCAAGTAAAGGTGCAGTACCTCACAAATTACTTCATACTCCATCTTGGACACACATCTGTCTATGACCACAGTGGTGACATTGCTCGTCACAACTCCAGGTACCCTCGTTTCGCGAGTTGCCAAAACTGTCTACAGTCAACCAACAAAAGGACAAATTAATGTAGATCACGACAAACACCACACAACTAAAGTGTGAACAGCGTGATGACTGACCTTGTTATGTGACCAACTAAAGTCAGCTTGGTCATTTTCGTTGCAACTTGGTGGAGGTGATACGCTGTACATGTGGCCTTCAGGGGTCTTACTGTAAGTGCAGTTTAGTTTGTATGCAAGAGATGGACGTGGAACACAATCTGGAGATACAAGAAGACATGATTAGAGGCACAAACTAGTTACACAATGTGTTCATGCAGTTATGCAGACATATTCAAATAATAAAGAACTAAACTCTAAAAAGATAAGCCTGTTTTGATGTTATGATAAAATGTTATGTTGTGATGTTGCATTTTTTTCTTAATTGTATAGTAAGTGTTTGCATTATATTGTACATGTATTGTGTGTTTGTTTTGTTTTGTTTTCTTCTTTTTAAGTTCACATCATGGCCAGGGGACTACAGATGAAAACTAGCCTGGCTAATTCTGGCTTTTTATGAAACTGCACTGTCCCCTTTTCAATAAAATAATACTAATAAGTTAAGTTAGTTTTTATTAATCCCCTTAGGGAAAGTATTCCTCTGCATTTTGACCCATCCTACAAGTAGGAGCAGTGGGCTGCCACACTGAGTGGCGCCCGGGGAGCATTGGGGGTTGGGTACCTTGTTCAGGGGTACCCCAGCCCTTTTGGCCGGGTGGGGATTTGAACCGGCGAGCCTCCGGTTACAAGTCAAGTTCCCTTTCCCCTTGGCCACAGGCTGACCAAAATAATAATACTAATAATAAGAATAAGAAGACTCATATAATCCTTAATAATCCCATAGTTTTAAATATTAGACTTCAGTATCCCTGTACACTTGAACTGAAACACAAAACCTATGTTACTCTAACATTGTTTCTCAGTCACCGTCCAACACACGCTCACACACACACGCTCACACACGCGTGCGCCGCGCTGGACTGGATTAATTTATATGAGGAGGTGGATTAAAGTCAAATTAGCAGAGTTTCGCAGTGATTTTAGTCCCGTACGAAGCTGCCGTGTCACGAACCCTGTCGCGTTCCTTCACACTCGACAGGCGTCGGTGTTAATAAATAACGTAATAAACATTAACATTACTCACATAAGACGAGTGTAAGCAGCACCAATGTCCTTCGTTCAATCATCTTGACTGCTCGCGGTCGGTCTCTCTCTGGAACCTCGTAGTCTTCGCTCGATAATTCCTCCCCTCCCCTCCCCCATGTTGAGATGCCTCTCTTCACGCAAGTTATGCATTATCATCACTTCCTTGTGGAGACTGACAAGTCACCTTACACTCATTCAACGTGCTTAAATGTGAGTTATATTTCAGGAAATATGTATAATAAATAATACAATATCTTTTTTATTAATGCGTGTTTATTATCTTCATCTTTACTGTCTTGCTGCTGTAACAATGTACATTTCCCCACTGCGAGATAAATAAAGGACTATCTTATCTTGTTAATGAGCGTTAAGAACAATCTAATGTAACAGCTGTGTCTTCAGCTTCTTCCAGAGTTTTGTGAGTTTTTTGTGACGTTGCTGTTGTAAACATTTCTTGGTTTTGTCACATTTTAGATACTACATACACATGGCTACGTTAGCCATGTGTATGTGTGTGTGTGTGTTTCATTGCATTTTACAATTGCAGCTGAATTCCACGTCTTCCAAACCTCAGTATTATGACAATGTGAATAAACTCATGTTGACAATACTCATGTGCTGACACAAAAGAGATTACATAACACTCACACACGCTACACCGGATACAGTTACAGTACTTTGTTAATAACAACATGGACAGCTGTTATTAAAACACTAAATAAGCTCATGTGTAGAATTTACTGTGGAATGTAACAGATTTAACAATTGTGAAAATATTGCTTTTAGTTTTCTAAGTAATGATTTTCTGCTCTACCCAAACCCAACAACTTCAAATGGAAGAAGCAGCAGTCTATACAGTATAAGGTATATGACTCAGTGACTGTGATACAAAAGGAAGGAGAAAGGAAACCACACACACACACGTGACCTGCTATCTCCCAACTCAGTGTGACCACATAACAAATGATAAACTCACCAAAAACCAGAGATGTATCATGTACTTCACTACTGTACTAAAATGCTGTATCTTTACTTTAGTGGAGGATTTTTTTTCCTCACTACTTCCACTTTTTCAAGTTTGGTACTGCGATACAGTTGTCACGCGCTGCATCGTTACAGTTACAAAATTGTTACGGATCATTCCAATCTTTGAGTGCACAGACTTTCTGAAGAGCAGGGGCAAAAAGAAAACTGAAGAGGGCATTAATACTTGTTTCTATGTTATACAAAGGGCACATTATAGAGCCTCAAAACAGACTCAATAGACAGACTACTCATGTATGTTTGTAGTTCACCGTGTAGATTCAAGTATTCATGTATGAAGGAAACACTTTCACCTGTTTTACAGGTGAAAGTGTTGAAGATATCAGACGGATAAGAGTTACGCACAAATACACGATATTATACACTATACTATGTTATATAATCACTTTAATTTCATTGTCACAATTTATCATTTTTAAATAACAATGTAACCAAATCTAAAGCCACGTGGGAGTTAAAAAAATTGAAAGAAAATCTGCTTTTCTATCACATCTGGAGTCAGATATCATAATAACATAATAAAAGATCAATGGATGGAACTGTCTGTCAACGGCTGAGTTTAAAATCTCTGGGGATTACATGTAATCTGACTCCGGCCCGGTGTAACAGACCTGGGCCAGAGTATACTCCCCTCTTGTGTAAAGAGATTTTGATTGTATTTACGCCGTATATTCACTCACTAATATTTAGAAACAGGGACAGGAACATGTATTTACCCTTGTTTTCTCAGGGTGATGATGATGTGGTGGATTATCACTGTGTTATCTTTCTCACTTAATTTACATGACACAGCTGAAACCCCAGTAAAACAGAGATGATTGTATTTACACAAGAATAAATCAGTCGTTCTTGTGTAAATACAATCAAAACCTCTTCACACAAGAGGGTTATAGTCTGGTTTAGAGGGTTATAGTATGGTTATAGGGGTATATGCTGGCCACAAGCACTCCTTGAATACTTTAGTACTTCCACTTAAGTGTGGTGCTTAAAGAACACTTCAACTAGAGCACTTGTGCGAGTCTTTATCAATCTCTGCCAAAAACAAACACCAAACAATAGCAATCACTCACCTTCTTACCAACAGAAAAACAAACATCTACTAATTGATTCCTGGCTCGTACATCATCCATCCAGCAGACTATAGGTGTGAGAATGAGCCAAAACACCAACACTCCACATTTAAAGTTACTGGATACTCTCTAACTAAACAAGGAGTGCTTCATACACGGGCATTATCCATCCATGTCAAGTATTTACATCTACTTTACAAACATGATGACGGTTAGCAGAAAAAAGACAAAGTTTATGGCAGATGTTTGTATTCTTGACTTAATGAAGCCGTAAAGAAGCCTCAGTAAACAATGACATGTTCACGAGAGGAAGAAAATAAACTCCCAGTTTATAGGAGGTACTGTAACATGAACGCATTTAATTTATACTGTTACCTTGTTAAAATCCTGAATACATATTGTATCTATATTATAAACTTGTCTTCCTCTGGCCTTAAACCACATCCTGAGAACCCTTTGTGGTTTTTCACTTGAGCAACAAGCGAAGGTTGAAAGTGAGTGAATCATCACCCGATAAGCGGAGATGTCAGGGTGACGGCACTTCCCTGTGAGACTGTTTTGACAGTTGATGAAATATTACACAACAGTGATTCGACACATCAAGATGGTTGTCAGAGCAGCGTCTGACCAGTTTACTTTCACAGCAACAAGGTGCAGGGTGTGATTTATGGTTGGGGAGTTGTCCTTTCTTTGTTCTTTTTTCTAATGCAGACCCTTATTTTCCCTTTTCTCCAGTAGAGACACTTTTTAAGTGACATTCTGGAATTGATCGACATTACATTAAAAACTATGAGTTGCTGGTGTCGTCCGTTATCTGTACCTTTTCCGTTAGTTGCTGCAAGATTTTGAGACCTTGATCGGGTCAGACTGGATGCAGGATGATATGGCATAATAATCCAGGTTCAGCGTACAGCACGTTGTCTGTAGAAATGTTTGTCAGTGAGTCACAGACAAACAGATTCTCTCACTTCCTTCTTGTTGAAAAAGCGCCGTCAGATTCCATGGACCGCCACCAACTCGCATCACGATTAAATCTCTTTATGGTGGACGAGATGGACGCCAGCGTGTAATGTTGTGTTGTAGTATCGGGGGGACGTGGACGGATGTTTGACAGGATGGACAGACACAGTGCAACACTCAGCAGAGGAGACATCAGCCATGGATGAAGGTTAGACGACCTGCAGGTTCTCCAGCAGAGACACAAGAACCACAAGCGTTTGGCCTGAGAGAGAGAAAGAATCCACAAATATTAGTCGTCACAGCTTCATGAACAGAAGACACCGACCAGTCGTATGAAAGTAGATCACATACCGTGAGAATAAGCCTTGTTTTACAGGAGAGGACATGATCACAACTCACAGAGCAAGCAGAGCGACGTCCTCACGGGTACGCCAAGGCCACCGTAGTTCCCCGGAATGAAGTCATAAAGTCAGTCACGTGATCATCGTGATGATCCCACGCTACAGTTCCACACTGTTGGATGCGTTTTAGTTTTTTCTTTTGTGGGATTAGTTTTGAACAAAAACATTTAAGCGGCGTGTGGTACAGGTATGACTTTACCTTTATTTGACTTTTTATGTAAATTAATGAATTAAATTAAATTCATACAGAAACAAAATAACACAGGGAACCATACCCAGGGGAAAAAAATAAAATAAAACAAAATATAGTAAATGATCAAATGCAAAATGATAATTTCACATACAGGCGCAGAAGTGCCTCCTCTCGCTCCCGTGGAAGAGTTCAGTTTACTTCAGCGATGAAGCACAAGGTCAAAAGTGAGACTTGCTGGTGCCATCGAAGGGAAAATAATCTGAAATAATCTCGACTTCCCTCCGTTTATTCTGACCCTGCGATTCAAAGATGTGTGAGAAGAAACCATGAGCGGTCCAGGGGAGGAGAGAACCGAGGCACTTTATAATGACTCTGATGCATTTAGACTCACGTGAATCGTGTGCTTTTGAAGCTGGATGAATGCGGAGTGCAAAAATATATTTTGCATTAGAAAAAAAAGAAATAAGAAGAACATTGTCCTTTTGTTCCTATCACTCACACACACACTCTTTGACCAAAACACACACACACACACACACACGTCTTTCTTTTAAAGCTTTTGTTGCCGACGCCTTGAAGCACATTAGGTAGTAACTTGCTCGTATAAACTTACATTTCTCCACCTCTGGGTGAAAATAATGACCGTTGACCCTTGTTGACCTTGACCTCACACTCATCTGCACATACTTTGACCATTTACATAACACACACACACACTGCAGCACAGTGAAAACAGACACAGAAAAAGGAAGTAACACATTGGACTGTTAAAACATTAAATAACTGCCTGGTTCCCCCCCCCCCTCTAGAAAAGAAGGGAGATATTGGTTTGTATTGCTTTGGCCTGTTCTATGAGCAGCCTCGCTCATGTTCCTCTCTGCTCGTGTGGATGCAGTAGCATCACACAGCCACTAGACGGAGGGTGGGAAACCTCCCGGACGTCAGAAATGTCTCGTTATGTCCTCTTCTGCCACACTTCCTCCTCGTCTTGGCGTCACGTTAGCACCCGAAAGAATCTTTCTGAGCGGCAAAGTCTGTGTCCTCTTGGTCCCATTTGCCCGGGGACAGGCACTCTTCAGCGTTGAAGTCCTGAGGGTTCACCCCAATGTCCAGGACCTGGGGGTTAGTGCGAGACTCAGCGAGTCTGTGAGGAGGAGGAGAGACAGAATAACGTTTACGTACAGTGTAATGGTTTGGTACAGAGTGTGTACACAATGTATGGAACATGAACGTGAAATACCAAGCCAGTCACGGCCCTCGGTCAGATTCTGTATGACGCGCAGCTACGGATTTATAATGTATTCTTTATGGCCAGGTGTGACAGACCATAATATACCCCCAGTCCAGAATATACCAGGGGTTAAAGCAGCCTATGCTAGATTATACCTCAGGTATATTATGGCCTATGGAGTATAAATTAGCCTAGGCCAGAATAAACCCCTCTAAGCCAGACTCTGTTACACCGGATAATCCCCAGAGATTTTAAACTCAGCCGTTGACAGACAGATCCATCCATTGATGCTTCATTATGTTATTACGATATCTGACTCCAGATGTGATAGAAAAGCAGATTTGCTTTCATTTTTTTTTTTAAATTGTCATTTAAAATGATACATTGTGACAATAAAGTTAAAGTGATTATATAACAGTGTATTTGTGTGTAACTCTTAGTGTCTGAAATCTTCAATAGTGTTTCCTGTACGGCTAAAACAACAATAACTGTAGTAGCAATCACCCGAGTTAAATGAGTGGATTTTCTTTTTTGTGTGAACTTCCTGAATTTTGAATGAAAACGAAAAGAAGCAAAACCACAAAGAAATTTCCCTTCCTTGACAATGAATGACGCCGACACACAAACACACTCATGTCACACCTTTCAGTACAAATAGAAGCAAAGACACACAAAACATCTGAGATGGTCGTATGGACACTTGAGGACGAATTCAATCAAACTGTGAAATGACCGTGGAGGAGGGGGAGGAGGAGGAGACGGGGGTTTCCCGCCATTTAAATCAAACAGAGCTTCTGAGCTACAGCATGTTAGTGGAGTATGGCCACAAATGAACATGTGAAACGACACGTGTCTTAATTATATATCTACATATATATATATATATATATGTATACACATCATCTGTTTGGACAGTGACATCAAAGCTGAATAATGGGTGGACGGTGAGAGAATGAGGTGAACGTCACTACATCCACGTCGTTACCTGAGTACGATTCAAAGCTATCCAGACTGCGGCTGAGGATGTAAAGGAGACATTATATTATCGTCAGGCAACATTTACACTCGTCGCTCAACTGCAGCCCTCAGAAAAAGTGACAGGAAAAAGCACTGTAGTGCAATTCATTTAAAAACTGTTTTAATGTCTTTCTCCTCTGGGTTTGCTACTAAAACAATGGACAGAATATGCATTATTTTCATTCCAACACAACGAAAAACAGACCTTACTGCCTGGATATTTGAAATAA
Source organism: Solea senegalensis (assembly GCF_019176455.1). NCBI lineage: Eukaryota > Metazoa > Chordata > Actinopteri > Pleuronectiformes > Soleidae > Solea > Solea senegalensis. The sequence goes on from NC_058031.1 coordinate 18,888,097, forward strand.
ATAAATAAAAAATCTAAAAACATTCATTTAAATCATATTGCAGGTGGAGTTTCCTATAACGTGTGCTAGGTTGCCAGATTGGGAGGTAATGATCTGTGGCCAGCTAAAACTAGCACAAGGTACAATCTGCATTTATTGCACTTCAGTCAGGATTTGTGTGTATGTTTTTGGTGATTTGTTTATTGTCCATTGCAATGTACATTTTCATTACAGTGTGATGCAGCCCTTAATCTCTGCCAAACTTTCACATCAGCCAGCAGGTGGCAGCAGGTGGCTGCATGAAAATGTACATGAAAATGTACATTGCATTATAAACAAATCACCAAAACATACACACAAAGCAAGTAAGATAGGTTTTAAAATGTAAAATGTGTGTGTTTCTCAAAGTGTCTGCGACATAATGTCTTCCTTTCAATATCAAATCAAGTTCATTTTAGGAGGTTGTAATTTTTGAACTGTTGAGGTTGGCCTATTTTGAGTCAGGCGGTCCGTGAATCGAGTGTTTTTTATGGGTTAAGTTTGAGAAACACCGCTTTAAATTAAACAGATCGTACGGCCTTTCAGAGGGGGCTTAACAAAAACGTTTTAAATTTTATCAGCATTTTTAGCTTTAAAAAAAGCAGCTACCCAAGTACATGAGTCTGAACCTCTGAACCTCAAAGCTGTGAGATTTCTGAATGACGTTAATATAAACAAAACATGAACAACACATAACTTCCCGGCTCACTTCCTCTCACTTCCTCTCACTTCCTCTCTGTCTATGTATGAGATTGCAGATGAGAGTGTGTGAGATTAACTCAGGGCTGCAGTGTTGTGGTAATCCCTCAGAAGTCCACAGGAGGGCAATAGAGGACTGCAACTTAAAACGTCCATGTGTATATACAGTACTGTAGCAGTGATAACGTGTTACCTTCATGTTTCCCAGCTGCGTATTCCAACTCTCATGCTTACATCGTATTTGAGCCACACCTGGATCAACGATCAGGTTTCATTCTGTTCTATTCTCATTCACAGAATCCTGAAATCCCCCCCCCCCGCCCGGCTCCCTGAACTCCTTCATTTCCAGACATCTTAACGTGGCCGCAGCGCTGCTCATGTCATTAGTCAGAGAACTGGATATTAACAGCATTACGGTGTAATCACAGTGTGCACACACATAAATATAACCGAGCTAAAATGGCCCAAATCTTCGCCTTCACCAAACAGAAGTGAGAGAATAAGAAAAAGCTGCCATCATATTAGCAGAGCAGGAGATGAATCCTCTATAATCAAAAGGGAGGAATTCAATTATAGAATATATTCTGGGATTTTAGAGAATCCCAGTACAAAGAGCACCCACTAGCTCCTCTGTGTGGCGCTGATAAGTATTAAATGGAAACTCCATTAAGATTAGTTTGTTGTCGAATTCAACGGTGGACCTTCCCGTCAACATGAACACGATGAGACTGTGATTTATTTCTCCAGTGAAACTATAGAACAAACCCAGTTACTTTCCTGTGGTTTTGTGGTAAGAATACCAAGCTATTTGTCCCTCGGCAGCTCCCGTCGGTAATCACAGGCTTTCCCGAGCTCGCACAGAATCAGCGTGTGGGCCTGACAGGGCAGTAAACCAGGCCTACAACAGCAGCGTGACGCAGGGAGGGTGTCGGCCCTGTCTCCCGCCTGTGGGAGCACACCGGGGCGAGCCACGCAGCAGGAGAGGCGCTGTTTATTATGAGAGCCGCCCCCCAAACCGCAGGTGGCTATTTCCAGAGCAGCCCACATGTACGGCTGTTGTTAAAGTAAAAAGAAAAGAAAAACGTTCTTACCTTGAAAAAGCCTCGTCCAGACCGTCCTCCAGCTCCTGCCGCAGAGAACAAACACACGTTAGTCACATGAGACAATAACGATATAATACATAATAATAATAATATAATACATTTCTGCACTCAAATATCTACAAACAGTGAGGCTGATGCTATACATCGTCGAGTAGTGTACTTATATCAGCCAAAACTACATCCATTCAAGGTTTCAATAGAAACTATAAAAGCAATAAAACACAGCATTAAAAACGAGAGAGAGGCAGGAATTGATCCCATGGAGCAGTAGTGAGCAGCATGGACGATGTAGATCCGAGGATTTGTGACTTTCAATGACTCCACAGACAACTCACTGTCTCACTCGTAGTGTTTTGACATTTTCCACAGTATTTTATTGTTTGTTCTCAGGTGTATTAGGTCACACGTTTCTACTTCTGTTTTGTTTTTATTGATCTCTGACGTACAGTACTTTGTTTCAGCTGTTGTTGCTTTATAAATAAAGTTGGATTGGATTGTTACAGTATTCGCGCTGCTCATGCTGTGTGTGTGGGAGAGTCACGTGTGTGTACGCCAGACATGTTGTTGCCTGTTCGGGTACAAAATAAATCCAGTCAACGTTCTGTGAAGCCGATAATGCGGAATTAGAATTGTCCACTACCTTCAGTATAAATACAGATGTCTAGAGTGTTGGTACACTATTCAGAAAAGTATATAATGCCACTTTTCTCTACACTACATAAGTCTCAGTAGGTTCATGTGAGCTACTCGCTGCCCCACACCCTCTGCAGCTATGTGACCATACGATAATAGGCTATTGTCTAATTCCACAGCTGCAAAAATCAACTGGGGGCACTTTCACCAATGAATCAGTGCTTCCTGCACGGCGTCCTCCTCTTCCCGTCTTATCAAGCCTAAACAGCTGAAACCCACTGACTTCTGTCTTACCCATACAGTATTGTTGTTCTCTGTTGTGTGGTTATGCACCATAAAAGGATCAGACTCCGCCTGCTTTGTGTCCAAGTGGACCTGTGCCACGTTGGCTCCCTCGGTCAAGTCCAGAAGCTTTGCAGTGGCCACCTCTGTAAACACGAAACGCAGACGAGTTAGAAGCAGAAACTCAGACAAAACGCCCATCACACTCGAGTCCTGATGGTTCTTACAATAAAACCTGCGAGGATAATGCCATGCTCGTCGTTAAGGTCCACTTTTGTCTAATGTGTCTCATTAATGCAGCCATGTGTGGACTGAACTAACCCCCGTGACTTCTGCTGATCTGAAGCCAGATTGGTTTGTAATGGCCTTGCCTAATGACAAAAGTGTGGCAATAATATGTGTCGACACTCAGTTTCTGGTGATGCTAATGTAATGTGAACGTTATCCACAGAGAACAGTTACGCAAACACAACGATCTGTGCAGTACACACACACTCCAACACTGAGACCTGATGATCCTTGTCCTACCTTCACCTCAATGTCTGTCCCTCAGTTCCCTTCAGTCTGTCCTCTTTGTCAACACAAGGCTCAACGGCATTTAGAGTATTCTGCTGTTATGAAGAAGGCAATAATATTGTGGGAGTTAACAGCTTGTGTTTGTTTTAGGGTGGACGTGGGATTCTGGGCACATTCAGCTCGTACATAACTGATGTGGAGGAAAAACTGAATTGACGAGCTGTTTCCCACTTCTCAAATGTGGCAAATTTATGACAGTAAATGTTTTGTGTTTTGCAAAATAGGCAACACAAAGACTTCTCTTTGGGTTCTGTGAAATACCACAGAACCCAATTCCATTTAGAGGAAATAGATGACAGCTGACAGCTAGTATCAACTAAAAGGTGCCTGGTTGCAGTTGACATCTGAAATTCCAGTTTCAAAAACCCTGTGAATAGACCGAGGATAGAGGAGGCTAGAGCTGCTGGACAAATCTAAAAAAATCAAGACCAATATTCTGTAACCACAGTGAGAGGAGTGGCACGGGGAGATGGTTGAAAGTATCACGTCTCTGTAATAAAGCTGAATCATGCCTGACTCTGTGGTACAGTACTGTGTGTTACTCTGCTGGACAGAAATCTAATGACCCAACAGGGAGTGGGATAACGTTGGCCCAGAGCCACCCTGAGACCAGAATCTGTTTCCAGTTCAGACTTAGATGAGACAAAAACCCGTGTCGGTCATAAAATGCCACATCCAAGGTCATGAGCCCAAAGAACAGATTCACAGATCCCCTTTCTAGCGCACGCTGAGGAGGAAGTTCAGTTCAGCTCTCCCAAAAAAAGTGAAAGCAACAGTACAAAAAGAATCAGGGGAAACCGACAGTGGCCGCTGGCACTTAAAGTGCGGCAGGAAAAGAGGCACCGGGCGTGAACACAGAGAAGATGAAAGCATCGTGAGGAATAAGTGCACATCCATTAAGCCACTGGCAATAAGATGCTCATGATCTCATTTTATCTCTGGCTGCAGATCACTAACATGTTCTGAAGGCATGAACCCGGGGGAATCTTTAGAAAATCTGACGGAGCAATTAGGTCAGTGCTGCTGTGTTCATGGCCTCGACACAAACAGAGTCAGACAGAAAATGACAGTTCTTCATTACCGTAAAATGTCACACGGACCGCGAGAGCGAGATTTGTTTTTAACGAGATCACGAAACACAGCAAGCGGACAAAGACGTCACCATCATTACTGTCATCATCAGACATCATCACCTGGAAATGCCACCTGCTGCCCAATACGGGCCAACCTTTAACCAGTGAATACTTTCCCATTCCCCGAGGCTACGGCTGCAGTGACAGCGAGGGTGGGTGAGAGAAAAAGAGGGAGACGGAGGGATGATGACAGAGAGTGTGCGAGGACTCACCCCCTCCCTTCAAGCTGCCCAGGCTGGCCGAGCTCTCCGACTGAGAGTTGCTGGCTCCTTCGCCGTCTGAACCCGACTTCACTCGCTTCTCTTTCTCTGAGGAGGCAGGAAGACAAAATGAAGAAGGGAAGAACAGTGAGTGACGACAAGCAGGAGAGAGTGCGATTCAGAAGTGAACGCCCTCACAGTGCAGCGATGAAATAAACCGTTTGGTTGTCTGAACTAACCGAGCAAATCGTGTGTGTAAACAAATTAGCGGCAGTAAGTGGCAAACGAGGTTAGGGCCATTACTCAGCTGAAACTGAGCGGGCCCTGTTTGTGCTTCACAGTTCATACTTTACACAGCAGTGAGTGCATCTCCGCTCGCTCTGTGCAGTGGAGTCGTTTCATGGCTCGTATGTTTGTCAAGTTCAGAGTTTCCCTCGCGCTCAACGTGAATCTACACTTGAGAGTCATTCTTCTATGTCGCTTATTCCTCTCTACTACTCTACAGAAGGAGTAAGATGTTATAATAACTTCTGTCGGTCAACTAGGGCTGCAAATAACTGTTATTTTCATAATTACTTATGATAATTTGATGCTCACAAATGTCTCGTTTTGGCCACAAACCAAAAATAATCCACTTTTACTGGATTATATCCAGATAATATTCACATTTAAGCAGCTGAAAAATCAGCAAGATCATTTAAATTACAAAAAAGAAAACACACATTAAAGCAGATTCATCAATTATCAATTTAGTCATCGATTAATAAGTGACTCATTATTGTTGCCCTACTGTGGCTTTTCAAGTCTTCAAATCAATCAAATATTCACAGTACTGGTGTTTAAAAAGTAAACAAGGTGCATACATAACATAATATTCGCCTAATAATCCCCTCGTGGGCTGAGATGTTGAGCTCAATGACTGCAAATCAAAATGTCTATTTTTGTCAATATGACAGATTATACACAATATGACAGCGAGGACGTGATTTGATTTAATAAAAATGGTAGATGTACTAGAGGTGAAACACAAAAACCAAAAACAGCAACAAAAGAAAAACACCCCATTCCCCTGAGTCCAGGTCGCTTAGTGATGCCAGTGTTTATTCCCACAGGAAAGTTCGGTCCTGGAGTCTTAGCTCGCGCTAAACATGGAGCAAAACTTCAAGACGTGCAAGTTCAAAGCCCGCTGTAGTGTGTTGGCGGTGAATTCACTGTGAACAAAGATTTATGGAGGGAGCTGTTAAGTATGGAGGAATGTGGGTCAGGCATGCTTGGTGGGTGGTGCACAGACAGATGCAGCGAGTGCATACAACATCTTCCTGTCCTGATCCTCCAGGGTCTTGTAACGAATGAAACAGACTCAAAACACATTTCTTGCCACGGAAGAACAGCCACTACTTCCTTTTGGAAAACAAATCCTCATATAAATCACCGCGAGTACATCGACGACACCGCACTGAACCCAAAGAAAGCAGAAGACTGGTGAGTGTTGGTGTCAGAGAGAAACGAGTGGAGGTGTGAGACAGGAGCCTGTGGCCACCTCCAAATGGACTGTGTGTACATACAGGTTAAAAGCAGCGGTAGAATCCACAGGCGAAAGAATCGATGACACGCTGACACTGACACAACATCATGTACACATTCATTTTCTTTTCTCTCTTTAGAGCCCGTCCTCCATCCTACTCTGCCCCCGCCTTTCATCCCCCTCCTGCCCTCTCGCTCCCTATACCCTCCCATCCCCCGCCCTCTGCTCTCCTCCTGCAAGTGCTGGAATAAGGGGGAGGATGAGAGGTTGTGTGTGTGTGTTGGGGCTGCCAGGTGCAAAACAAGACAAGCAGCGACAATGGATAATCAAAAAATTCAAAGAGCATCTACAAGGCAACGTGTGTGTGTGTGTGTAAAGCTGGTGGGAGACATGATTACGTGGCAAGAACTGCTCATTTACACCGAAGTCATACATGCAGTAAATTACACGCGTGTTCTGTTGAGCCGTGTGTGAGACGCCATCAGTGAGGAGACAGGAAGGCACCAGCACACTATTAGGGGTAACAGGTCCATATTCACGTCGGACATTACAAAGAAAAATATGACAAGAAAATGCAGGAACATTAAAAACACAGAGAGAGAAAATCCCTGCTGTCACACACACACACACACACACACGTAAGACTCCAGTCACTCCACCTCTGTCCCGACATAACCTCATTTCCTTGACATCGTCTCTCCAAGTCGATAATGAGATTTTAAACCATGACGGAGTTCTGTGTAATAAAGAGGCAGCGCTCGACTAACACAGGTTTCTATAAGACACACGAGACACATGCGAGGCGTGTGTGTGTGTGTGTGTGTGTGTGTGTGTGTTGTATTTATGACCCGTTCTGTCATAAACACTGATGTTGTCAGAGAACAGGAATCCTCATAGAGACCAAAAACCTGGTCATAATGAGGCAGAAGCTCATGTCTGAGGAGCTGGGAGGGAGGGTGTGTGTGTGTGTGTGTGTGTGTGTGTAGGACAACAGGGACGAACGTGTTCCCATGACCCTCGGAACAGGTGTCAAGGTCAAAACCAGGAAGTCAGAAGATAATTCCCGTTTTACACATTTTCTGAGAAACGTCACGTTCAGGAAGAGGTAGAGAATAACAACAGTGGGGGAGGAGAGGGATGGGAGGGAATGTTTTCATTCATCCGTCACACTGTGGTCGTCAGGGGCGACCATGCCTACCTTCCTTGGCGGCTTGCCAGAACTCAAACGCCACTCTGAAAGCCTGAGCCACTGTGAGGGTTACCGCCTGAGCCTGGTGAAGGGAAACGGGGAGAGAAACGGCGTCAGACGCAGAATAAAAGGACAGTGAATCACACTCGTCGCCAGGAAGTCAGAGACCTATGACCCGTAACACAAACAGGAAGTGACCATTAACACTAGAAGGAGCTCCTTCGGACATTTTGAAGAAGAGGAAGAGAGACCCACGGGCTCCACGAAGAGTTGTTTATGTAACTGGGAGGATACGTGGCCTTTTGACCAGAACTAAATTAGTGAGGGGAAGGAAGAGGAGGGAGTGGTTCACTCGTTCTTCAAACCTCCAGGGATGGAGGGAATGTGATGAGGAGAGGGATGACGGCCTCCACACCCTTCATGTTCTCACCACTGCTCTCTCTCTAAAACACTTGCAAGCAGCAGTGCAGTTGTTCTGAGTTCTTGTGAAGCATAACACACTGAAGCTGGAGGCCACACCTGCATCACAAATCTGCAGCCTACATGTGTAGCGTATATATATATATATGTGTGTGTGTGTGTGTGTGTGGTTGTGTTAACTATAAAACTATAAGCTGTGGCCAAATAACTCAAAATAAAGACCAGAAACAATGGGGAGACGGCACTACATCTACGTCTGGTACTTATTACTAAACATGTTGTTTTTCGCCAAATTGTACAAAAAGCAAGGGAAAAAAAAGCCAGTAATTGTTTTATGGGGGTCCTGTATGGGATCATTTATTGGCTGGAAGCAGGCTAGTTGCCTGGCAACCTCACAGTGATGACTAGAGACTGCAGAAAGTCAAGAAAGTCTGACACCAGCGTTCAGGGCTGGGCGGCAGAGTGAAAGGCTCGTCAGTAAAACCTGAAGAAGCCTCATCATTGTCTTTATGATGGACTTATAATAGCATTTAAATATGTGCTATTACATGTCAATAATTATATTGTTCTTGCTTTGTATCGATACAAAAGAATAATAACTGTCAGATACTGACTCCGGTGCTTATGCTCAGCTAACCAGCCACTTTGATTTCAAAGCAGATAAGAGAGTGTTTACAATCTTTGCGTCTGGCAAAAATGGAATTATTATTATTATTATTGTTCCATAAAAGATCCAGGTACTGTAGTTTCAAGCCCTTGTGCTGTGTGTACTCTTACAGAGAGCAGGGAGTGTGTTTCCCTGATAAACAGCAAACTCAAGGACACAGTCAAGTGTCTGACGCTGCTTTTACTCACCATTTTTCTCTTTGTGCACAAGAAGGCATGACACTCGAGAGTCTCGTTGTGTTGGCTCTGGACGATGTAGGCAAACACTTTGTCGTGCATCTTGTCTGCCGTGCAGTATGATATTCTGAAAGAGAAAACACACACACACACACACACTTTAATAAAACAGTCCTCACAGATGAAGCGGGACAAACGTGCAACATCATCGGCACTAAGCCTTTAAGCTCCATTTAAACTGTATTTGTCTAACATCTATGACAGGGGAGTTCTCTCACAGCCAGCTGCTCTCGTGCTCATGCTGCTCACACACGTGATAACACACACACACACACACCACAGCTCAGTGCAGGTGCACAACTCAACAACGTGAGTTACATGGAAAGAGTCGCACAGCTCCCGTCTTGTGTTGATGTTGAAGGTCACCTGCCGATGTGAGATTACGCCGCGCTGCGTGTTTGTGAGGTACGAGTCTCAGGTGCAGAGATGGGGTTTTCAATTAAGCTGTAATGCTTCTCAAATGGCTTTTCCGCTACTATTTGATCAGCGTGTCATCATTACCATGATATCAAAGTAATGGGCTCACTAGACAGTCGGAGAGCGAGAGATAAAATGATGGAGGACGGCTATAAAAAAAAAGCTCCCATCTGTCCTTCTTCTCTTGAGAGCATGTGCTCCTACTTCACTGTCGTTAATTAATAAGTCGTGAAAATTAGAGCTGCAACAAACGATTATTTTCATAATCGATCAATCGGTCGATTTTTTTCTCCATAAAATATCAACAAAACCTTTAAAAATGCTGATCTGGAAAAGATGATGTTCTCAAATGTCTTGTTTTCCACAAACTAAAACGAATCACTTTTAATGATTTCTTTGTTATCCAGAGCAAAGAAATGAAGAAAATACTCACATTTCAGAAGCTTTAACAATCGGAAATCTTGTTTTAATCGTTTAATAGTTGTCGATTAATAATGATTCATTGTTTCAGCTCTAGTGAAATAATAAATATAGTTTTTAGAATAAAGTTTGGGACAGACAAATAAAAGTGGGAGTTTTGAGATTGAGTTTCCCACCTGTTGCCTATGCAGCAAAACTAAGATTTAGAGGAGTCCAGACAAATCCATTTCTTTTATTGGTCATCCGTCTTCCCATCAGACGTCTTCAGAGGAGCGTGACGTACAACCAAGCTGCTTCTGAGGTAACCGTCTTTAATTCCCCGTCTGTTAAATGCACTTTTTATTCCCCACATGGTGGAGTCAGTTATCATAAAAGAAGAGGCTGCGTTTTTGAGAGCACGACAGCGAGGCGAAGGAGGCCGGCGCGTGTGTCGGCGTTTCTGAAAACAAAAAAGGAAGTGAACGGGAAGTAGTTTGGACTGCTGCTTTGACCCACGGGGTCAACGGTTCAGGCAGCAGCGAGCGCAGTTAAAGGATTTCAGCGAAAACACGATCCGTGTTTCATCAGTGATACAAATCTATCAAACAGCCACTAAGAGATTGTGGAGTGACTCAATCCATCAGCTGGAAATTAACACATATTAAACAACATAGTTCATCATTTTGAGGACGTTTCCAGACCGTCATCACAACTTTAAACGGTTTACAGATTAGATTACAGTTAAGGTAAGAGGATAGAGAGTGTCAGGGTGATTCACGACGGACGCTGAGCCGCAGACTGTGTGTGTGTGTGTGTGAGTCGTGTAAAGAGCCTGAGGAGGACTGACCTGTATATGGAGATGTTTTCTATCAGCTGTTTGGAGGCACTGTCGTATAGGATGATTCCTCGCGGAGAGACCGTTAACGTGACTTTCTGGAGTTTCTTTCCACTCGCTTTGGCCTTGAAGATAGAGTGAGAGAGGGAAACACATTACATCATGTTGAAACTATTCTAATCTTCAAGTTCTCATTCTTCAACGTGTTTTAAATCTTAAACACAGCAACAGTGACCCTGAGACTCTTCACTAGAACCCTGCAAATCAAAGTGCTGTCACAATATCTGTCAGGAAATGTGCAATTACCTACTTTTTTTCTACTTAGACAAAACATCAGGCCCACCAGTTCTAAAAACAACCTCCCACTGAGCAGCACAACACTGTTTTTAGAAGGACAGACCACAGATTAGGCTCAATCAGAGTCTGGGCCTCCATCGAGTCTCCCATTCCGCCGCTGCTTACACCTCATTATCCATCACGGAGCTGCCACGTCCAATAACATTAAGCCTTCTCTGCCATGACAAAGCTGGCTGAGCCACACAGGGAGCAAACTAACTGCATCCTCCTCTACAGGTCATTAAAGCAATCGAGTCGATTATGGGGAGAAATGGAACTTGTTTTTGTGATTTATCTTCTGAGACTTTCCGAGCATGGTTGTGATGAGATGATTTGGGGGACCCGTGTGTGTGTGTGTGTGTGTGTGTGTGGTATCTCGCACCGTGGTCACGATCCTCTTGACGGCCGCCGCTGACATCTCCTCTCCCTTGGGCTGCTCCACCATGGTGACTCCCAGATACTTGAGCTGGAACACCATGCCCTCCTGCAGCGTCTCCCTCGTGTCCGTCCAGTTCTCTGGAAGCTCTGCGAGAGGAGAGACATGCACGGGTGACACCTCTGCTCACAAATATCACACACACACACTGTCACATGTGTCAGTAGCAAACAACAACTTCTCTGTTTTAGAACTTGCTTTGTTCCGACAGCTGTGTCTAATGAGCACATGCTTTTTTGCTAAATCTCCTTGCAGTCAAGTGCTTTTATAGAACATAATAACTGCATAAATCTACTGCCAGTTAAGATCTAAATCTAGAAGTCCTGCCTAATGTGACATGCATGATTAAACCAGTGTAAAGTCACAGAAAAGTATTTCCTGAAAGCTAAATAAATGCGCGGTCATCTCTCAAACGTCTCAAAGACTCTTCTAAGCCATGAAAATAAATTTCAACCCATAAGAAAGACATTAAGAAACATAAAGCATCATTATTTTATATGAAAATATGATATAATAATAAAAAAAGACAATTATGACTGATGCTGATACGGTCTTGTAGGAGATGAGCAAGGCAATGTGTTCATTTCTGTATTATACTTAGTTAAGGGTTAGTTTCATATTACTTTTTATAGTTTTATAGTGTAATTTTTAAAGTTACTTTTCTATGGATTTATTCAGTACATTCAGCTGCTGTAGTTGTCAAAGTTTTCCCATGTCAATCCCATAAGTATGTCAGTCTGCACTCACTGTACTCCTCTCTAACACATCAACGCCATACAAATCAATATTTATGGAAACGTGGAAAAATGATAACACTACTCACACTTGATTCATTCCAGAATTCACTTACAATCCTGTCAAATCTCTGGCAACCTCTGAGGCAATGACACATACTTTCTGTTTTTGTTTTCTTCAAGTTATGTCCGTGTGAAGAGAGAGAGAGAGAGAGTTAGGACTGAGGACACAGAGACGGAACAACGACCTGACCTTCTTTCCACACGACACCAAATCAATGAACCCGAAGTTCCAAATGTGCTGACACTCTGAACCAGATCTCGATGTTCAGCAGCTTTCAAAGTGACCACACTTTAGCTCATAAAAAGGAACCTGTTGCTAGAACCATGGAAACAATATCTCACAAACAACTTCTTCAGTATTCAGCCATTTGCTGCTGCAATAAAAAATGCTAACATCTCCTTGTTGTTAGTAAGAGGTTTATGGACTTGCCATGATGTGGTGTGATAGTGTGAGTGCAGGCCATCTGTGTCCTCTAAGAGGTCCAGCAGAAAACACAACCCACAATAACTCCCTCTCCCTTCTCGACATAGTCATCTCGTCACCTGGCATCTTCAGTTTGATCTCAACAGAATCCACCGTCACCATGATTTTCAGAGCTGCATCTAACCATTCACGAAATCACAGAAACTAGAAAATATTCACATTTAAGAAGCTGAAAAATCAAAGAAACTAAAAAATATTCACATTTAAGAAGCTGAAAAATCACAGAAACTAGAAAATATTCACATTTAAGAAGCTGAAAAATCAACAAAACTAGAAAATATTCACATTTAAGAAGCTGTAAAATCACAGAAACTAGAAATTATTCACATTTAAGAAGCTGAAAAATCAACAACTAGAAAATATTCACATTTAAGAAGCTGAAAAATCAAAGAAACTAGAAAATATTCACATTTAAGAAGCTGAAAAATCAAAGAAACTAGAAAATATTCACATTTATTTCAGAAATCTTGTTTTAATCATGAAAAAAAGCTTCAAACAGATTAATTGATTATCAAAATAGATGACGATCTATTCAGTAATCGATTAGTTGAGTAATTATTTTTGTCCAGCAGCTATTTAGAGTTTCAAATCTTAAACTTTATTTAGCAATTTGCTAGTTTTTTTTCTGTGATATATTTTAGTTTGGGACCTTTAGTCAGACAAAACAAGACATTTAAAGAGCTTAAGAAATCAATCAAAGAAAAAAAGAAGAGTTGATTAACTGACAGAATGATTTGGTGATTCACTGAAATGACACCGCTCACACAAACCTCAGATTCTCTGCATCTATTATAGATCGTGAGCTTCAATTTTTTCTTCGGCACCAAATGGTTTTTGGACAGATTTGAATTAACAAGCTCCATCACGGCACGATGAAAGGACAATTGCATTTGAGTGATGATGACATTAGCATATAAGAGGCATACATTGCATGATAAATAATTTTCTTTAAAGCAGCTAAAAGAAGTCAAAAGCAGAATTAGTGACTTTTAACATGCAGTCTTGTAACAGACAACTTCATAACACCAGTCATCTGCCCTGTAAGTGAAATAAACAGCATCACTGGGTCTGAGAAACCATATCACTGAAGGAAACTAAAGCCTTTGAAGAAAGCAGCCGAGGTTAACCCACTGCATTTCTCTCCCTCTTCAGTCAAACCAGCCCAGCTGGGAGTGGTTATGTGGTTATGGAGAATGGTTTTTAATGGTCTAAATTCAGCGCTACCCAAACCCGTACTTAAGTAATGGGCGAGTCTTAAGAGCGAAGACCCACTCCGAGGTCAAGGTCTCGCACTTCTTTGTATCGTGAGCAGATCGGGCCGCCGCCTCCACCTCCCTCTGCGGCTGCATTAGTGCCTGGATTAATGGCTCCCTGACTGTAACATAATCTGCAGAGAGGAATCACACACCGCTGCCGTTCTCCACCTAAATCAAGTTAGCGAGTGCTCCAGGTGGACGATGCACGCGCGTTACGAGGTGGAGCCACTTGGCGCGGTTACACCGTTACAATGGGGACAATGACCTTTAGTGCTGCTGCTCTTATTTGTATAAGCAGCAGTGAACCTTGAGAAGTGTTCAGTGTTTGCATTGCTGGCTGCAGGACTGTGCTGCTGAATTTCAACAGTCAGTGTTCAGGACGATGATGATGATGAACAGCTGATCGTTTTCAGATCAAAATCACAAATTTGTCTAATTTCAAACTACGCAATTTGCAAATCCCAAAGTTTGTACGGCAGTTTAAAAATCGTAATACATTCAGTGCATGGTGTATTTTTCAAACCTTTTCTGTTATATTTTTTTTATATGTCATTTTATTTCAGATTCTCATTCTTCATTCATGCATTCGATGTGATTATACAGAAGTAGAAAGGGCTGAACATCTACTTGTGTTTTCTCTAATGCAAGCATGTGAACTACATGATTTTTGATAACATATTACAATCGTTTTCAAAATTTGAAAACGATTAATGGTTGACTTCTCGTTGTATATATTTTGATGGTAACGCCCAATCAGTTTTTAAATCTATGACACTGTTTGGAACTGAAGCTGTGCATATCGCAAATTAAATCACAATATCTGTGATAAATATTTTCCCGAAATTGTTCAAAATACTCCACACTCGTTAATTAAGTGCAAGTAAGACCATATACAGTATACTATAACAATGATAAGATTATATTTAAAAGCACCTTTCATGACACTCAAGGTCACCTGACAGAAACAATAAATATTAATTCAATATTAAAAAACAATGTAAAAGAACACTATGCAGATGATGATAAATCTTACATCTATCCTGCTCAAATGCGATAAATAGATCCCTTCAGAATATTATTGTTCTAATAATAAAAAACTACAGTGGAGCAGCTCGACAGATCAAAGAAACAACCCTGACACGACGGCTGTTTAAATGAACAACTCGTGAACCCGAGCTATTTTTAGGCCAGTTGGTGCATAAACCCAGAGCGCTGCTTTGTATGAAATAATAATCCATTTTCATCTTGGCTGCATTTGCATTAACACAACCCGACCGAGCACCAGTCGCCTCCACAGCAGCTAAACTGACTCAACTTCAAAGGCTTCTGGGCTCCGCTGCAGCGCCGGCCGGTCAGCGACTGTAAATACAGCGAGAGAGCCATGGAGAGCTGATGCTTGCTGGGTGACAGGGGTCTGTTGTTGTTGTTGTTGTTTTATCCATTTAATTCTGTTCCGGTTCCTGATTTCTCTGAACTCCACAACCCATTACAGAAAATCAGCCGAATTGAAAATGACCTGCTCCAACATTGAAGGACCATGGTCAGCTGCAGAGAAGAAGACCAGCCACACACCGTCGTCGTCATCATCATCATCATCATCATCCCAAGGAGAACAGGTTTAGATACATCTGTTTTTATTTTATTGGTGATACCAATGTATCTGTGGGATTATCTCTTTAATTTACAGAGAAGAAGACTGAAACGTTCATAAAAATGTACTCTGATGAAGTCAACGCTTCTGGTAAAAGTTTGACGGGACAGTTTTGACTGTTAATAATTAGACATTTCACATGTCATTTCTTGTGAAGTCATGTAGCAGTATGTAAACTCGTGACCTTTGACAAAAACTCCCTTGGCAGCCACTGAGTGAAGCCTGTGTGAAGTCCACGCTCCCGTCTCCTTGTTCTCCTCCTGTTTCAGACATGTCTCAACACTACACCGCTAAGACTAAAGCCGGGAGACGATGAAACTGTGCAGCTCACCTCATCTAAACTGCAGACCTATAGAATCTCAATGGTGTACTGTTAACGGAGTGCAGATAGATTTAAAAGAACAGGAACATCAGACAATAAAATGTTCACTTTAAGTGGGTGAAATAACAGATCACGGGCTGTCGGCTTTCAGATAACTCATTCTTGCTGCTGACATTTCACACAGCATGAGGACGTCAAAGATACGATCAGCAGACATCTCAAGTTCCTGAATCTGCATTACTCCACACTTTTTAGATTCAGAACCATTTCAAAGTCATTACTCTGCACATTAATTATAACTCATTCCCCAATCATACACACTTTTCCACATCTGCTGTGCCTAATTTTCTCCAACATGCAAAGTGATATCAATATTAATAAGTTACTGCAGGCTAAACTGTGTACTATGGATGAACTGCTGCGATACTCAGTATCTGACAGTATGTATGTCTGAAAAAATTAAATATGAACCACGATACAATCGATAAAAGCCTTAATATGACATAATATAATATCTTATTCAGAGCCAAGTTGTTTATAAGAGGTAAAAACATTGCATTGGTCGTGTATCGGACACAAAAATGTGGTATTGAGCCATCTTCACCGTGGACTCCCAATAGTTTCCTGTATTTGCAGATTTCAGGAAGGAGTTATTTTGAGTGTGGAGTTCAATGAACCTGGAGACGGGAATCCCAGCTCTCAGTTTAAAGCCAATCTGCGTATAGAAGAAGAAGATAAAAACACAAAAGAGCTTCTTCTTCTTTAAGATCTGATCATATGCACAAGCTGGGACTTCTCATGAAGTTTTAATGAAGCTAATACTACAGAGGCAGTTAGGCCCGTTTGATGCAACAAGAGATCCGGGGAGGAAAGACAGCTCAGAGGTCTCTGGAATTATAATCACAGGGATCTGAGAGCTGAGGCTTTCAGCAGGAGAGCATTAGGAGGGCTGGTGGATATTTTTGGTCAAAGTCCAACACAAAGGAAGTGAAGCAGGCAATTCTGAGACAGAGAGGATCATTAGGACTATCCTTGTCAACAGTCAGTGACAGGAATCTCCTCTGTGTGGCTCTGCCTCTGCTTTAGGAAGGACAGGCGACACACAGACAGAGGAGTAAAGACGGGTAAATGACATGTCAGAAATGAAGAACAAGCTGATTAAAAAGAAAATGAAAAAGGAAGTGGGGTTACAGTCAAAAGCCAAGAGATAGCTATCTCTACCATCTATCTAGAACTTCCTTAAAAATATAGCCAACATTTATGGTCTCTCTGTTTGAAAATAGATGACAATGCTTCTGCAAATGCAATATATGACAGCCAAGATTAATTAAAGATGAAAATACCAAATCCCTTTTGCAGTCAGTGACTCATTTACCAACCAAAACGATAAGAATGTACAGGTGACAAGGTTGAGTCAGTCACCAAGTATCACATCCTTTCATTCTACAAGTGATACCAGATTATGTGAGGCACCGCAGTTAGATATTTAGTCCAGTTTGTTGTGAATGATTCTTTTTTGGAAGGGGGGGGGCTGGCAGCAACGTGGCCCAACATACAAATACAAATAAAGATTTCCAGGTCAACAGACAAAGCCCTGCTGCCACCACTCCACAGATCCAGCAGGCTCCACAAGTCCAGCCTGCTGCATCGACAGTTCCTCCCTTTGTCAGGCTTTTAAAGCACTGAGAGACAGAGAGTTGTGTCCCAGTGTTTTTATGGGAGCCCTCTGGACCCCAGTAAATCGCTCTGTGTTTTTGGTCTGGCTGGATCTACACCAGCCCATCCTGAAGAACATTGGAAGTCTCCCTTCTTGAATTAGTTGGAATCACCCTGGGCTAGGATGGATGAAGTTTGTAGGTTTCATACACAAGAGTCCTTCTCTTATTCAGAATCACTGTGTTTGGTGTCAGGTGTCAGGTTTGCCTGTGAGCACGCTGTGTGGAAAAACTCAAAAACACTGATTCCAAAGATATCATAATGTTTCTACATGAAACTGTAGCCCCTGAGCTGATGTGGAAACCACAAGTTTGTTATCTCTCTGTCCAGAGAGCTTTTTTTTTATAGAGTTCCTGGTCTTCTCAGTCAACAAGGGCTCCAAAACAAAAGTTAAGAGGGTTTGGGGTCAGGTGACAGGAGGAAAGCCATGACAGAGTGATTTTTTATAAAGCTTAGACTTGTGTTTGGGGCCATTGTCCTGCTGCTGTAGGAATTTGTCTCCACACACAAAAAAAGAATTAATCCAAGGGTACATACAGTATGTTTCTTAAAGATGGAGTGGTTTCTCCTCAGGGTCAGGGTGGGTTCGGAAACATTGCCAGATGCTTGTCTACTGCTTGGAGTTCGTATTTCTTTCCAAACAAACACTTTCAAAGAGAGGTCACAAGCTGAACGTTCTAATGGAGAGTAAGCAGTTTATAAAGTGGCACAAATGTTAGTTTCCCTTCTTGGAAAATGCTGTCTAAGAGCAAGGTGAATCAGTGAAGACACATTCTGAATTTAGCAAACACTAAAGCTGACATGCATTTTATGAGGCAAGCCTTTCTGTGAGTACCCACTTGACCCTGGCTACCTCGCAGTGAGCGCACACAGGCACCTGTAGCCACTGCTTTAAACTTTTTACCCTGATTTAACAGCCACTGTGATGATTAAATGCTTATTGCGGGGAGATTGGGGGCTCTCTCCACTCCCACTACCACCTGTTAGCAGAAAATCAACCTTGCAAGATCAGGGCTGGAGATCCTGCAAAGTCTAAAAACAAAAATTGCTTTACAGCACACACACCCAGGTACCAGGTATAAGATCAAGGCAGCGGTAGCGTTATTTTAGACGTCCATCATGGCAGAGCCGGTGAAAAAGAAGCCGAGAAAACCATTGTCGAAGAAGACAAAACAACTTTCTGACCAAGCAAGGGGCCACAATGGTCCGTGAAAAACAGATGCCAGCCTGGCACTTGTAAGTATTGGTTGAATAAACTCTGTTTTCTATGCATTTCTGTGTATTTGCACTTCCTTGACGTTTGCTATTGTCGTACCATTCTTTGTTCTTCCATCGCCGTGGACGTGGCACCACAGCTACGTTTAAAACAAATGCCGATTCCAATCTGGATACTTGGCCTAATTTAGAAACTGCTGACTCAGTTGAGAGAAGATGCCGGGGGGGGGTCTACAGAGACACTGCACAAAGCCCGTCTTCAACAAACATTTAAATGTGTCAGTAAAAATCTAAATACAGTGCAGGTCAGAGACGAGCAACGCCATCACTTATTCCTAAATACAGACACACAGGCATCATGGCAGAAGACCGAAACTGAGAATTATGATGATAACAGTGTGTCGTTGTTGTCTGTGACTGATCCAGTGTCTCTGCTCCTCCTCTTAATTTCAGCTCCTGTGTAAAAGGATCCGGGAAATGTTTCACACGTGTGTGTGTGTCTGAGTCTGACCCAGGTCAAAGTCTCCCCTGATGACAAACAGAAAGAAAATAATAACAGACGATAACTACAGAGCTGCCGACTAAAGGGTTAGACAATATAAAATAAACAAGATGAATGGTCTGTGGTGATCCTTTACGCTCAGCCGCCCCCAATCTGTGTCCTTGTGCTCCAGCATGCTCCTCCAGTTTTGCCTTTTACAATGATTTTCTTGAATATCTTAAGCCATTTTGCAGATTTGCAGCGGATAAAGTCTTATCGCCGGGGTTTAAGTCCTAATGTTGAGACACGTGTTTTTCCAGCATTGGCTAAATCCACTCAAAAGGAGGAAAGAGAGGAGAGGAGGAGAGAAATGAGTGGTCATGCTCGTCAGGGATTACAGCTGATGACCAGCTGAGGCCAGAATGTACTCTCAACAACAAGAATCAGGCCGTATCTTTACATGACACTAGAAAATAGAAATTGTGATTAGTCCGACCAAGTCCAAGCATGTTCACACCTAAATTTGTTATATTTATACTCCGTGGGACATATGAGAGTGCAGACTCTGTAGACACTTCCTTAAATATATTTTCAGCATTGTCACTGCGACACAAAGGCACCAGCTGCGTCCTCTTAATGGACTCAAAGTAGACGAGGACGAATGACGACGTCTACAAGACTGTGTTCATGTAAGCAAGGGGCATCATTCTGACTGGTAAACCAAGGGCGGAGTTATACATGCATACATAGTAGAGCTATGGTGAGTAATCAATGGTTCAGTTCAACTCGAAGTCAAGCTTTCACTCAATATTCAGCATGTAATAGATTTTAAGCAAATGATGGAGCATTACCATACAACGCCATTAAAACATTGACTAATCTATATTCCAATACAATAACGATAAGCATTATTCCCAACATGTATGAGGTTAAATTTAACCTAACCCAAGCCAAGAAAACACAAAAACACAGGGACAGAACCAATCTAAATGAAGACAAAGACATAATGAGAACAAAACAGGGACACCAGCACCAGTGTCAATAATGCCGTGCCAATAATTCATGATCAGCTGCAACCATAATCATTATTATAACCATTTCATTTCAGATTAAATTATTAGTGTCACAACAAACACAGAGGACATGTAAGGATGTCTATGGTCAAATGTTTAAGAACAAACAGCTTCAAATGAAGAACAAATGAACCATTTGTTCACTTGGACTCTTAGAGTCACTCACATCATGCCCCGAGGACTAATGAATATTCCTCTTGTTCAGTGTTTGGCACACAAACCCACAGATTTGTGCAATGTGTCTGAGATTGTATGCAAGTCTAATCTCTGCATATAAGTATGCAGAGATTGTCTCGGAGACATATTAAAGTTGTACTTATGGCTGCGAGTGATACAAAGTCAGACCGGTGATATGTTAATAAATAAGAAAGATGAATTTACAGGGAAGGGTGTGTCACCTGAAGAACTGATGAACTATACCTCTGGGTATATCTGAAAATATCTTGAGGGAGGAAAATGCAGGTTTTGTCAGAGCAGGTCTTTCCTGAACTACACGCTCACCAGAATGTGGGAGCAGAAAAGGACAGGTTCCTACATCAACCTATAAGTTTCAGTGCCGTCCAGTCTTGCACTCAAAAAGACATCCAATAATCCTCAGAGCTCCAATTTCTTGCTCTTGCTTTGAAAACACCAACAGTAACTGATTCCAGGCAAAGACTGCTGTCTCAATGTACTTAAGTGGGATTTGTGGGCTTTTCCCCGGCACAGTTCAAGTCTCAGATGGTTTTTATTTAGTCACCATTTTGTCCTGCGAGGACTGTGAAGTATCACACCGACGTATGGCTGAAGGAGATCACATCCACATTTTCTTACCAGGAAGGCGCTCTGGTGAGCCACTGTGCTGCCTGCTCATAATTCTCTACTGGTTTTCATAGAATTGGGGATGAAGCAAAGCAAAAATGAAATGTATTTGGTAGCAGTTGATGAACCATCACAGACAAACAAATGCAATGACACACAGTGAATAAAATATGCAAATCGGCTTTTGCTTGACCAACTCATTAAAAGTTGACTGGCATTTTGAGCTCCGTTTAACTTGCAAACAAAAACAACAATTATGGCATTTAGAGAGTCATATTTTTCCTGCTGTGTCAGCCGACGCAAGAGAAAGTCAAACCTCTCTTTCCCCACAGGATTAAAATTTGTCCTCGCAGAGAAACAAATTCAAAAGCGTGATTACGCGGTCCTACCCCGAACACACCCACACATAACTCCATGCACCGAGTCCACACAAAGAAGCAGCTTACAAAACACAGAAGATCTAACAGGCCAATAAATCAGCAAGGACTTTACAACTCAATAAAGGACTCCTGCAGCAGGCAATCTCCATTACTGGCCTGGTGGTGGCCTTGTTTTGGTTGACTTTGTGCAGGGGACACAGCAGTGACTGGACAGAGCAGGGCCGGAGGTTCAGAGGTTCAGTCCAGGGCACACACTCAGTTGGGACTGCTTGTCCTTGCCCCAGTATGGACCTTATTTGTGGCAGGAACAAGTGAGTATACGTCCCAGACTTAAGGCCCTGGATCAAGTATGGCGGACCCTGGTATACTCGCGAGTAGGGTTGGGTACCAACCTACTACTAGCAACACCCCTGAAGCTAGTCAAGCTAGAAACATGGACGACGAAATGAGCACAACTTCAAAAAGTTGACCTGTTGACCTGGTCCTAAATGTTCTTTATTTATTTCTAACTAACATTTATTTATGTTTATTTATTTACTGTTCTTAAATCTACTTAAAAAACCTGAAACTGGAGTGTAGACTTTGTCTTACAACTGAAAAACATTTTAAAAGTACCGAAATAAGGTACCGTATCGGTTCAATTATGAACGCTACCCAACCCTACTTGCACGTCAGGGTCCTGCAGTATCCCACTTCATCATCGGGTGGCGGTACAAGGCTGAACGCAGGGAATAGGACGCATTCCTACCAAAGAAGAAGAGAACAACGCTACAGCTCCCTCGGACACGTCTGGTTCACAGCTGAAAGGCCCGTTGGGCAGGGGAGTCCGGATGTCAGAGGGTTTGTGGGTCAAAAATGTGGGGCTTACGTTCCACCTATCAGTGGGGCGGACATTCAGTTCGCTGTGTGCGGAAGTATAACGGGGCCTTTAGACTTCTGGTTTGGTATTTTCAGTCAGTAGCTATAGGAGAACAACTCCTCTGAAAGATAACATGACTTCTAGAAAAACAGGTAGTGTATGTGCAGTCAGGGGTTGCTGTAAAATCCTTTAAAATCAATAACCAACCCCACACACCGGACCTTTAAATATGGCATGCACTCCCTTAATTACCACCTGCCTGGGTCATCAGACGCACTTACTGTACAATACATGCAGCTATTTCAATATTGACAAAGCCAACGCAACACAGCTCCCTGTCAAGGAATGTAGGAGGGAACCTTCCGTGTTCACTTCACTGTTCAGTGCAGACGCTGCACCCACCCACATACTTTAGAAAGACGAAAAAACAGGCCCTTCATGACCTCAAAAGAGGCTTGATGTTACATGCCGCTTGTTACCACTCTCAGACACAGTTTGGGACGGTGCACAGAAACATTCTGTCATCTCAGCACACTCGCCAAGATACACGGTTTAAAAACCACGCAGGAAATGACACAGCTGACACGCTCACGCTTGTGCAGAGGACCGAGACTGCAAAAACAGGGTTGTGTTTGTCAAGAATGCTAAAGAGACTTAATACTGAAAACCTTGTGATGAATCACTGACAAATGGGAGAAAAGGAATGTGATGGATGCCTAAGACGTGAATGGTTTGCTCTGACGAGACCAAGCCCAATCCATGGGCGGGAGAGACAGTCTTACTGGAGACACGCAGCAAAACTTAGCCTCAAATTATAGGCCTGTCAATAGCGAGAGGTTTTTCCCTTATAAATAAAAAGCCAAGTCCAAAGACACGCCATCAGAGGAGCAAATTACAATATCTCCATGCATCAAATACAAAAACCTTGCAGGAGAATCGTACACACACAGCAAGATGAAACAAGTCACTGCTTATTTTTGAGACTGGAGTTCACATTTAAGCCTATAATTGGCACCAGACTGGGGGAAAAAAACAGAGGTTGGCAAATAGTTAATCACAGACAAAAGTAGAAATGTTGGTGAAGATTTGTTTTCTATAATTATTATTATTGAAATAAACAGACTTTCGCCCTCTCTCCCAAAATCTATAATGCATTTTAAAAAGGGTACCGTTCCTCCATTCAACACACTTACTGTGTGGTGTGTCTAATATTGGATTTGTCAATTAATATCTATGTTGTACAGTGCTTTCTATTCTATTCTATTCAGCCACAGACTGAATGTTGAGTTGTGGCAAAGTTCAACATCAGCCATCGATTGGTCCATAGCCCTCTGGGGCGCCCGTCTGCTCAGATGTGAAGGGGCTGTGCTTATTGTGCATTTCCCCACAATAACCCCCACCACCACCACCACCACCCCCCGCACAGAGAGGATGGCTCCGATACAAAGCATTGATTGCACTGCCTGGCACGTGTGACATCTTACTGCTAACTGCTCTATTGTGTATAGAATAAAACACGGTGGGTGGAGAGGGGAGCATGGGACGTTCCCTCTTTGTGCAAGTAAAAATAAAAAGCAACTCAAAACACGTCCGATACACACCGACTGCTCTCTTTCTCTGTCTCTCTCTACCGACCGACCACTTCCTTATGTGCACCTGTTTGTCTGCTGGTTAATGCATATGTGTCAAATCATGTCGACCTGTAGCTTTGGATGACTTGCTCAAGCTCAAAAAGAGAATGTGAATGAGGAAGAAGGGGTGATGCAAGTTAATTCGAATGTGGCACAGTCGTTTGTGCAACATGAGCTGGTCGGAGTGTTGAATAACTAAAAGAAATCTACTGGGATTATCTCTAATGAAGGGTCCAAAGAGAAAAATTGAATTTGAAGGCAACATTAACTCAAGTAAGCACTCATTACATGAACCTTGAAGCAGATGGAGTACAGCAGCAGAAGACCTCAATGGCCACTTTATAAGTAAACACACACCAGTGTGTGTTGTTTACATAGTAAGGATTGCAGTGAAAAATGAATTTCATGTTACATCATACAATAACAACATCCATCTATGCGGTCTGTCTGTGATTGGTCACACTGGGCAGATGGAGGATCATTAGGAAACAGCTTAAAATCTCATAATTGACGCCCTGGTGTTACATAAGCACTACTTTAACCTGGAA
The DNA here is from genome assembly GCF_019176455.1 of Solea senegalensis. Classification (NCBI taxonomy): domain Eukaryota; kingdom Metazoa; phylum Chordata; class Actinopteri; order Pleuronectiformes; family Soleidae; genus Solea; species Solea senegalensis. The sequence continues at coordinate 18,912,415 of NC_058031.1, forward strand.
ATCTCTTTAAGGTGTAAACTGCAGCCACTCCTAACACGAGCAGCCTCTCGTTGTTGTTGTTTTTTTTCTCATTGTTTCACGTAGTGTATCTCCTAGCAACTAGCATCCTAGCAACTCCATGCTAGGATGGCACAGGCTTGCCAGGGAGACAGAGTCATGTTGTGCCGTGTCAGTCACTGCGGCTGAGTGACGTGGCAGACGACAACAACAACAACAACAGCACTCACTCACTCACTAACTTTGTTTGGTCTCAGTGAAGGGAGACGATGCACAAATCTGAGGCGAGCTCGTGAACGCTTCAACAGGAGTCAGTTTACAGCTGCGCGCGCGCGCCGCTACTGCTGCTGTCACTTTCAGCGTCAAGTTCTGTTGCACAATCAAACATTTACGACTTTGAATACAGCAAATGCAGCGTCTTTAAGGGTCGAACTTGTTTGTTTTGTAAGCACCTGTGCGTCTCCCATCTGACAGCTTGTCGTTCCCAGCAGCTGCGGCTGACGCTCTCTCGCTGTGTCTCTCTTTCTCTCCCCAACTCACACGCACACATTCATGAGTTGTAAAGTCACACTGGTAGTCGTTTTAGCTACTAGTCGAGGTTAGCCTGGTTTAGCTGGATTAGCAACAGCTAACGCCTTGAGTTGAGGCGCCACGAACAGCCAAGTACTCACTTTTATGTCTGCCGGAACCCCACGACTGTTTGGCGATACTCGGGCTCCGTATAATCGCTCTGCCGGCGGATTTCAAAGCGTCCATGTCGTAATCCAAAAGTAGGGCAGAAAGCCCGGTAACGCGCCCGCTCGTCTCCGTCCAAACCTCCGCCTGTTCTACAACCGCCGCCGCCTCCGCTTCAAACTTTGTTTCGCCGTCTTTTCCCTCCCCTGCTCACGGTTAGCTCTCAGGCGACGGTACATGATCGTGTCCGCCCCCCTGGGCGGTGTCATGTATGTAAATGAAGCTTCCGCTTGTGGACTCGCGCAGTAAGCAACAGCAGTAATAGCGTCTCGGGCGGGCGGTGCAGCGAGCGCTGTTTTACAACTGCTACTTTTATTTGATTTGACTTATTTGTTTATCGTTTATGGTTTTGTTTAACAACAACAACAACACAAATCATTCATAGTGAACCTTCTTTCGTGACAAATAGTCCTGGAGATACAATGAATAAATAAAATAAATACAAAATATTGGGATTGATAGAACAAATACAATAAATGCTGCAAAATCCCAAAGAGTAAAATATGCAAAACATGTAAAGAAAGGAACAAACTGATGAATACATAAATAAAAAGGCAGGTCCTGAGTCCTGAACCTTTCCTGGTTCATATGAGGCAGGGGACCAGGATTAATGCCACGTATATGACTGTATATGAATTAAAGTAGGAAGAAAGGAAAATAAGAATATTTGTGTTTCGTTTAAAAATGCAAAACCAGGTAGAACAAGTTTGATGGCCTTGTTTTGCTTTATATGAAGTGACCCCTGACCTCTGAATTTAGAACTGCAAGTGAATGTGGTTGATGACGGTGGACATTTATACCTCAAGGTAACATCCAGATCACAGATGCTTTCTGTGATTCACCACTCTGAGTGTGTGGAACCCAATCCTCCCTTTTTCTGCCCTTGTGCCCCGGTAGAACAGCTGCATGCGAGGGTTGCAACGCACTGGAACAGAAGACGCTCTGTATATCAGTGAGTCATTGTTTCAGAATCCTCTGCTGGACATCTGGAGGAGAGGGGGGTCACCTGGTGAACAAGAAGTCAGTATTTTAGGGAGGTCTGGAGTGTACAGATGCCACCTTTCAGAAAAACAAAGCCTGCTGACCAGCCAATAACAAGTCATGTCATTCTGACCTCGTTTGTTTAAAAACAAATATATAAATATTTTACTCACTGATTTGGGGGTCGCAGTTCTCTGTGCTGAGCTCATGTCATCAGATGAGCATGGGTGTACCGTGAGGTCATCCCATCAGAATCTCAACTGTTTTTGAAGCCTGGAGCATTTGGCTGGCACCATGTTGACCTTCTGCAAAAAAGGAAAGTTCACAGACGTCACCTGCGACCGGGCTCTGATTGGACAATACCAGTCATATGTGCCACACTTGGTTGGCTTTATTTCCACTTTTATATACAGTCTATGAGACGATCTGAGGAAAGTTCTTAATTTCCTAGCTGATAGTGACATATCTGACATATTTCATTGCTTTTATTGTCCGACACAGAGCTTGTGTTAGCACTACAGTACCAGAATTGAGCCGCTTGCAGCCTCGCTCTCTTCCTGAGTGATGTCAAAGGTCAATCAAAGTGTCATCTTTCAGTTCACTTGCTTTACATGACGATGAAAACAAATCCACTCAAAATAAATCCTAGCCCAGCAGATCTGTAAGTATGTTTCATCATCAGATACGTAAACTAATAACGAAGAACAATCGCACCCACACACCGCTCACTGTAAACCAGTTGTTCAGCAGAATGGCTTTCAAAAAAAAAAAACTCCCGCAGCACCAGATTTCACAGGAGATGACGAGCTCTGAGATAAGAATTCAACAAACTAATGTGTCCCCAAGGACACGTGAGGCAACAGCACCAGCATATATCTGCAATATACAGCTCGAGTGGCAGCGCTTACAGCAGTAGTTGCACTCTGTACTTCTGAATTTAGAGGCTACTTCTGAAGAATGTAGCCTCCATAGTTACTGGAGCATGTAAGACACAGACTGTATACTGGCTTTTAAAGCAGAAACATGGGGGGGACACAGTTGCAGCAGGTGTTTTTTGTGTGAGGTCATCAAGACCTCCTATAATCTGTTAATTCCACATCCACAGCCCAGATTTTTGACTATAAACAAAAATGAATGCCAAAGATACAGTAAGCATGAGTTAATGTGGAGGGAGTGAGTAAGGAGCTTCACCTGCCTTTGTCTCACTGCACCTGTCAATCCAGTGTATTCGAGGAAGAAAGCATCGTGTTGCATGAGTGAATTTGCTGATGAGCAGGAGACTCACTGGGATTCTGTGTCCTTGGCAGGATTCTTTATCTCCGTCCTACATTTTTTACACGCGCAGCAACAGGATTGTCACTTGTTTCAAGATGAGTGACAGACAGGCTCATCGCATCGACAAGTGAGGATTGAAGAGGAAATAAGGAACAGAAGTTAATTTACCCTTGATTAACACTGTGGACATGCTGTGATTAATCACTGAAGCGAGCAGGGTTTTCATAATTTCCTCGTCTGAGCTGCATGGGATTTTATGGGTTTGAAATGAGGGAATTAGTGGCCCTTGACAAGAGTTAGTTATGTATAAGGAAGGATTGTCTCTCTTAAGCTGTAGGGTATATTAAGCACACAGACACTGCCCCCTACTGGTAATGAGAGGGGCCAGCAGTGTGGCAAAATGATCTGGTCTTAAGGCAGTTTTTGGTTAAAGTCAGATCAGGTAATACAGGGTTCTCAACAGGATTTTTTCACAGCCTAGGGGAGGAACAGTATTTCCTGCATTTTGATGGCCAAATTTTGTGTAAGACATTATTATGACGTCCCGATTAAAAAAGGAAAAAACAACAACACAAAAGCCAGAAAATCACAGCGTAGGAGGCCCCCCTACGCTCAACTGTGCTGGCAAGAACCCTGGTTATAATAATGTGGTTTTACTTCATCTTGTCAAATGTGGCAGCTTTAAAAAAACAAGGTGAAATCAAAGAGTTGATTATGAAGAAGAATTATGGGAGTAAACTGAAGAAACCTCACAGTCAAAAGCTGCTAAGTTGCTGAAAAATGATCTCAGTCCGAGTTTTATAGCGACAAGCAGAGAAAAGACAATGTGCAAGAAAAGAAAAAAGTTTATTCCTTGCAAACCTCACAGAGCGAGAGCGCAGCCAAGGTCAGACCTGGGTAGAAACTAAGCGGTGACTGTGGGCATAGAAAACAAGAAAAAAACTAAACACTTTCAACAATCAGTTGACCAAACAACCGACTAAAACTGTCTGAGTCACGCCCCGCCCGCACAAGCCAACGTCAGCCGTCTGAAAGAAGAAGAAAAAAAAAGCTTCTCCATATACAGTAGGTGAAAACCACACACACAATAATGATCATTTCAGATGACGGCAAAAACCACATCAGACTCGAGCAATTTTCTCCCTGCAGGAAAATAACAATACCACAAACAGGAGTAAGGACAAAGAAAATGCTGTGTAACAGCGTCTTGCTCAACAGCTACAAAATACTGTCAACTTTCTAGTCCCTTACCTTTTTTTTTTTTTTAAACTACACAGTCTACAACAAACAGGTGGCCACGCTTTTCTCCACCTGCTCAACACAAACTCCCATCAAATGATATTCACCTGGATATTGGACAAAAGAAAAGTGTCAGTATGTATCTGCAGTACATTCTTGAACACCGTCATGGCACATGAACTGAGGTGGAGGAGTCATTAAATAATATTATTTAACTGTTCTTTTCTTTTTTTTTTTAAAGTTAAAGTTGGCATTTCCAAAGCTTTCGTGTGTACACGGCACAGACCAACGTTACAGTTTTCCCTTTTAAACAACAGCGTGTGTTTCCTACAGTGCAACAGTGCAACTGGAAATCAAGAAGTCAAGAAAAAGAAGGGACGACAGGTTCACTTTCGGGGTTTAACAGCAGCTGGAATGAGCTCCCGTGTACCGACGTGACGATTCAGAGACGTTTCAGTGGAAATCAGTCAGTGTCTGAGGGTGGTTTCGTCCCTCTTCACTGGATGAGGTCAAATTCTTAGCCCGAGACGCGTCATCAGTAATTCAGATGGGCGGGGCCATTCCTCATCATGTCACTCAGTCCATGTCGTCACCTCACGGCACCGTGATCGTCACACCAATCCTTTTTTTCTGGGTTTGTTTAATATCAAAATCAATGTTGTTCCAGCTTGTTGAAAGTGTTAAAACAAAACTGAGCGACACAAATGAAAAACGACTCACCACCAAACCCCAAAGCAAGCCAAGAACAGGGATAATCTGATGTCGCCTTGTAGATTAAGAGAATAAATTAAACCACGACAAGAGTCTGTGCCAACTTTGCATTACATTCCTCTGGTTGCACAGACGACGCCTCACTGCCTTATGAGGAAAATAATCATCTGTCCAAGAAATTGGGATACAAGTGCGGCTGTATGATAGAAGGAGAACTGATTTCCAATTTAAAATAAAAAAAAATTAAATAAAAGCAAACCAAACCAGCTATTCCCCAGGACCAAAGAGCAGGTGACCAGCTGCAGGTGTCTGCAGCGGTGTTGGGAGAGATGAAGGTACAACATACCCGGTTCTGTGAGGTTTCACTAGACACTTAAGAGGAAAAACAAAAACTGGGACTTCCTAGTTGACACGTGATGCCCGTTTTTTAAGTTATTTTTTTTTGTCTTTTGTTTTAACTACAACAAATACAGTCACACAATACAACATCCTTCTGACCTGGCAAGGAGAGAACAAATCCCGCCCCCCTCCCCCCCCAGAAGAAAACCAACGTTCTCAGCTGCAGACATGCCGAGCAGATTGTGAGGTGATGAGTCTGCAGGGGAAATTAAAATGAAGGGTCGATGGAGGGAAGGAAGGGCCGGGGGGGGCGAAGCGTTCACTTTTTCAGTGGCTGGTAAACGGAGGCATTGGGGTCGAGGCCGGAGGGGTTGGTGTCCATGAACTTGGAGGAGTAGTGGGGGGCCACAGGGGTCATGCTGCTGGTGTCAGTCGAGTAGGAGATGCTAGGCATGACGGCCATCACTTCAGCGATCTTCTGCTTCAGGTCTTTGATCTCCTGGTCCTTCTGCAAGATTTGACCTGGAAGCAAAAACAACAACTTTGAGACAAAGACATAAACCCAACAACAAACTCTTATCTGTACTCTTTAGCTTGAAAATGAAACCCGACCTTGTGCGATCTCCAGCTGTCTCTTGGCGTCTCCCAGAGCAGAGAAGAGGTCCAGTTTTATCCTGGTCTCTGCACTCAGGCTGTTCTCCAGGTGCTGGGTCTTGTCCTGCATTGCTGACAGTGCGGACATCAGCACCTCCGTGTCTTTTTCATTCTCCTTATATTTATGAAGCTCCTGATAGATGGAGGACAAGAGACAACGTCAGGAGGTTGACATCTGTGACACGCTGCTTTAAAACACACCGGAGACTGAACGCTCTCCTCGTCGGCTGGGTTAGCAGACAAACGAGTCGACATGACCGCTGTTGATTTGTGAGACAAAATTAGAAACAGTTGAAAAAACAAAAACACACACAGTTTTCACACTATGTTCACTTCGACTACAGCTACGTCTGAGAAACACAACCATGATTTTAGTGAAACTGCATTCTTGTGAACTGGTCAAACACTCAATGACAATAACAATTCCTGTAACGGCGCATCCTCACCTGCACTTTCAGTTCAAGCTCTCGGATCTGCTCTTCCTTCAGCTTGATATCCATCGTTAGTTTCTTACACTCTGTTTCTAATTCCGTGATCCTGCGCCGCAGCGTGTCTGTGCACTCGCCCCTGAAGAAGTCACACATGAACATAACCACTCAGTACAAGAAGCAACAAACAAACAAACACGTGTTACAGTCGGACGTGTACGTACCTGGATGCTGCCGCTAGTGCTACGGCTCTGGCCGCCGTGGCCTCCTCTAACTTCTTTCGCTTCTTTTCGTCTGCGAGCTGCTTCTCGATGGTGGCTCGAGCTTCCTGCTCTGCTTTGAGCCTCTTCTCCAGTTGGCCCACGGCCTGCTTGTCCTTTTGCTTTGCCTGCACAGCATTATGGAGTCTACAAGGACACAGACCATAAAACAGCACTTTGGCAAAAAAGCACAGAGAGGACGGAGGGACAATCGTCACACAATCGTCCGAACACTCACTTGTTCTGCAGCAGCTCGTTCTCCTGGCGCAGCTGACCCAGCTCGGTGCGTACGGAGCGTTCAGCGCTGCCCAGTGAGCCAAGCTGGCTCCGCAGGTCCTGCTCTACTTGCCGACTGGCCTGCAGGTCTGCCTTCAACTTTTTAACGTCCTGCTCCAATCTGTGCGAGGCAGGGGAGACAAAAGAGACACGTGGATGCGTTGGCCTTAAAACAGGATTTGATTTCTACACCTGAGCTGCTTTGTGAACAGATTGTTGTTAATTACACCACACTTTATATTGTTTATGTTCTAATGTGGGCCACACAGATACTGCTAAACTGACTCACACAATAAAAGACTAGCTATTAGACTGGTTCTCAATTTAAAAAGCTTTTTTTCTAAATAAGTTAATAGTAACAGTAACAGGAAAGGAATTTCAGATTTATCTTAATCGTAACCACGGTACAGACGACTACTAAAGATGTGACACACAGAGATCAAGCAAGTTCTCTTCTTTGTTTAAATGCATCAGATGATGCATTCGTAACAGGTAGGTCACATCTGAAGAGTTACACCTGTAGTCCTACTATTCAAAGCATCAGAGAACAAGATTTATCATTAAAAACAAGCATGATTGATGCTATGGATGTTATAGTTCTGGTCTTCTCTCTGCTGTCAACTTTGGCAAGATAAATCCAAAGATAAAAGTAAACGACTGACAAAATGACATAGGACACAAGTTTCTTTTTCTGTCACCATCTAACCACCAAATAATAATGTTTCTATTTTATTTAGCACTTTAAATAAGGAAAACCTCATGTAATTGTAGAGCTGTGTCGGTGATCCATCAACATATTTACTAAATCACACAGCGCCTCATAAGGAAACTGAGCTTTACATATTCAGTTATTTGTCAAAAACAAGTATTTGGCAATTAACAGCGACGGCTACAACCACAAATAGAATCTAATTCTGAAACATCAATGACCATCTGTTTGCTTTGTGTAGTTCGTCATCATCAGTGGTGTCAACCAGGGCCACAGAAAGCACCAGTCAATTTCTGATCCTTTGTTTGTTTGCTCCAGGTACACAAGCACACAACACTGAACACTCAAGTAAACAAACCACAGAATCAACAGCAGAGAGACCAAATACAGGATCTTAGATCATTATAAAATATGTTTAAAATGCTGCAATTTCACCGTTTCCTTTAACAATTTTAGAATTGAAGTATTCCTGCCAACAGATCCACGCTGAATCTATTGTTCCTTTCCAGGGGCATCAAACTTCTTCAAAATATTACAAAAGGGCTGCAACTAATAATTATTTTCAAACATGGATTAATCAATAGATTATTTTCTCAATTAATAAAGTAATTGTTTGTTCCATCAAAAGTCTGGTGAATGGTGAATTCAGTAGTATAATGTTCTCAAATGTCATAATGATTTCTTTATTATAATGGAGCAAAGAAACAAAAAACACTCACACTTGAAGCTAGAAGCTGAAAAATCAGAGAAAACCGATAAATCAACTATCAAATTAGTTGACGAGCAATTTAGCAATCAATTGATTGTTGCAGCTCTGTATTACGGGTTCTTTATGTTGTTGGTAATCCGTCTTTAACTGAGGCACAGCCTATGTCACTTATATTGTTGTTACTGTTATTTTTATGCATGTTTCTCGTTTTCATGAATTTGTAACCTTGTAGTGTGTGTATTCCAGTATTTTGTCCAGGGTCTAGGGATGTAAATTAGCCAATGGCTAATTTACTGCGTGTCAGAGTGCATTTCTTACCTAACCAGTGCTTCTGGCTTGCTCAGCTGGTTGTTGGGGATGCAGTTGTCTGTCGGATCCCTGTGGGAGCCGCCTGATGTCCCCTTGCCCACTGACAACTTGTGCTTCTTCTCGTTCTTCCCCGAGGAAGAGGAGGAGGACGGCGCAGACGAGAGCACGCTGCCATTGGTAGCACTGTGACCACGGGGTGAGGAGTTCAGTGTTGCGGCATTGCTGCTAGCATTTTTGTAGTTTTTGGAGGAAGAAGAGGATGAGGAGGAGCAGGAGGAATTGTTGTCCTCTTTAAGCAACAGGTTCTCTGTGCTGCCCAGCTCTGTGGTCAGTCTCTTGTTGTTCATATGGTTCTCCATGTACTCCATCTCCTGGAGTTTAGAGTCCACTGATGATGGCAGGATGCTGTTGCTGTTGTGCTGCTTTTTACCGTCCCCGCCGCCCCTTCCCTCTTTCCCTTTTTCTCTATACTCTAGTTCCGGCAGTGGTGCCGATATCTTTTTATTGGCTGGGGCGCCATTCTGTGACAATGGAGTTGTGTCCACTTCAGATATTCCTTTAGTTGCTGCCGCTGCTGCCGCTGCTGCGTGACAAAAAGAAGACAAGTGGCATGAAACATCATCTAACAGACATCTAAAGAGTCTCCTGGACTCAACAGTGTATCCTGAGCTCAATATTTAACTCTGCATATCTTACATTTTACTATAGTAGTATAGTACAACAGCTAAGCCACGTTTCGCCCGAGTGATCTTTGTTTAATCACAAATTCTAAACTTGCATCGTTGCATGATCGCATACAGAAAGCAGAGAATCGTGGGATCATGATTTGCACTGGGTGTTTACTAAAGTGACAGTACATGTATGTTTGAACTTTACCTTCTTCTGCTTCTCGCTCTTGCCTCTGAAGCATCTGTTGCTCTGGAGGCAGAGCCTGTTGCAGCAGCTGCATGTAAAACTCATTCTCCTTCTGCACCTCCTTCTGCTTCCGGAGGCGCATCTTGTAGCTTACATAGCTCTTGAAGCCGAAGCCCAACGTGACCACCGGATAGCCAATGCTACAGACACAGATAATGACAAATACTGATATAAGTCTGAGCTTCGGTTATGGATTAAAAAAAAAAAATCAGTGATTGACTGAAGTAATTCAACAACACATTACTAACTTTGTGTGGTGTGAAACGGCAAAAGCAGCAGCACGTTCAGTTTAGATAATGCCGTCTATTCTTCACATCATTCCTCGTTCACACAAGTGACACTAAACCACAGACGTGTGGTCTAGCACAGTGCTCGACCTGCACCTTGTCAAAACACAGCAGTGACTCACCAGTGTGCAGCAAAAGGACGGCACAAGTCCACATGGAAGTTCTTCAAGTCTTTGAATCTGATGGCTGCCTCTATGTACACAAACAGTATCCAAAGAGACACTGTGGGCAGACAGACCCCCCTCTCTGAAAAACAACAGCAAAGCAGGACAAAGATGTTAGAGATGTGTCCACAGCAAAGAGAAGATGATATTTTACTTTTCCTTGATTAGACACTAATCAAGAGATTTCATCCTAGCTTTGCCAAAGTAAAAGTTCCTCAGTGTTGTTTCAGTGTTTAAACATAACATGTTTTAGTGTATAACATCCAAAAATGCATAAAAAAGTATAAAGTCTCAGAAAATCATTACATTAGAAAGAAAAAAAGCCTAATGCACATTAAATTATGTGGCAACAACCAACTATCCAAATACAGACAGGACCATTAGACTTGACTTAAATAGATGTACACGTGTCTGTATGTCTATCTCTAGCTTGGTTAACCACTTGTTTAACCCCTGCTGTGATTTCCACATTACCACTCAACTAAGTGAGTAATCAGGATGCATATATCAACCACTGGTTCTGTGGCTGTGACACAGTCAGATAGCTTCACCACCAGACTGTGGGGAGGTGTAAATATTAATACTTCTGTGACGTCCTATGGTTGTGCATGTGTGGCGAGTTGAGCTAAGTGAGCTTGGACAGCAAGTGGTGATCATTTTGTGTTTCTGCCTCCCCCAGCTGGCACTGGGATCTCAATCTGACACCTGGCCTTTGGTCAACGCAGGGGGATACCACTAAATCAGAGTGACAACTAATCCGCAGAGCGCAGCTCATTTACACACGCCATGCAAAATTCTAAGAGGCCAATCTATGACTTGCAAATATGATAATACAATGTGCACGGGTATTACACAACGTTTTTCACACCTGCTCTGCTGAAAAAAATGAAGTGGAGGCTCTATGAATGAGTGTGATCCATTTTAAGCCTGGGTATACAGACATGACGTAGTTTTTGTTTCCTGAATCTCACAATCCTTTACTTAAGGCATTTGTCATATGCACTATTAAAAACTTTAAAACTAACACATATCAAGACATGTAAAACGGAGGAAGCCGTGTACCTGTGTGCCAAACATACTGCACCCACACGTAGGTACTAGCAGCGAAGAACAGCCATTGCACCGGGATGAAGAGGAGGCAAATGATGTCCGAGGTAAATGCCACACACACAAAGAATACTGAGAAGGCCTGTAGAGAGAGGAGAGGTGAGACATAGATTTCTACTTTTACTCAGTTAGAATTCCACACTCAACTCAACAAATGACAGTTTCAGTACGTCACGTATCAAGAACCAAAACCAAAAAGAATGTGGAAATGGTTTCCGAGCTGTGAACCAGCACTAAGCTGTAGGACGCCAAACATACACACCTACACAATGCATTTCAATAACAACAAGCCAGACAAAATGATGATTAAAATTGGAGGGAAAAACTTTAATAAAACAGAGGCTAATGCCTGATCAGATACTGAACTTTCTGCTTGTTTGTAGATGCTTGCTCCCGTTTACATAATTCCAACCTAATACGACCAGCCAAAGCTACTCACCAGTCCCTGGTATCTAAAGGAGTCGTACACACTCCGGATGAAGAGCCAGAACGGCCAGAGGTACTCGAACCTGAACTCAAGCACAAAGTCTGCCAATAGCACCAGTGCCCACACCACCAGAAACTTCAGGTACAGGAAGGTACTAAAAATGAGAAGAATTGAATGACAATATAAGATTTGGAATGCAAACAACACAAGCATCACAAGTGTTTTGTTTTGGTTTTACATTGGCAATGTGATTTTTCATCTTATCTTAGCCCTCAAGAATCAATGAGGCAAGTTATTATTAAACAATCAATATCAATACGATTAAATTGTGGATTATGAGTGTGTACAAGTGTAAGATGTCTCTGGTACTTATGTTCTTATGTACTGCCGCTTTCCAAGGGCTGTGGAGGTTGGGGAAGCGCGTCGAATGTTGTAATTTGGCTCTTTCTAATGCTCGGTTTACACTGTATGATTTGGAACTATTAGGGCCGAAAGACAACAGACAATCATGGCGATTTATTTGGTTGTGGCTCTGAAACTGTGGTCCTGTGTGGCACTGCGAGCAACAGTTTTCAAGGTCTTGCAACCAAAATGAGCACGTCAGAAATTTAGCATGTCAGTGTGTGTGCTGCTATGACCTGGTACTGTATATATATATATCGTCTAAACTAGCTTGTGTAAAGTGTTGTAACCAGGCATAAGTTCTCAGCATCTGCAAAAAATAATTGAGATTAACAAAGTTATTGAATAAAATACACGCGACTACAGGACCACACTGACACAGAGCAGAGAATACAGGTGAAATTGCAAACAGCTGTTTCTCTAAAAGTGTCTACCCCTACTGATTCTGACTAATAATTATTTAAAAATATAAAACAATACTTGGTGTGTTAAGTTTATGTCGTTTATCGGGTAGCCTGTATGCCAAATGCATATTCTGCACATTTTATAAAACAATTTGGTCATAGCATACAATTTAATTTAAAAAAAACATCATACTTTGGCATAGTGCAGTTTTCCATGATGTTAAAAGATTGCTGGAGGCGACGTATACATCTGATCTGAGTTGACATGTGTGCTGTTGGAACACAGAGACTCAGACAGAGAGACAGTGGGGTGATCCCTGAGCATCAAAGGAGGACAGACGTGTTACGCAGGGGCATGTGTTCAAGAGTTCAAAGACTGACTAACAACTCTTACACGCCACGTGTGTAACAAGTGGCTCCTGGGGTGAGTTTGATCAGATACGTAAAAGACACACGGCGGTAGCGCCTGTCAACTGTTGCAGGAAGAACACACATTAAGATTCCAGATTTGAATACTACAAAACAAGCCTGTTTGTGGTTAATATAAACACGGGTCTAAACGTGTGTGTGTGTGTGTGTGTAGTAAATAGACAAAGATGATTTGGCGCTAGCTAACATAAGTTACACTAGCTAAAGGGGAAGCGGCTCACTTTGACAGGGCTCACAGCACGGGTGACAACAAACGTGCGGTAACGGCTTTTAACTGGGGCTTTCTATCAGTTCCCCAAAGCTGCCAAGCGAATGACTTGAAGCTGTCACGTTGCTATGACAGATACTTCAGTGGAACACGGTGCAACACGGGCTGTGCTGCGGCCTAGCGCTACAGCTAGCGCTACAGCTAACTAATGTACTACCAAAACACACCGCTAGCATATACTTGAGCTCGCTAAGATAATAATAGTGCTAGCTGTGGTAGCCCGTTCAAGTATGAGTGACAGTGTTGGTAACTTTCACGGTGTGCAGCCGTGAAGCCGCGGGAATCCCCGTGCAGTGCTCCCGCTGCTGTGGTGTGAGGAGGACCGTTCGTCGGGCTCCATGGAAGTTACCTGCCGTATATACCCTCGGTGATTCGGTTCCGTTTCAACGGCCGTCGGAGTTTACTGCAGTCCGCATTGCGCCGCTTCATCCTCCTCCCCTTGGCTTTGGCCTTCGAGTAACCACTGTAATCTTATCCAGTTTTCTTGTGTGTACAGACAAAATAATAAATGAACTACCTATTGTATCTGTCGTTGTTATTATTTTTTTTTCCCCCACTGGAAACAAAGAAATAAATAAAGGACTCTATTCGGGAACCTCCTCCTTTTCTGTTAGCGCAGGCTCAATAAGAACAAGCCGCGCTACATTGTACGTATGCCCGGTTGTCAGACGGCTGGTATATCCAATTAATCTATCCGCCGAGGCCTCTCTCTTTGACGGATACAGAGATGAGCCACTTACGTTGCACAGAAGCCGCTCGCTCGTTTCTCTTCCGCCAAAGACAAACAGAACAGAGCGAGTCGCCCCGCCCCTCCGCCCCTCAGTCAATCAAAGCCTGTTGCATAAATTGGGCACGGACGATTGGCCAATGAACTGACAGAGGAGGCGGGCTTTGTCTGAGAGGTTTCCACCGTGGGTATTATTAAAAGCAGGGGTAAAATAATACAGCAGCCTTCGAGACAAAACTCTCGCTGAGACAAGAAGGTTATTTACATGAGGGTATTTCTGTGTTCTGTTACCTGGTTAAATTGTGCAATTGTGTGTGTGTACTGTAGGTCCTTAATGAAATACCATGGTGGAATTACTGTTATATTTAAAATTCTTGGTTATTTTACCTTTCTGATTCTCATTACAGTTTGGTAGATCCTGAGACTATTATTATTAGTAGTAGTAGTATTGTTATTATTTTGTATGTACAATAAAAGTAGAGGACATACACACCAGTCCGCCACATAATTATAATGGGCATTTGATTCTATACTGGCAGATTGATGTGTCTCCACAGCTTGTTTTGAATGACTTTATCCACAAACGTTAATAATGTGACATAATGTGACAAACTTATCCCCACCCTCCATTGCTGCATGACCTGACCGAGTTAAAAACACTCAGATCAGCCCTTACATCATAAGCAGTTACCAGTTTAGTGTTGTATGTTTGACACATATAACATACTGTATGTGTAACTATAACTCTAATATATAACAATGTAAAATAAAAATATAACTTCTTATGTTGTGTCTGATATGAGAGAGCGAGTCAAGATAATACAACTTTAATGGCATATATTTTTACATTGTTTTATTTATTATTATAGTTTAAATACAACTTATTGTTAAGTAATATAAGTATTATTAAGTATTAAAACCCAATTCCATTATGCAGGACAAGCCATGAAAAAACGTTTTCATTCTCCCCAAGGTTTTTTTTTTTTTAAAAAAAAGAAGAAAAAAAATGAAATGAGGAGCTTGGAGTTGCGCCCATTTTCAAACAGCGCCAACTGCGCACTTGCGTCAGTCAGCTGGATTAGAAGGTAACTTGCAGAGAACATCTCCAATGGCTCCTCGGTACGCACCAAGTCTGCGCTCCTGTCTGGTACCGACGCTGCTTCTCCTGCAGCTCGCTTTCATTGTCATCTTTTACTTTAAGACTGAGATCCAGATCCATGTGCGCGCACACGGGGACTCCTTCAGCGACGTCTACCCAAGTGAGTAGAGGATGTGAAAGTGGTTGGGTGGTTAAATAATAGACTTTTCATGTTTGAGTTGAATAATTCTCCAAGGAAAAACATAATAACAGATTTTAAAGTTCTCCACATATGTTATTAAATAAAGCTAAATGAAGTGACATGTTGTTTGTGATGAGTGTGGGGAGGGGCTCCTCTTATCACTGTTGGACACTGATAAGCTGCTGTAGTTATGTTTGAGCAGATGATGTGGTTTTCCCCCTGAAAACTCAGCTGAAATACACTGTACTCGACTGTATTGTGATTCAGACATGTGGCAGATTCTAAAGCTTGCTCTTCTCCTGCAGTGTTCCAGGATGTGAACGTGATGCTGATTCTAGGTTTTGGCTTCTTAAGCACTTTCCTGGTGCGTTATGGTTTCAGTGCCTCTGCGTTCACTCTACTTGTGGCAGTGGTGGCCACTCAATGGGCAATTATACTCAATGGTATTGAGACCTTCATAGGAAAGATCAGGATAGATTTAAGAAGGTGGCAGCATTATTACCACATTTCTCATATGATTGTTTTACAGATCTAGTTTTGACACGTCTCATTTCAGTTTGATAGATGCTGAAATGTGCACGGCCTCCGTCCTCATTTCCATTGGAGCCGTGCTCGGGAAGACCAACCCTGTCCAACTCGTCCTCATCTCCCTGCTGGAGGTGTCAGGGTTTATCCTGAATAAATGGGTCCTGCAGACCTGGCTCAAAGTAAGCAACATTAGATGCTGCGTTTCCCCCTTTCATCGAGCATGTTCACGTCACACTGTGCACAGTGCTTGTAGGATTGTCCAGATTTTGTTGATAACCTGCTGATAATTCTTCAGGTTCAGCTGCTGAACAGCATCATGATGCTTCACATCTTTGGGACTTTCTTTGGACTCATGCTGACTTGGACCATGTACCGGAAAGGTTCAGAGGAGGGGTTTGAAAAGGAGAAATTTGACCAAAGATCTGGACTGTTCTCCATGTTAGGTTTGTAATACATTTCCTTCTGTGAGGCCAATCCTAAAGTTCAGGCACTAATTAAAGAAACCCAGATCATTCCTGTCCTCTTGTCTCTAGGGACTTTGTTTCTCTGGATGTTTTGGCCAACTTTTAACTCCGTCCTTGTGGATGGTCGTATTCCGGGGAGGAAGCTCGGGGTCGTGTGTAGCACCTACCTGGCCCTGGCTGTCAGTGCTGTAGCAGCAGCTGCCATGTCTGTGCTTTCCAGTCCTAAGGGAAAACTCAACCTGGTACGACCTGACACTTGATCTCTTAACACACAATTAATCCACCATGACTGAAAGAGCTTATGGGCTGTCTTTGAGCTTGTGTCTTCCCTCCTTTGTCAGATCCATATGCAGCAATGTATCCTTGCCGGTGGCGTTGCTGTTAGCGTCGCAATATCAGCAGTTTATCAGCCATGGGTAGCCATGACAATTGGACTCACTGCTACAGTCGTCTCGACCGTTGGACACCGATACCTAAAGGTTTTGACTGTCACCTCTTAGACAAGGTATATTAGCTTGCCTTACACGTTAGAATTCCTGATTTATCTCTTATTTTGTAGACACAAATGCTTCTTGCGTTTCAATGCCACGACACCCGCACTGTTCTCAGCACCCATGGACTCCCCGGTCTCCTGGGGTGGCTAATACGTCTCATCCTGGAGGTTCAAGCGTTAGATGATCACACGACGTAAGAGTCCATTCCATCATATGATCAGATTTTCAGCACACATTCACACACACACACACAAGGTGTGACACCTCGTGTCCTTCATTCACAGGGCAATCCGCTTTGCTGTATTTCATATCTGTGCTCTCCTCGCCACCATCGCTATAAGTATGTCCATGGGAATCATCACAGGTAATTTACCTATTTTTAAAAGTGTAAATTACATATGTAATGAGTATGATGTTCAGTACTGTGCTAAAATCTCAGGGCAGGGTTTGTTGTTTTTATGTCTGCCAAATTCTATGATCATTGGCGTCATGTGACTGAAAGTTGGTCTTACAGTATATATATTAGGAGGCTGTCAATGAGTTCTATATAAACTTGACATAAAATAAATTTTTCACAACAGATATTTGTCAACATGAAATAGTAGGACAGACACTGGTTTTGCCAATAACATTAATTAAGATTCTACTCTTGCATACATTTTCTAGATGTGTTCCAATAAAATGATCTCTAAATGATACTGTAGTGTTATTATGGCATTGCTAATACAACAGATCTAACAGTGGCCTTCTGCACAGCACTTTATATCAATACTGTTTCCCATTTGTGATCTTAATCTACTATTGTTAAAAAAAGGACTTTTACTCAAGTGGGACTTCTGGAGACCGCCCCAAGAAAACAAGTGTTATGATGACCAGGCTTTCTGGGAGGTATGTAATCGATATCATATTCCTTTCTTCTCTACAGGAAGATAATTCAATTTTCTAATCGCGCTACATCTTACAATTTTATTTTTATTTTACAGTTTCCTCACCTTGCAAAAAGAAAGTAAGAACGTGGAGTTGACGCAGTCCGGAACGCTGGAGGAGAAAGCTATTTTCATACCGATGTATATATTTTTTAAAAATACAATGTAGTAATGAGATGTTTATATTTGTGCAGTGCTAAAGGAAGAAAAAAAATCAAAGCAGCAAAAACGATGAATGAAAGATTTATTCACTGTTTGGTATGTGTATGTTAATGCTGCCATGATTGCCGGACAATGACGTCATGGTTCGGCTGTTAAACAAGCAAAATTGAAGTGTTGCAGTAAAGTACAAATCTCTAGTACGCAAACAAAATATACAGTTGTGAAACCTTTGTTGATTTCTGGTCATTAAAGTCCAAGCAAAACTAACCATGAACAATAAATGTGGATGATGGCAAAGCTTCAGAGTTCAGAGTGTTATTTCAAGAGAAACACGAACAACCTCATACGGTTACATTCAGTATTTGCCCGTGCGTGCAGTGTCTTAAAACATTAAGCCCAAATATATTCAGTGTGTATGAAGTTTGGTGCTTTCAGAATACACACTTTTTGTTATACACAAGCTGTGAACCATTCAAACTTAACAGGGCTACATTTGAAGATGTGCCAAATATTCAAACTCACAATGAATAGTTTGTGCTTAGCCACGATTTAGCCATTGTACAGAAAACAGTTTAAATTAAACATTTTAAATCAATGCTAAAAAAGTTTATATATATATTTATATATAAAGTGGACAACCACTAAAGCATTGTCTCACACCATACAGAAAGCAAAGTGTTTAACAGCGGACACACAAAGACACAAAAGTCCATTACTGCCACAAATCCTCTGTACGTCCAAACTTGAAGACCAAGCCCCTGCATGTGAAGACGGGACGACAGTGTAAGAAAGTGAAGGACGAGCATCAGCTGAGAGAGACATGTCACTGAGGACGACTGACTTACCCAAAGAAAATGAATGCATTCTGGAAGAAGATGGCAATACCCGGGTACACAACAGCTTTCTCTGCAAGAAAAACAGCAGGGTCACAGAGTGATTCAGTTTGGCATCATGTAGGATTTTGCACAAATTCTCTTTTCATGACTTTGCCACACCCCCAAAACTTTCAGTTTCCAGAGCAGAAATGTGTGACATGCAAAGGGGATTAGCAGGACTCACGAGGCACTACGAATCCTCCAAACAGAATCCACATGGAGGCAATGAGAGAACCAAAGGCCAGCATGAAGCCGATGAACAGCCACACTCGTGCGCCTGCAATCAGAGATAAGGAAGGGTGGACTGCTGAGTGACTCGACGCCTTACTTTCTTTAACGGGTTTGTGTAATCCAAGAAAACTGGGGCATACACGATAGAGACCATGTGTGGGGAAATACGTTTGTGGGTTTATTATCATACACACCTGTCTGTCCCATGCAGCCTTCACTGTAGCTGTCTCCTCTCACCTGGCCATTTGAAACAGCATTTATCCTAAATGGGTCAAATGACAAAAAACAAAAATTAAACAATTTTGAACACGTTAGAAGATACTTAAGTACTTTCTTGCAAAAAATACCTCAAGACTAAAGAAAAACACTATTAAAATTAATAAATAAAAATCTCATTCCGTGGTCCACTTATTTGCGGTTACAGAAGCTTTCAGCCACATCGTTGGTAGTTGGTGAGTTGTTATGATGATTCACTGTGTTCTTGAGTAATGTCTTCTTTCTCCACCCAATTCATATAAATTGGTTCAGTAGTTTTTGAATGATCAGACTAACAGACAGGCCACTTTAGTATGATTCATTCATTCATTCACAAAAGCAAGAGAAAGTCCAGGGGACCCCAGTGAAGGGTGGGAAATGCTCTGACTTACCCGGAGCATCTCCTGCTGTGTTCTCACATAAATCACATATGACTGAATTGACTTTAGCAGACAATACACAATCCCAAGAAAATGTCTACAAGCTACAGGAACACAAAGTGAGGGGACCCTGCAATGAGAATTTTGTCAAACCGAAGGAGCTCATATTTCCTGTAATAGTAACTGTCTTACATGAGAAAAGCCACTGTTGCGATGACTCCACAGGTGTGATAGGCATGATGGAACTGTCCCTGATCTGGATATTTCACGGCTGCATCGATGATGATCCACCACCCTGTGAAGAACTGCAACAACAAGATCCACAGTTAGCCTGAGCGGATTACAGATGCATTTCCCCAACACATAAATCAAAGTCTTCCAGCTACATATTAATAAACAATACTATCGTGGACCTGTAAAAGTCTGCATGTGTGCTCAATATTTGTGGCACTTCATTTGCCGCCTCTACACATCTGGTACTGGTGGACACCAGTGTTTGAGGTGAGGGAGATCAGAGTATAGATGAAGATTTAGTGGTCTCGTCCAAATATCATGCTAGAACACCTTATTCTAAAAGAGGGCATGGATGCAGAACAATGGGGGGGGGGGTGTCTTCTGCAGTTTACAAGACAGGGGCGTAACTTAAAGTGGGCTGAAGAGAAATGATTTGTTAATGT
Source organism: Solea senegalensis (assembly GCF_019176455.1). Lineage (NCBI taxonomy): Eukaryota > Metazoa > Chordata > Actinopteri > Pleuronectiformes > Soleidae > Solea > Solea senegalensis. The sequence goes on from NC_058031.1 coordinate 18,932,439, forward strand.
GACGTAAGCCTAACCTTAATTATCACACTTGTCACGTGACAGTGATCTGTTCTCATTCTGTCATATTGTTAACGCCTGCTCACAGTCCTGTTGTAGTTCCATGCACAGAGCCCTCTGGTGGACAACTTGATATTTACTTCTGACAACTGCTACTGTGAAATTGAACTAAACTTGATTACGTGACATCCCCTAATAATCATTAAAACCTAGAACAAAAGTAGCTCATATGAACACACGTGTAACAGTGTACAGTCTGTGTTCGGTGACTGGTGAAATAAGCGTGAATACCAGAACTCCAGCAGCTACAGAAGCGATGGCGTTTCTTCTCTCGCCCCAGTCCACATTGCACTCGCAGTCTCCGCATCGGATTCCGTCCAGAAATCCTGACATGGCTCTGGATTCATTTCAAAGTGACAGTGTGTCAAAGTGAAAACAACACCAATCATTCACTGACAGGCAGTCAAAACATCACCAGTTACACAGAGAAGCCGATATAGAACAACTTATTTGACTGATAACTGAAATCTGGAGACCGATGTCGAGCCTGCTTTAGTGCGCAGTTACTGCATAGTGGAGATGATGCTCTCTCACACACACACACACTGAGCACTGTGTAACTTCACCTTAATACTGTAAATAATCAGCAGTTCTGTAACAACACGACTTCAGACACAGCTGTAGGAACAGACGACGTGCTCATAGTGTGGATAAAAACAAGGCCGTGTCGATTCTTTTGTTCGACGCTTTCGTATTAGCAAACATTTCCTTGAAGGTTTCTTCTCCGTGTCGAAGTCGGGGTAAAATAACACCACAGCTCAAACGTCAGTGCATGTAGCACACAGAAACGCACAACTGTACTGCTTTACACGGTGCAAATGTTATTTTCAAACGGATTATTACCTTTTATTTTCGGTTTCTGATGGAGACCTCCTTTAGATTAGCTCGACTTCGCTTCCGACTGAGCTCAGTCATGCGCATGCGCAGTTCGTCCACAGTTCGTTTGATAAAAGAACCTCAGAGACGCTTGATGATGGCGCGTTCAGGGGCCGTCGGACAAAACGGAACTTTAAATCACATCACATGACATGACATGACATTACATGCAGTAAAACTGGGTGACACTTCTAATAATATAAATAATAGTAATAATATAGAATAAAGTCATTCAATTCAATTCAATAAGAATACTTTGGCAGGTTGTATCCTGAAAGGTGGAATACTTCCCTCCACAGTTCAGTCTCAGTGTGACAATCATAGTAATAAGAGGTAAAATGCTGCTCTACAGTTGGAATTTATTTGCCACAGACGCTTTTCTTCTCCTTGTCAACAACAATCGAGCTTTGGTCCTTTTATGTGATGTGTTACCATAATAAAAATAACAAGAATATCATCATTATTATTATTATTATTACATTATATTATTGCTATTATTGTCAGCAGCACAGGAAACTGACACATTTATTTCATGGCTAATTAGCACACCTGTAGCTCAGTCAGTGATTAAATACATGATTCTAATTTATGAGCTACTGGATAATGGATTTTTTTCCCACTGGGATGAATTGAGTATCTACCTTTATATGTATGGCAATGAAGAAAAAGGAATGTCATCTCACAGGAAGCAAATATCTCAACCGACTTCTATTTTTAATTGTCTTTAGTTCTTTCATTTGGAGCCACAGGCCTGATTTCATAGTATTTTGTTCCTGAGCGGGACATCATGTGCGAGTCACGAGGCCTTCTTCCCTGCAGCTAACCCCTTTGTTATTAATCACACATGACAATGCTTTCAACTGTGGGTAGAAGACTATGAACAGACACTAAAATCAAGACAGTAGCATTTGGTTTATTGTCAGTAATTACATGGAATACACACTCACTAAGTGCTGGGATGAAAAGATAGAAAAATAGTGGTACATTGTTAGTGGTAAATAAAACATGTTTCCCTAAAAGAGGTGTAATGCCATTCTATTTCTGAAACAAGTGAAAAATGGTATGAGAGGTCCTGTGAATCAGAAAACCTGTCAGTGAGAAGGAGAAACTGCAAGATGACAATCATCTTAAAAGACACCAAGCAACTGCAAGGCTACAGCTATGGACAGAAAGATGACTCCAAAGTATCCAATGTAGCCATAGGCACCATTCAGCCTCTTGGATGGATCTGGAATAAAACAAAAGCAGGACACAGGAAACACAGGTTCACTAAAATGAAATCATTACAAAACAAGGGATAGAAAGTTGTGTGCAGCATAATGTTTGATCAGGTTTCTTTTTAACGCTTAACACCAGATTTTGGAAATAACACATTAAATGAAGGTACATTACTTTATCACTAATATTTGCTATCATTTTACTACAACTGTGGGAAATGATTTAAGACCTCAGTGATTAGTTGTTGTTTTTTTAAGTTTTTACACATATGCCATCTTCTGAACATGAATACTTGCATGTTGCAGCAGAGTATCATGTGTTGGAGAATCTGTGTAGCCCTCAGGTAGCACTCAAAAGTTTGTCCATTAAGGCTTATTGTAAAAACAAAAAACCTGGTGTTTTACCTGGTGTAAGGTAAAACAATGATCCATATATGATTGTTCACAATTGTTTTAACTAAAATGTAAACACTCAGCTTTAAAATTATTGATATTAGTAAACTGCATTTATGCTGTCAACATAGACATTTGAGAAAATGTCTTTGCACACATGAAAAAAGAGGGTGAATTGTGTTTTTGTCCGTCTTACCTCCTGTGTAATATCCCCAGGCATAGGAAAACCTGCTGGTCACCCAAATCACTCCCAACACAGATGCGGACAACTATGATGAAATGCAGAGAATCAGAAACAATGGGTACATACTGGCCTACCCTTGAAACACAGGCTCTCAGACATTCCAAACATTGCATTTGATCCTGGTATTGCCGTGACACAATTTGCTGAACATCCAGAACCTTTCAAATGATTATATAAATGATAGTGTTAGTTTTGAAAAATGTGCATTTTGATCATTGGTTGTTGAGAAACTGTAAATGGGGAAAAAAGTGCTTAATCATGGTGACACTGTCATTTGGCTCTGTTATCTAATAAAATCTGTGCCAGAGATCATAAGGCTTGCCCCTCCCACACACCAGATTGCAGCTAAAGGGAAATATGTAGGTTAAGCAGAAAGCCCCCACACATGTCATGAAGAAAATAAAGTCGACATACTGGATAGACGAGAGCTGCAATAGTCTGGAAAACAAGCCACTGTGGGTAAACCTCCAGGGTGTTCTGGTGTGCTCTCTGCACGCAGTTGAACACTTGCTCCTTGTCGCTGTACATGGTGGGATACTGCAAAGTCAAGCAAAGACCACACATAATGAAAATGAAAGTGCATCCACACATTTAGATTCCTGGGTGAACTGCTATCACTTTGACTACCTTCACGTCGAACTTCTTCCGAGCAGCGCCAACCTTGACAGCTAAATAGCCCAGCATGATCCAGCTGTAGAGGAAAGTAAATATGACGTATCCAAAGTTGGACGGGAGCACCGTGAGCACGTCCATCTTTCGGCTGAAAGGGTGAACTGTTTTTGTGTCGCGACGACGAGTCCAGGGGTACGGCGACAAGTTTGCACAAGCGTTAAAGAAGGAAGGAATGATGGGCGTGAGGGAGTGAGTGAGTGAGGGAGGGAGGAAGGGAGCAGTCAACTAGTAAATAGTTTAGGTTTTATGGCTACTTAGTGCATTACCGCCACCGTCTGGTATGGAGTGTGGATCAGAAATGTGGATATAAATGTACTATTACTGCAAAATAAATAATAATACGTATATACATACACATACGTATATGTGTACCTTAGTATACCTAAAATGTCTAAAAAATTTTCATTAAGATTCTGCAGTTACATACTATTGGGAAAAAACAATGGACATATTATAAGAACTTATATACTACATCCATGGAAAAAAAACAGAAGGGTTATGTAAGATATCGCGAGATTTTACAATAGTACCACGTGACTGGAATTTTCCAACGCTTACTTGAAAGTCGGTAGCTCCTCCCCACTGCCCTTCATTTTAGTGACAAAGCAGAAGCAGAAAGAACAAAGCCCAGCTCTTTCGGGAAACATTCGACGTTAAACCAGCATTATTTCAACATCGTTGAAGTATCTTCCTGAAATAATTACTTTGTGATTCGTTTTCTCAAGGCGACTCTTCTCACATACCTCACTTTTATCAACTTAACCAAGGTTTCGATCTATTCCACAACCGACCTGGTAAGTAGCACAGCGGCAGCTAACGTTAGCATGACTTTGGCTATTGTTATTACATGTTATAACTGTTGTAATTAACTTCTTTTTTTAAATTCTAGTTTATATTTGTGTTGTCTTCAGGTTGTAATGATAGAAGTAGTTTAAAATAATCGAATTTAGAATGCTTTTCATTAGCAACAGACGGCAGCCAAAGCTAGTCCGTTTATGTGTAGCATGTGTGATACTGGAAATTTCCAGCACAGGCCAGTTTTAGTCATGCAGCTGTACTTTGTCCTCTAGGGGCAATGTTGAGACACCAACGGTTATGCAACAATAACCATGTTTACTCTATACTGGTATTATGTTAACGCTTGTTCTCACGGAACATATGGTATTTTAATTCCGTGTATTCGCTTTGCATGAAACAAAACGGGTGGTTCAGACAAGAAAGGAAAAAGGAAATTATTATATTATTATTATTATTATAAATTCATGAAGATCTCCTACCACGGTTGCCAGGACACCCCCCACACAGTTCTCTTACTGTCGATGCTAGTTCCAGCCCTTTACATTTGATCTAAAATGTGCTTTCTCATAAGCCACTTTGTCCTCTCTTCCATGGTGTTAGATTGTACACAAGACTATCCATAGAGATCGACACCAGTGTTGTTAGTGTTGATGAGGTCTAATAGACTGGGACAGTGGTCGTTAAAAATGATCAAAGCCAGCTCTCTTTGGAGCCACAAGGCCATGTCCTACACAAATGTAAAGAAGCAGCTCTGAGTCATAGAATGGGCTCTTAGACAAGCACCAATCGGCAGGCACATTTAATAGTCCTTCAGTAGTTGGATAAATGTAACACAATCTTTTTGTCTCATTTCAGCCTGTGGCAGAAAACCAAATTAATGGCCAAGGAGGAAGGATCTCACTCAGAAATGGCCCATGCTCGTTGGAGTGACGGTATTAATGTCATCTTTGACCAGAACAGTCCTGCCTCATTGCGCTCCTGTTCCCGCAGCAGCAGTGGCAGCAACCGCTCCTCCGAGTCTGACCAACACAAGGCGCTTGGACGCCGCAGGAGACATTACAGGTCCTCATCATCGTCCAGAAGCAGGTCAACTCCTCGCACCAGGTCCCGCTCTCGCCCTCGCTGCAATAGACCTTCATCCCGCTGTCGCTGTGACAACCACCACAGAAACCGCAGGGCCCACCACCGCCGCTCTCATGCACACCGTGTCAGGGCCCACTCTCGCTCCGTCAGCCGCTCGCCTTCACCAGACAGGTACTCGCACCGCAGACGCAACAGGTCCCGCTCTAGTTCCAACAGCCATAGGAACAGACACCAGAGGACAGTCGGCAGATTCGATAGCAGGGTTTCACGATCCCCAGCCGACAGCTACAGAAGCCGCTCGAGGTCTGGATCTTCAAGTTCCTCGCTAAGTTTAAGTCTGGAAGGTAAGTTGATTGGATAGATTTGTGTAAAACTCCTGGTATTAGTTAATCCTAGGGGCAGAATGAAATGTGAAAGATGAATAATCAATTGATTAAATTTGAATGATCAAATCCGCAGATAAACAGGAACTCCTCATTGCTACAAAGAGCCTGGACGTGGAACATCTACAACTTCCGGAGAGTGTACAACCTATCTTGTTGGAGGAGATCGAGTCTCAAAGGCTGTCATCAAAACCAGAGACAAGGGTGAGACAAGGCCCAGAAAAGACTGCATCACAGGTGGGTTTCTCATCGTGAACATCTGCTTCATACAGAACACATCTCACACTCAAGACAAGGTTTAGACACAGATTCTAAAATCCTACGATCCAGATATTTTTGAAATAAACCTTTGATTGATGATTGTACAGGAAAAAATCAGGAGTTATGCTTTAAATAGAAGGCACTCCTATTGGACCAGTTTATTAAAGATAATAAACACCCGTGGCAGTACATCGAGCAAGGTAAAATGTCTACATGTGACTGTTGATAAGCATGAGTTCTGTGCTTTGTTCAATTTTCTGTCTTGTGTTAACCTTTGGACCTCAAAGGGAACACACATACTCTCTGTATTTATTCCTGTCTTCATAGATAACATGACAGTGGTCTCCTTCACTCATCGGCGCCTGGGATTAAAAGGCTGTCATGTGACTTGGGTGAAGACTATATGTGTTTGCTGGAAAGGTTATTTGATGACTCCCGTTATGTTGTATCATGAATGAGGTCTGCCGCTAAACTCACACATATTTAGATGAGCTCACACATAGAAATTATTCACATTTAATTTAAGTGCTAATTACACACATAGATACTTGAATGTTGTACAAGTAATTCAGAGTACACTACAGCACTTCATGTATAAAGGCAAAAGAAATTTGACAATACAAATGTATTCATGCTTGCAGTTGAAATGGGTCATTGTTATTTAGCAGAACCTTCCACTCACTGATGGGGCGCAGGCGTGTGGACTGCGTTATAGTGACTATTCCTGTCGAGAGAGCTATAAAAAGACGAAGAACTCCTCTCCGTATGCCAAAGATAAGTTGGTACACAAGGCGTGTGCTGAGGGGCTGGGAAACCAACGTCACCACCATTCTTCCACTCTAGACAGAGAAGACTTCCTTTTTAATTTGAATATTTTGTTTGCATTTTTGTCTTATTCAGTTTCAGGGTCTGTCCTTTTGAAGTATTCAGTGAATGGCTAAGCTTAGTCTTTGACAGCAGTGTGGGGGTGGGAAGAGTGCATGGGAGTTAATACTTGGTAATCTATGCAATAGAAGTGTTTTAATTTATTAGTAATTCAGTATATCATCCATCTAAATGATTATCAGAAGAAGAAGAAGAACTTCACAAACTGTCTAAGCTCACGACAGCATGAGTTTTACACTTCTAACTGGGTCCGTTTTTCTTGTCATTTGGAAATAGAGCCACAAGGTGGAGTCTGATGACATTTCCAACCCAAAGTCGCCCCCCAGAAGGAAGGAAATCTCTTTCAGTATCAATGTAAGTTCCATAAATGGATTTTTCCTCAAACATCATTTAAAGCCAGAACATATAACGATGTATTCTTTTCTTTTCTCTCGTCTCTAGAATTCCGTTGCCAAACCCATTGTGGCGGCACCTTCAATGGGAAAGGTAACGTCCAGAGTGGACAGCTTTGGAAGGAGGAAGCCCTACGGTCACTGGGTTCCAGTCAAATCACGCCACTTCTGTTAGTTAGTGCGACAACGGACACTGTACATACTGTAAATGTTTTGTAGATATGTTCATTCATGGCGACATTTTCTTTCAGATATTAGAGTGTTAAGTGGGATAAAGTGAAGAATTCGGTACAGGTGGGATGATTTTTTTTTGCCCTTTGTATTGTATTTAAAATTTCTAGAGATTAAATAAAGTCTATTTGGGGAAAACACTGTAGTTGTTGTTTTTGTAACCAGTTGTTGAGCTGAAATCCTGAGGGTTATATTATATTTTTGTTAACTCATTAGTTATCAAAGATAAACAATTGACAAATGAGAAATATACAGTCCATACATACACAATTATACATTACTGAAAGGGAAATTAAAGGTAAAGCTGTACTTCAATGCTAAATGGAAAACATTTTAAATACTTGGAGCAAAAATGTCAGGGATTTAGTAATTGTCATGGCTAAGTGGCACATGTACCCTAAATTACAAAAAATACTTATTCTTGTCTTTGTATTACTAGTTGCACAATTGCCTTGTTTGTTTTCAAGGGCATCTGTCAGTCTGAAGTACAAGAGAGAACGTGAAAGATTCAAGTTGGCTGCCATTTCTGTTACGACCACATGGTGTCAGTATCTGTGCACCACTTCACCTCTGGAGAGATGAGCTGAGCTGAACAGCAACTCCATCTCATCGACTTAAACATCACATTGATTAAAGGGGACTTTACTCACTATTAAGTACAATACTGGATCACACAGTAGACCGACGCCTCTATTCATCCCATGGTGCAGTGACACAGCTCTTTTTGACAGATTTTACAAATGACAATGACATGATGAGGTGATAGAATGCAACTACCAGTAGACTCTTAACCCTTTCCCTGCTCTTGACTGTTGACTTTTTTTTGCCTTTGGGATGAGCTCCAACCCTCCATCACTTAAATGATGGGTGGTTGGAACATTTCAACCTGTTCTTTCTTGGGTAACTCGATATAATCTGCTGTTGTGGCTGCTGCACTACTCACTTTAAAGCTTGTGTGAATTAAATCCTGACAAGTTTTTGGCCGGTGTTGAAATGGCGGTGAATTATTGCAAGAGGGGGGTAACATATCTGTCAGGTGAGAGGGTAAGCAATACTTTTCAGGCTGATATTTGGACACGTGTCAAACGTCTGTTGTAATACTGGGGTTAAATCACACACTTGTGAAGAGCTCACGACCAGACTGTCTGTCTCCTGCTGTAAATGGAGCTGATAATTCTGATTAATGACAGAAGATAAGGAATGTAAACACAAAACACAGTGAGTGTCGTTAATGATAATAACAATGTTATTCACACACAGAATTATACTTGTAAAATAGCAGACAGGTGTGTCTTGTTATTGTTGTCCAATTATATATTCAATGTTGTTTTTATTGTGTCTGAAGCAACAGTTGGTGCTTTGTGCAGGCTTTTAGTCAGTTGAAAGAAAAATCACCCCCAGAAGAAACTAGGGTATTTCATTTCCCCTGTGTTTGTTGGGCCTAAATCAAACCCACACCTTCATATTGTTTCTGGCAGTTGGCCCCGACAGACTCAAAGGTGTCAGCTTCTCTGAGTCACACACTGTGGGTGAATTTATGTGCTGCTGTTCCTGACACCAGCCAGCATCCTCAGGTGAATCAGATAAGACTACAAAAATATCACAACCATAGAACATGAACACTTAACCCCCGCCCCCTCCACCTCAACCCAACAACACCCACAGCAGAGTCGCAAATCAAAGCCGTCATTTTAAGATCTTCACTAACTTTCATCAGCAAAACATGAGCAACATTTGGAGGCATCTTATACATTTAGATATAACAATATAACCAATACAATAGTGTAAAATATGATGACTTTGTCAACATCGACCGATTTGCCTGGGAGAGGGTACAATGTCACCATATTCACACAAGAGTGACTTGCATGGGAACCGGTTTTCTTGTCTTTTATCTCCTCTCCAGTCACAAGACTTTCTTGCTCATGTCACAGCTCAGGGCAAGTTGGTTAGACTGAGATGTGGATGATAATAACTAAATTGAATTGCTCAATTTTTGGTCCTTATCTGTGTGTGTGTGTGTGTGTGTGTGTGTACCTACACTCAAACATTCTTTTGGCTGGCATCGCTTTGCTAAACATGCCCCGAGGTTTGATGATAATTGCTGGTAGTTCATTCTCACGCTCAAAAAGGTCTCTGTCATGAGACCACACACAGAAAAACCAACAAGTGTGCAAGATTAATAGAAGTGGTTTATTTAAAAAAACACAAGGATAAGAATAAACATGTGTTTTAATTTCTAATAATGTACAAAGAAACACTGCTCATTACATACGAAATCTTGCAGATGACTCAATCATCTTTCACTTCAAAGTAGCCTCTGCGTGATATATGATGTTTGAGAAATTGCGTTTAATTACTCGGTCCAATATTTTACGCATGAACTCTTCAGTAGGTAGAAGAAAAAAAAAGTTACACCCAGGACTGTTACAACAAAATAATAGACAACGTCCACTGAAGCGACCGTTCGCACTAGACAGCTGTGCCTCTCTCCAAGTTCTGTTTGATCTCTGCTGTGTATTTGCCGTAGAAGCGCTCTGCCTTCTTGTTGAACTTGGCGTTCCTCTCGTTAATGTAGTCGATGTCTGCGTCGTCGTTATAGGCCCTGCGTCGGCTGTACTTGGCCCGCTTCTCGATCCTGACAATAGCAAATAAAAAATAAAAAATAAAAAAAAGGCGGCTTAGGGAGGATTCCATAAACCAGTGTGACCACTCTCCGTGACACATCCATTAACAATAATTGGCTACAGGCAATAATTTGGCAGTGTGCACTTAAATTTGGCAAGGGGAGTGGCGACGGAAAACGTAACACACATACACAGAGGAAAATACAGTCAATTTGTGAATTTGCAGACTTTATTCACTGTGTCTTCAAAGCATTGTTGTGCGTCATACTCTGGAAACTCAATCCTTGTCTAATGCCCCACAGTCGCATCTCTAACACAAGCCTTGGACTGTCTCAAATATAGAACAGCTCAGGGAAAGACCGGGGTAATAAAACGTGAAAAGGACGTCTGCAGCAAAGGCAAAAACAAAACAAAGAAAACGTCGGAAGGCCGAAAACGTTTGAGGTAAGCATCTGTTTTAACGTGAGGGACATCAAAGTATGTATGATCCCTCAGTGTTGTGACTCTTACCTGATTTTCATAAAGGTTCAAGAACCGTTACCATTTGTTTGGAATGAGGTTATATTCACTGATAAGCCACAACAACCACAAACAGTGCCTGATTTTTGACTAAAGCCATAGAAATGTGGGGGCAAAGGAGAGAAGAGCCAGTTAAATCTCTGTAGCTCTGTCATGTTCCAAAATATTCTGAGATTCCACCCAGAAATCCTCAAACTGAATCAGCATAAAATGAACAGTGAAACCAATTTAATCAAAGAATACAGTCTCTTTAAGACATGGTGTAATTACATTTTTTATGGAATTGTGGTTTAGTTAAAATGATCTATTTTATGTAATGAATATCTCATTTTAAGCTTATTAATACTTTAAGTTGTGCCTTAATATATCACATGATCGTCAACAGCCAATAATTAAAAGTAGCTGACAAAATGTTTTAAAACAGAGGCTTTCCATATGTTCATAGGCTGGCAGCTCGGGTTGTTTTAGCGCCAAATCTATTTGATATTTAGAGATTAAAGATGATTTACCAAGTCTGTGTCAGCTGCAGTGTTGTTCTGTTGGAGTATAAATGAGCCGACAGAAATGTGGAGCCACGTTTCCACCAAGCGGTTCAGTTTGATTCACTTTGGTACGTCACGCACCGTCAAACATAAAGAACACAGAGATAAATCGGTACTGTCCCAGTTTTTGGCTAAAGGACGGAGGTAGACGCTCTGCAGTTTATTGATATGTCGACAGAGGATCGTCGTCACTTACGTGCGATGGGAGGGAAGCATGGCGGTCTGCTGCCTTCTCTCAAACAAAGCTCTTCTTGTGATAAATGGAAGAAACAACACGGAATACTGGATGTCCTCCATTAGAATTAATTATGCGAGCTACGCAGCGTCGTGCTGGTATCCATAATTTACATATCCGGCCCACACACTCACCCCCCGCAGTGGAAACAGATCAGGGTGTCATGCTCCAGGGTTTATGAGTGAGTAAAAGAACCAGAAAATGCAACTGGACAAACAACTCATGTTCACTATTAGCTGATGAGTTACCTTATTTAGATCATAATATCAGCTGCTTGCATTGAGGTCGAGACTTTGCGGCTGAGTTCTTCAGCCCACCGGCCCCTGGTTCACACACACAACAACCTCCCCTCTTCCAAGTTGGCAAAAGTCCTAAACTCAGTGGTTCCACGCATAATTTACGACAACTGGTACAGTCTCATGTTTCATCTCAAAATGACGTTTGTGGTGTGCCAGAGCCAGAAATCAGAATGTGTCGTATGTCAGAATGAGACACGAACAAAAACGTCTTTGACCAGTTTGCATTGCAGTTAGCAAGGATGACCCAGATAGTAGTGAGCTCACAGAGGATGAACGGCTTTATAATAACGTCATTACTTTACACGGTCCCATTACTAACTAATGAATGAACCCCCCCGCCCCAACTTCATTTATGGAAAAAAACTGCTGACTAACAATATTATGTTAATTCTATGAACCATTTAAAGAGGAAACTGAAATGATATGACACATGACAAAAAAAGCAAACATTTAATTTACTTTAAATCCCTATGATTTCAACTAAGTTTTACTTTGATTCTTGTTATTTCTTAATAAAAACAGCCAGTGTACAGAATTTGAAGAACGATATGAAAGTTTATGGTCTGCCCACTGAGATGACAAAAAACCAAATGAGCTGACTGAATTTGTATCCTAACGCTTTTTTCAGAGTATCACTTACTGTTTCTCGACATCTTCCACCATGCGGTCGATTCCATCCTTTGTGGGGACATGTGTGCCGTGGATCAGGCTGTTGGCTGTAGGGTAGAAGTCTTCACCACTGTGGAGCACCAGCAAACAAATTAGAAATTCATTACCACAGATAATCACCATTTTAACAGACTCAAATGTGACTTCTCTATACCATCATTGTGATTATGGTCATCCTTCTATAGCTTAAAGACAAAATGTGTTCATTCTACTGGAGTGAAAACCTGTGGGCACTGATCTTATCTCTGAACTTACTGTGTAAACCACGCCGGAACACTTCTGTATCTTTAAATTATTTTGGAGAAACACTAGCCCCAGGGCATATGAGGGGGTACAGGACTCAGCTTATAGAAAATGCTTTGTGCACATGTGATGGGGGAATGCTAAGATGATGGTGCAAAGTAAGTCGTTACAATTCATTTCACTTGACTAAAAATGTCACAGTTACGCTTTTAATACCAGAGATGCCTTGGTGCAGATGACGTTTCTTTCCATGGTAAGGTGTCTGTGTATCTCAGTAAACTATTAAAAGACACATATGTTACCGCCACAGCAAAGGGAGAAGGGACAGAGGCTTAAACTCACCATTCTTGCCGCTGTTTCTCATAGCTTTCCAAGTCTGGTCTGATCTGCTTAGTGAGCCTCTGGTACTGTCGCAACTGGGCCTCAGCATAACCTGCAGTTCATTGTGTGAGGCAGAGGGAAAACAAATGACTGGAGGATAATTACCGGAACAAACAGCAAGCAGGCACAACGCTCAGTGACAAAACCTGTGGCTGGTTAAGCAGAGATGAAGAGGCAATTCTACTTCCTTCCTCTCTTGAAGCCCCTCTGGTGGTAACTTTCCCCTCTGAGGTTTTAATGCCGTGAAAGGTTTGATGCAAAAGATGGCAGCCATATTTTTTTTTTTAGAAGACTTACGTGGGAGCAATGTGAGATAATTTTCCCAGGAAGTTGCCACTGGATTGACTCTGAACTACAGCTGTGTAGGACTTTGACAGTGTCATCTTTAGCAGCAACATATCACAGTGTGATTACGAAGTGGAAATGTATCAAACAATCACATGATACAGAGAAGTACTAAAAACTTTACAAAAGAATAACATTGCACCAAGATCTAATGGAATGGACTATGGTTCTCTGACACGACATGAGGGCGTTGAATGAAGCAGCTTTTATCATCCATTTGCCTCAGAAGAGATTCCAAAGTCATTAAGTGAAAACCATTGCAGTGTCTTAAACAGAGAATGTCCTTCATATTAGGAGTGAGGAGAAGAGAAAGATAATCAATGAAGAATTCTTTTAAAATTAAATGAAGCAATTTTTGCATGTGAACTTGTGACTTATTATCCAGGTATGTTAGTCCGATTAAGACCAGCTTAATTTTGGTCAGAATAATGTGTTTTCATGACATTAAACAAACCAAATTATTGTCTTAGTCAGACTTCTAACATGCTTCTAAACACACTGAATGTCTAGAGCAGTGTTTCCCAACCCTGGTCCTCAAGGAACACTGCCCTGCATGTTTTATTTGTTGCCCTGCTCCAACACACCTTCAGGTGGTCAGCTCGTCAACAAGCTCTGCAGAAGCCTGGTAACGAGCTGTTCATCTGTATCAAGTCTAGAGAATTTATCAAACCTTGTTCAAAATGTGATAAAGCATTGTCAAATTAGAGATGAAGTTAAATATTCAAAACATGTTGAGCTATGGGATGCTGCTATTATTTCTGAGGACAGCCAGTCACTACACACATGCCCAATCAGTTAGTATGCAGAGGGCTAATGACGAAGTGAGACCAGATTCAAAATACAAACAAGACACACAAATATCGTCTTCCCATGTACTGTATGTATAGCCACGCGTACTCTTTACGGACACAGGGGACCAGCCAAACATTTAATGTTATCACAGAGGCCATATACTCAAACTGCATATAGTACAACACTTTCCAGTCCCACTGGTGGTGTGCTCTTGTTCTGGTCAAAGACGAAAACAACTAAGTTTACACAAGCAGGTTGGCTGGTATCCGAGCCTGTATAGCTCATCACTCAAAGATTACAAATAGGGTGAACTGCTGGTGATTAAGCGCAACTCCTGGAATTAAACGTAAGGAGTATGGATGCCTGTAATACTACATTGATGCAAACTCTCTTCTTAGTATGAATGAAACTGCAGTCGTTAACATACAAGCAGATATGCATAGCAATGTGGATTCAACAATACATTTAACAGTATTTTTGTTTAATTGACTTGATGACACATTTTAAAGTGTATGAAATAAAGCACTAACACACACCTGCAAATCCAGTGTCTGGGTTCTTCTTCTTTTTCTTCCTCTCCCATCGCTCCGCATCATCAGCAGTGATCTCCAGCAGTTTCACTTGGTCATAGTTCTCACCTCTGTCCGCGCAATCCTGGCAGAGAAAGATTTTTATGTTATTTTTATAGTACCCTAAAGGCAGGACTAATAGCATAAATGAACTTGAAAGGCAGTTGCTTGTTGTTTGACTGATGTAAGATGGTTTTGCAAATTTCTAAATAAAAACTTTGGTGAGATATAAGATAGCAACTCTAATTTACACAGCTTCGTCAACAGCACCCTGCGCTAAACATACAGAAAAGTATAGGTTGAATTATGAATCACTCAGCTGATTTTGCAATTTAGACATCTGCAATGGCTAATTGTTGTCTGGCCATCATTAAATTTTATTTTCACACATTATCAATCTGACAACATTAGAGACACGGTTAATTGCCAGTTTCATGTACATAATACATCGTAAGTGTTATTTAACAAATTCTGCAAGTAAAGCAACTATCAGTATCATTTAGACATTGAAATACCTTTTTCTTCTGGTCTTCAGCAAGCTCCCACTCCAGTCTGGCTTTCTTTGCCTCCCAGTTTGTAGGAAGTTTCAATCTCTTGTCCTCCTCCACAACCTCCTGGTGATTCAGCTTACGTGCTTCATTCTGCAGAAGAGAATAATGCATGTTTAACAGCTGTGTTTAAGTGGAACCAACAGTAATACAATATCAAGTACCTACAGTACGATCACCCAAGCATCAATGTGGTTTAGGTGCAGAACAATACTGTTGTTGACAACACCGAAAGTGCTACTGTGTGTGTTTGTTTGGTCACAGCTCAGTGTCAGTCAGTCCACGGCTTATAGAAAACATTGTATCCACAACGTACGTGTGATTTAGCCGGGCAAAGTTTGACAACTCACCCTTTTAAAGTGTAACTCTCGGAATTTTCGTAATCTCGCCTCTCGCTTCTGTGCCGCAGGGGATTCGGTTGTTTCCTCTTCGGTGGCTGTACGAGATCCCTGATAATAAAAACACAGACAGTTGTGACTTCAACAAAACAAAAACATAAGACGTTGTGATAAACATATTATAGACACGACGAGAAGAACATACGAGACAGAAATGACTTAAAACGGCAACGGAACGATGTTGCAACGAGCTAACGTTAGCTCAACAGCACTAGCTAACCTCGTTTAGCTTTAACACAACAAAGTGAGAGAGTTTCAGCGGGGCGATATTAAATTTAAGATGTCAAATATATTATATAAGACACACTAATCCAACGTACCATAACGTTAACACAACTGAGAACATTTAATTTGGAAAAGAAAACAACTCACCTCACTACAGGACGCCATTGTTGTTCCTCGGCGAGTGGCGAACACCGGAAGTGAGACTGTCAGACAGGATATGAACACAGAGGAACGTAAAAAAAAATAAAAATTAATAAAAATTAAGAATACAACTTCTAAAGCACGACACGACATATTTATTCAAAGCTATTTTATGCGAATAAAATCTGTTTAATCTGGGTTTTTTTTCTAAACAGTTAATACAAGCTTTCTGATTTTTCAGCTGCTTAAATGTGAATATTATCTGGTTTCTTTGCTCCATTTGACAAAAAAATCATTAAAACTGAAAGACATTTGAGAACATCATGATTTCCAGGTTTAGTAAACACTGATCGGCATTCTTCAACATTTTATGGACAAAAGAATATTCACATTAATCATACATTAATGGAGAAAATAATCGACAGATTACTCATTCTAAAAATAATTGTTAATTGCAGCCCTACCAATATATAACCCCCCCAATGCGTTGTCAATGTTTGTATACAGCATGCTATATCATTGCGTTTACAAAATAAAATAACATCATAGTGTATGTATAGACTATTTAATCTCCATATGATTGATTTTCTATTATTTATTGATCATATACCATCACCTCATAGGTAAGAAAGTACAGGAGGAGATCGATCTTGCTGCTGACACTAAGAAAGAAAGAAAGAAAGAAAAAAGACTACTATATAAAGATAAGATAGTCCTTTACTAGTCCTGTAGTGGGGAAATTTACATGAATTTATATTGCTGGTGGCTGTCGAGGAGGGAGACAAAAGATAGCAAGACAGGACACAAATGAAGACGGATAATTCACTCGGGAGTTTGCTGTCCTCTGTTTTCCCCTCACTGGCTCCAGAGTGGAAGCCAGTCTAACCATACAAGTAGCAGACGGGAGAGGAACTGACAGTTAAAGCTGAGTCCCCCATCTCCATTATGTATGCAAAAAAGCAAAGAAAATACCAGATATCTGCCCCTCATAGCTACGAGCAGATGTACCATGGGGATACAACAGAATGATCATTTTGATCTCTATCATGGTCGTGAGAATTGCTGCATTGTTTTTATCCTGGTCAGTATTAGCATTAGTTTCTGTGTGCACACATCTAGTGTCAGTGTTGTGCATGTAGACAAAGCAACAATCTTCAAAGATTTCTGCCCGTGGAAAAATTCCAACAATTGAATTATCATCAAAACTGGAATTAAAAATGCTGAAACAAAGCACCAAAACAAGCACTCTAACTAAAAACACAAAGGCCCGTTGACCACAAAAATGTCCCAAGTTGCATGAGAGAACTTTGAATAAAAGTTCTCATGACCCAAGCCTCTTCTAAACCTGCAGTCCTCAACAGTCATACTGCGGGTGAATGGTCTCTATTGCGATTACACACTTATAAACACACTTATGGGTCGTGTATTCAATCTGTGTGTCCTCACGTTCAAACATAGTTGTTCGCCTCACAGATTTCATACCAAACTTAAAAAGTATTCCATAAAGAAATGTGCAAATTGTATGAATTACTGGTGGAATCAAGAATCTGGATGAGCAGAAGGCAAACAAGATTTCATAGAATACAGTTTAAGTCATAATCATAATTAAAAGGAGACTTTTGAGGCACTGACACTGAACAGGAAGTGGGATTTTCACAGTTTTATTTGGGGTTAATTTTCTGACAGTTTTCTGTCAAGTCCTTATATAAAAAAAACACAAACAACATTCTTTTTGTTGTTGTTGTAATGTTGCATCAGTTGTGTGCCTGTTTTTATCACAACAGCGTGGCTAAAGGGATTGCCTGGCATCTTGTATTGTGTCTTTGTGTCTTGTTTTCCTCCACGCCATTTTGCTTTAAATTCACTGGAAGACACTTTGACTAATTGAAAGTGGCGTGACGCACAGAGGCAGCGATTATGAACATGACCAGAGGTTATAGAGAGAGAGAGAAGCATGAAAGGTCAGCTGTAAAGTCACCAGTGTGCTACACAGTGACTCTGTTTAAACTCCTCTCAACTCAATTTTTATGGTCATGTTTTTCTTTAGGGAAATGGAACCCTAACATCACTCACAAAAAAACAACACAGGCCTCAGTCATAAAAAGAGAAAAATGTACGTTCCAATCCGATCATAGAAATATGATTCAATGACAAAAGTAAACGGGTTCAGGAGCCATATGAACGCCTCTGACTTGCAAAAACGGTCGTCCTCTTTGTTTTAACTGCATTTGTACCAATAGAGCTCTTTTTGGAGGATGTAATTAAGTGAAGTTTATAGTCTTAGATTAAAGCATCCTTTAGATCACAGAGAATGTTAATGGAGTGATGCATTTTCGCTGGGAACCAGATGGGAGCACATCACAACAGAACGTGATTGGCTACAGTAATGCGCTGCAAAAAAGAAAACATCTTCATAATAAATGACTTTCAAATGAGGGAGGGAGAGAAAGAGAGAGAGAGGGAGAGAGCAAAGTAACAAATAACAAAAAGACAATGAAGCAAATTTCCCTGCTACACCCAACATGGATTTTTACCAAAAACCAGTCTGTACTCCACAGTAAGTGTGAGTATCACTGCACGGACATACAGTTACAGCGCTGTAGCAACAGTGAGGCTGAAAGCAAAAGAAAACAAAGAAGAAGTAATTCTGCTTATTTCTGTGCCAGTGCTCGTCATGGTCCTGCAAAGAGCTCGGTAAGATTCAGCGGAGATTGGTTTGAACCAAATTTGAAATACAAATTGGCTTTGTGACAGGTAACGTGATCCCGGCAGCGCTGTCACTGCCGTTTAAAGGATACTGAGCTTTAGCACAGTACGACGTGTATCTCACATGTGCAGGGGCCACCCAAAAACGCTGAACAGCCACTCCTCAATATTAACTTTTCCACTCAGGCAAATCGGGCCTGAAATAGGGTAACATTATATCTGCAAATAAATTGCACTTTAGGGGCACATTTCTAAATACAGAGCAGACCTGCTTCATAACTGTCTCCCATTAATCAACTCATACGTGACATAAGTCTGCTCTGTCACGTGCTGTGAGTGAAAGCCTCTGTGTTTTTGTACATACAGAAATACATTTGAACAGGGCCGTTATCTTGCTCTTAATAAGAGTTCCTCTAGATAGCACATGGGGCTCTGGTGCAGGCAGCTGCTTCACATCTGGAACTTAATATAAACATCATGGCCAATAAAATCATTCCATTTCCTTAATTACTATTCCTGTCATTTCCGCAGTAAATGAAAAGTTATTAATTCAGGGCCAACACAAACATGCTTCTCCAATACAAGGAGCTACTCCTGAAGAGTCGCCACCCTGACTACAGGCCGCCGTCACTGGACTGGAACCACAAGCTCCTGCCTCTGCTCGCTCTGCCAGTGTGTGTTTCATGTAAATCTGGCCGTGTGTGTGCGTGTGTGTGCATGTATGTATGTGGACAACAGAGGAGTCCAAGAAGGCGTTGCAGACATGAATGGAACACAAGATGGTGTCTTGTTTTCCATCTCATCCACATGTTCCCACTGGTGCCAGGATAATCATGACAGGCACAACCCGTCCCGTTTCATCTCCCTCCTGCTCATTTCCTTCCTCTTCCCCTCCTCCACACTCCCTCTCTTGTTCTTTTGCTGTTTCTCAGTGTGTTCAACACATGCCCTCACTTCTCCACCCCGTTTGCACGACCCTCCCCTTTCCACCCGTTCTCTCCCTCAGGCTTCGCAGATATGCCTCCCATATTGTGTGAAGGTTCTCAGTCATATCCTCTCACACTATCAAGTCCATGTTGAATAAAAACATAATATGATGATTTGGACTTTGGGGGATGTTCAGAGAGCGTTCATCTGCCAACATCACTAAAAATACTCCCTCGCTGCAGCGTTGCATTTAAAAGAAATTGCAATCTCTCACGGGGTCATATGTCATCAAGCACATTTCCAGCTGAAACGATCCTCACAGCACATCGTTATCAGGCAGCCATTGATTCCCAAGCTGCTGTTGCAGTTCCACATATCCAAAGGGCACGCGTGATTGGAATGAATATAGAGCTACTTGGATGGGAATCTGTGCGCCAAATGCATCTTTGTGTCGGCACAAATGACAGTGTATGCGTGTCTTATTCGAGCTCGACTCGCCAATTACCGTCGTCCCCTGTAGGCAAAATGATGCAAAGATCATGGAGATCGTGATGTACCTGATTTGACATGGTGCTACTAGCTGCTCTGCTTCCAGGAGAAGCCCTCCACAGACAAAGAGAGGAAGAGGATTTGGTGAGCGACGCATATACTTACACAAAAGATGCATGTATGCACTCAAATACCACCAGTTTCGCAGTCAGTGCTTTAGCTCCACCACACACAATTAAAGTCCCAATTAAAGGCCATTATGGGTTTTCCACTAGCAGCAACCACAGGGAGAGCAGCTCCACGGCCCGAACATTGCGGGCACACAGATGTCTCCTGTGTTGTCATCCAAAGGAACTCAGACTCATCCACAAACTTTATGATCATAATTACTGATCAGAATTAAAGTGCAACAATATAAACTCAGAGGACAGCAATGGAAGAGTTTGAGTGATTCCGGTAAGTGGGTCCAAGTGGGACCATCAGATGGAAGTGTTTGTCCTGAAGAGAAAAAATGTAGTGAGGTGATCACAACTACAGCGACTGAACACCAGCTCTAACAACATCCTGCAAACGCATTCACCACAAGAGGGAGCCATTTCCCTGATCTTCTACCAGAGAGGATCGTTCCATTAGTTCCTGATTGAGGTTATTCAACAAAAAAAGGTCACATCTCCACGCGTATCCTCGCTCCAGCAAATGTGTCTGCGTTTCCCACAGGCGCAGTCTTCAGGAGAGTCGAGTTCTCACCAGAGATGAAAGCGCAGGGTCCCGTGAAGCATCCGTTCACCACCGTACCCACACACAAGTTCAACATGAGTGTCTTCCCTCGAGCGGGGCCCAAAATTGTCATAGGTTTTTTTGTTTTGCTTCCGACTTCTCATCCTCTTACCAGAGGACCTTAATGAGGAAGTAAACTTCTCGCTTGGCCAAACAATGCACCACTGTAGAGGGCTGTGATAAGAGGTCAACAGCCCCCGGACATGCAGCTGTATCGGCAAACACACACATATTTGTGCGTTAATCGTAGTGACGACACATCATAGACTATTAACCCTACATCACAACTAAATGAACTCTAACCCTAACACTAAAACCAGGTCTTAACACCCAAAAAAGCCCTTTAGGATGCGCCGAAATGTCCTCACTTTCCAAAAATGCCCTCACTCCACACAAGTGCATCCCATTCCCATCCAATATTGTGCTCTGAGAACCAACAATCTGTTTAGTACAAGAACTGCACTCCGTCCTTTCATCTCCAGTTCAAGGCTCCAGTGATCTAATTGCAAATCTGATGATAATCAAACCAGAGCCAAGTATCAAAAACAAGTGTCAACAACACCTCTGTGAACTGCCGAGTGATAAATGAGCCCTTTCTTCTGGGTCAGTGGGATTTATTCTCTGAACTATTTAGGGCTCTAAAAGATCTTTTATATTCATGGAAACACTTTTTCTTTTCTTTTTTTGTGAGGCAATGTTCATTTAGTCGTTTCCCAGACGGAGAGGATTTTCCCCTGGGATTTTGTGTTGTGAGACCTTGAAATAAGTCTTCTGAATGACTGAATATAGGTGATACATGTTAATGACTGAGCACCAGATTCAGGGAATGAACCAGGTGTTAAAAACAGTTTTGATTAGGTTTCAAACTGGAGTAACAACAGCGTAGGAAAGCTGGTGAGCATCTGAACTGAGAGAGAAGGCCATGAGAATAACCATCAAATAAAAACAATTCAGATTTTTTATTCTACAATTAGCTGGGTACAAGAAACTGACACTAGGGTGCAAAACCTCTTTGAACCAGTTCCCTTTTTCCTGGTGCCACTTATGTTAGCACACACAGGTCAACTGTTATTTCAATTTATTTTAATCTATTTTATTTCATTTTCTTTGGTCCACTGTGGTTTGTTTTGAAGTGCTGAACAAATACAGTTGGATTAGAACTGTGTGCGTATGCAATAGTGTCGCAGTCCAGACCACAACAAAAAGGTCAAAGACATGAGAAAAAACCAGAGTTACTGAGACCAGAGTCCTGACTGAGACCCATAGTCAGTAGATTCTTTTAAATCACTTTCAAATCCTCAAGTCTTCTTCTTCTTTTTTGGTGTTTAAAGGCAGTTTGCATCCACAGCAAGAAAGTAGCAATGATTCCATACCTGAATAATCTATGTTGTTGTTTTACTAAGAACTGTACTTTTGCCTTCTTGATTTAATCATCCATCGACACTGCAGTAAAACACCATCGACCATTAATTATTAAAACTAGAGGAAAATACCCAGATGGTCTGATCCACTGTGGACATCACAATTAAATGTGCTTTATTGTCATCTGGTCAACTCAGGAACAGAAACAGGCCTGGGGCTTTGGGGTTTTTCTTTGAAATCAATTTTCAATATCGAGAGGCATCATCACATTGACATTAACACAGTTGTTTCCAACCAACAATTAGTAAAAGAACTTTAACAAACTAACTTGCTTACCTGACTTACCCATACTAACGTGATGAGCGGCGTGATGACACTGCAGCAGAGGTTACTACTGTGTGATGAATCACAACACAACATCAATGCAACGCAACCAAACCATGACGACCAGTTCAAAGCAATGACAAAAGCAATTGCTGATGTTAGAACAGACGGAAAAAAAAGGCCTTTTTTTTTTTTTTAAAGTGTAAAAATTTCCAGTGCGCTATTTTGTCTGTCATGTTATAATGGCTCTGTGGGTG